>NW_006399885.1:845492-864720 GCF_000299155.1 Elephantulus edwardii | reverse complement strand
CCAATTCCTTTCTATATAATGACTCAGTATATTCCTTCCATCTTCTTTTAATACTTCCTGGATCATTTAATATTCTGCCCAAAGCATCCTTGATTACAGCCTAGTTTGGGTTTTATTTTTTACTGTCTCTGGGTTGCAGAATTGCCTAGTTTGGGTTTTATTTTTTACTTTTTGTTTTTGTTTAATTGTCTATGTATAGACAAAAGCTAAGGAGCCTTGGTGGCATAGTAGATAACATGTCAGGTTGTTAACCAAACTATCATTTCAAATCCATAATTCATGCCATGGGAGAAAGACAGTCTCCTCCTGAAAAGATAGACTTAAAGCCTTGATAGCCTGGTGGAGGATGCTGTAATCAGACTTGACTCCCCAGCAGTGGGTTATATACAAAGGGAGCTCTGGTGGCCTAGCAGCAAGAAGCTGTGTTGTAATCCTGAAGGCACGCAGTTCAAGGCCACCAGCTGCTTCATGGCAGGATAGGCTGTCTCCTCCCATGTGATTAACTGACTCTGTAAACCTGCTGGAGGGTCAGTTATTGGTCATTTCTGACTCTGGTACACACAACAACAACAACAACAACAATGTCCATATTAAGGCCAAACCTGCAATCCTGGCAAGAGTTCCATCCATGTTTGGAAGTGGCCTTATAGCTACTCAGTAAGCTACCCTCCAGCAAAAGCAAATCTCTGGCTTTGGAGTCCGTCTGACTCAGAAATGCGAGGTATTACAGAATAAAACTGGTCCAGAGAGTTCTGTGGACTGTAATCTTCATGGACCTCTTAGGGACCTCTCCCAATTATTGAAGAGCAACAATGTCAGTATGAGGATTGTTATGTACTTGATTCAGGCCATAGTCTTTTCAGCCACTTGCTCTGCATCTGAAAGCTAGACAGTGAATAAGAATGACAGAAGAAAAATGGATGCCTTTGGGATGTGGTGTTGGAGAAGAATATGACTATCCCATGGACTACCAAAAGGACAAACAGTTATGTCTCAGAGAAGGTGCAGCCAGAGTGCTCCTTGGAGGCAAAGATGATAAAGCTTCCTCTCTCATACTTTGGACATGTTGCTAGGAGAGGCTGGCTGTTCCTTGGAGAAGGGATATCATGCTTGGAAAAGTGGAGGGACAGTGAAAAAGAGGAGGACCCTCAACCAGATGGATTGACACAGTGACTGCAGCTCAAGTCTGTCAGAGATGAGGCTGACACAGGATAGGGTAGAGTTCAGATCTGTTGTTCATAGGGTCGCTGTGGGTCGTACTCAGCTTGTCAGCACCTAAGGACAATCTTTATGGAAGCAGATCACCAGACCTTTCTTCAGCAGTGCCTCTGACTTGCAGGCACCAACCTTTAGGTTAGTAATCTAGCGTAAACTGTTCCACCCAGTGAGTCTTGTCAGTCAGTGGTATTTGGATCCGCTAGGTGGTTGGATCCCTCAGCTTCTCTGCATCTGTTCATTAACAAGCCATGTTCTCGTTGCAGGTCAGCAGTCTGGAGCAATGGGTGACTGGAGCTTCCTGGGAAGGCTGCTAGAGAATGCACAAGAGCATTCCACTGTGGTTGGCAAGGTCTGGCTGACAGTGCTGTTCATCTTCAGGATCCTGGTGCTGGGAGCCGCGGCTGAGGAAGTGTGGGGGGATGAGCAGTCCGACTTCACATGTAACACCCAGCAGCCCGGTTGCGAGAATGTCTGCTACGACCAGGCCTTCCCTATCTCCCACATCCGCTTCTGGGTGCTGCAGATCATCTTCGTCTCCACGCCCACACTGATCTACCTGGGCCACGTGCTGCACATCGTGCGTATGGAGGAGAAGAAGAAGGAGCGCGAGGAGGAGCTGCTGGGCAGAGACAGCCAGCACCCGGGGGCTGGGGCCCAGGAGCTGCCGGGTAGGACAGGGAAGAGAGAGAAGGCACCCGTCAGGGATGACCGAGGCAGAGTCCGCATAGCAGGCGCTCTGCTGCGCACCTACGTCTTCAACATCATCTTTAAGACTCTCTTTGAGGTCGGCTTCATTGTTGGCCAGTACTTCCTCTATGGCTTTGAGCTGAGGCCCCTCTACCGCTGTGACCGGTGGCCCTGCCCCAACACGGTGGACTGCTTTATTTCCAGACCCACAGAGAAGACCATCTTCATCATCTTCATGCTGGTAGTGGCCTGTGTGTCTCTCCTCCTCAATATGCTGGAGATCTACCACCTGGGCTGGAAAAAACTCAAGCAGGGCATGACCAACCATTACAGCCCGCATGCCGCCGAAGCCAGCCTGGTGGCCACAAAGCCCGCAGGGATCAGTCCACTCCTCCTCCCAACCCAGTCCACTCCAGCCACTGTCACCATCGGATTTCCGCCTTATTACACCCATTCTGCCTCTTCCCTGGGGCAGACAGCGGCCACAGGATATCCTGGAGCCCCACCACCCCCAGCGGATTTCAAAATGGTAGCCCTGGCCGAGGATCATGGAAAAGGCCACCCTGCCAGATACTACAACAGCTGCAACCTGCTGATGAATGAGCAGAACTGGGTCAACCAGGAGGCTGAGCAGCAGGCTTCTGAGAGGAAGGGGAGCCTGCCAATGCCCGCCTCCGCAGCCCCCTCTCCCCTGAGCAGCACTCCACCATTGCCCTTGGAGGGCAGGGCTCACAATCACGTGCCTCTCCTTCTGGTGAACGGGAGCTCCAGCAGCTTGGGAGAAAGCAAACTGGGAGAGACTCCTGAGGAGGAGGTGCCAGCAGGGACCGCCACGGTGGACATGCACACGCCTCCTCTGCTCCTCAGCGACCCTGGCCGGGCCAGCAAGGCCAGTAAGTCCAGCAGTGGGCGGGCCAGAGCAGATGACTTAGCCATCTAGTGCCTTCTCTCCGGACACCTTTATACCAGAAACCAAAAATCCAACGTGCAGTTCACACCAGCAAGCAGTTGTCATCGTTGTCGTTAGGTGCCATCGCATCGGCCTCAACTCATAATGCCTCTAGGAACCGCAGGTCCACACCTTGCCCTGTCTAGGCTTGGCCCTATCATCCCAGTCTCTGCCACACGCAAGCCAGTTGTCACAGTCTGAGTGTCAGTCCACTTTGAGGGTCTTCCTCTCTCTTGCTGACCCACTGTCTTTCCCAGGATGATGTAGCAAGAGACTGAAAGTGAGAGGAGCTGATGGAACAGAAGGCCCAGGGTCCTCGGCTCTAATGTGAGCCCTTCTTAGCCTGTGAGTCACAGTCAGGTAACATCCATGCTTTCTGAGACTGAGAAGTGGGTGCGGGGCTGCATGCCTGGCCTTTAAAGATCCTCCGAGTAACCTCAACCCCTGGAGGCCAGCACCCAGTGTTCTTTGCCCCAGAGTAGCTCTCCTGGGCAGGAAAACAGCAGGTGTCTGTGTTCACCTTGGCCGTGGGCAACTCAGCTTGCTGTACCTAAGCTGTGCACATCACTGGGCACCAGACAGTCCACAGATGCACTCAGCTCTATCGCTACTGATACTTTTAACTTCAAGTTTAATTTCATTTGGGACATGTGCCAAACTGAACTAAAAAAAGATTGAGGCCAAGTCAATGTGGTCCTCAAGTCCCTTAGTATCATCTGAGTTTCTGAAATTGTATGTGAAGCCCAGGATAACAGACTGCACATTTCATGACAAGTGACAATGAGCAGGTGCCCTCCAGAGGCCAGGGTCCCTGGTAAGAGCAGGTAGGACTGTAGCTCCTCTCAAGATAACTTTCAGCAGCCAAGGAAATGGAGATAAGCATGGGGCAGTGTTACGGATTGAATTGTGTCTCCTAGAAATGTATGTTACAAATTCTCACCTCTGTGCCTATAGGGATATCATTTGGGAGTAGGTTGTCTTTGTTACACTGATGAGGCAGAGTTACAGTATAATAAAAGGGCAGAATAAACAATCAGTGATAGGGAAAGAGAGATTCCAAACCACACAGAGATCATCCCAGAGGCAGAAACTCAGTTAAAACAAGGACCTTCCTTCCTTCAGAGCCAACAGAAAGCCTTCCCTAGAGTCAGTGCCCTCAATTCATACAGCTAGCCTCCCAAATAATAAATTTCTGTTTGTTAAAGCCACCCCCTTGTGGTATATCTGTTATTGCAGCCCTAGATAACTTAGGACTGGAAGAGTGAGGGTGTTGCTTTAACAGACACCTACAACATAGATGGAGGTGATTTTGAAATTGAGTAGTAGATTGAGGCTGAAAGTGTTTTAGATGCTTAACAATATAAGCCTGGACTGCCTTGAAGAGACAGTTAACTGGAATTGGGGGCATGAAAGACAATTCAGCCGAGATTTTAAAAGTAAGGAAAGCTATAGAGAAAACCTCTATTGTCTTAGAGAAAACATACAGAATGTTGCTAGAAATGTGGATGCTAAGTGTGCTTCTGATAGATTTTAAAAGAAAATGACGAGCATGTGATTGGACAGTACAGGAAAGGAAATTTTTCTATGCAATAACAAAGAATTTGTCTGGTTATGTTTAAATGTTTGGTAGAAAGTAGAACTTGTAAGTGAATAATTTGGATATCAGGATGATTAGATTTCTAAGTGAGATCTTCAAAGAGTCTGTGATTTGTTTCTCTTTGTTGCTTATAGTAAAATGCAAGAGGAACAAGATGAACTTAAAAATTAACTGTGTCAAATGAAAACAAAACAGTTGGAAAATTCTGTGGCACAAATTGAGGACATGTGTCCTAGATGTGACCACACAATCTTATGTTAAAGAGATAGTCCCAACTGAAGGATCTAATCAACGAACACAGTGGAAAACCTATCAATTTAGACTAAAGAGGTTAAAGAAAGAATGAAAGGAAAGAATTCTGTCTGCCTTTTGGAATTCAGCAGGCAGAAAACAGGTCAAAAGAACTACATCTCTTATCCTTCAAGAAAAGAAGAGGACCCTCCTTGGAACAGGTCAGAGACCAGCAGAGCTGTTACAAAGAGCACAGGAAGCCGAGCTTTTTCTGTTTCAATGGGTGAGGCCACGGACTTCTGGATCTCAAAAGGTGGGCCTGCAGCTCCTAGATTTCAGAGTTGAGTCTTCACCAACTTGGAGTGTGGAGCTGCCATTAAAGTGTGCTAGGGTGATGGGGCCATCACTCAAAGCTGAGTAGGCAGCACTACCCTGTCTAAGAGGCAGAAGAAGGGGGTCTGTGAGGCCATGGAAATGAGGTCGCCACTCACATGGACTAGAGGAACGGGACCTTCTAAAGCCAGAGAGCTGACTTGACATCCCAATGGGCTTGGAAAGCGGAACTAAAGCCCAGGGCTCAGGGGCCTCCACCCAATACCCTGAGGTGACCAGCACCCAGAGTCTGCAGGACTGGGTCACTGCCCACCTGATCTCAGAGAAGAGATTCTTCTCAAGCCTTGAGAGCTAATGTAATTTGTTCTGATGGATTTTAGGATTGCTTGGTGCCTATTACTCTTTATTGCCCTCCAGTTTTTCCCGTTGTACTGGGAATGTCTACCTATACCTGTTCTACTATTGTATTTTGGAAGCAGATGACTTGTATTCTAGATTTCATAGATTCACTGATGAAGAGGAATTTTGCCCCATGATGGAATATGCCCCATATTTGATTTAGATGATTCAGAAGATGAGATTTTGGAGTTGGAGTTGATTTAAGACTTTTGGGATGGTGTGATGGGGTGAATGTGTTTTGCATGTGGCAAGGACATGAATTTTGGGGGCCAAGGGTGGAATGTTATGGATTGAATTATGTCCCCCTAAAAAGATGTATTTTAAATCCTAATCCCCTATACCTGTGGTTGTAAACCCATTTTGGAATGGGTTCTATTTGGTTAATGAAGCAGGATTAGTGTAGGGTGTGTCTTGAGTCAATCTCTTACACCATATGAAAGGGGCAGATAAAGTACTCAGAGGAGAAGGAGGAAGATAGTTACAGACCACATGAAGATCGATTGCCCAGGAATCGAAACCTTGAAGAACAAGGACCATCCTTCCTCCAGAGCTGACACAGAGAGAAAGACTTCCACTAGAGCCAGAACCCCAAATGCAAACATCTAGCCTCCTCAACAGTGAGTGAATAAAGCTCTGTTTGTTAAAACCACCCACTTGCAGTATTTCTGTCATAGCAGCTCTAACGAACTAAGAGAGGTAGGCCTGCCTTAGCATTCATTTTAAAAACGGCATTCTCATCTTTGATCTGAATTGTACAGGTATGCCTGGTTTTTCCCCTACTTTCTGTACTTCAGGAAAATGAAAGTTAGTACCCATGCAATGAGGAAATTACCCATTTGTTTCAATTCCATGTGACTAAAGATTTTTACTTTGTTTTAAAATAAATTCTTCAACTTTGTAATTCAGCTGAATATTATGGGAGTGTCCTTTCTTTTTTGCGAGTGTCCTTTCTAAAAGCAGGAAAAAATTAAGTACATTTCAAGTACTTGAAGTTAGGAAGTTTTTGAATGGGAAGTTAAAAGTTAACAAATATTACCAGGAGGGGGAATAATGTTTATTCAAACCAATCAATGACCTAGGCTGCTGCTTTCTCTTTCTGTCTCTCTGTCTCTTTCTCTTTCTGTCTCTATCTCTTTTTTTTTTTTTACAGTACAAAATAAAACACTCAAGTTTCTTAACCATTCTTTGTGGTCAGCCTGTTTGATTTTCAAAGTGTCGATAAAGATACCTTGCTGCTTTTTTTTTTCTTTTCCACCTTTTAAGTGCACATGGTGAGATAGGATGGAGAGCCTGTTTTTCACCCCCACAGAGCTGTACTGACAGGGAGACTAGTTATGTGTGGGGTCTGGCTGGAAGATGGCACATCTCTCCACCTCACAGCTGTCCATAGTGTCTTCATCACTTTTGGTTTACAGACCAGTGAGGGATGGAACACTGATCCACGTTTCACCTACCTCCACCTTCTGTGAATTCTAACCTGTTGTCACTGAGTCACTTCCAACTCATGACAGACCCTTGTGGTACAGAATAGAATTGCCCCATAAGGTGTTTCAGTGTTTGGTTTTGATTCTGGCTGTGGAGGAGGGCTGGTGAGGCAGTGTGCTAAGCAACGAACCACTAGCCAAAAAGTCACCAGTTTGCAGCCACCAGCAACTGCAGGGAGAAAAGGTGGGGCTCTGCCCGGGCTTTCTGTCCCAGGAAAGATTGCAGCCTCAGGAATCCTGTGGAAAGTTCTGCCCTGTCCTCCAGGGTGGCTACAGGCTGCCGCAGTAGGTTAAGTAATCTTCGCGGAATCAGAGCAGCTTGGGGAGCTCGGGCAAGCCAACGTTTGGGCGAGCAAAGCACAGACTGCAACTCTCAGGGATCTTAGTATTTTCATATTTTTCCAAAAAGGAATTAATTTTGTTCCTGGTGATTGAGGCTACATTTTACAACATACTTCCCATTTTAGATCATAAAATATGGCCCACTAGCAGACTGATTTTAAAATAATTCTCGCACGCACTACCCTTCCCAGCATGCTCTGCAGCCATTCCCCTCAAGCCTGAGAAGTGAATCCTACAGAAAGTGACCTGAGTGGCCTCAGTCCTCTCCAGGCGGCTGCTTCACTGGTTGGTAGGTGCCATCAAGTCGACAGTGAGTCACAGCAACACTATAAACAACAGATCAGAACCTTGCCCTAACCTTAGGTGCCCTCCTCAGTATCTGACAGGTTCACTGTGTCAATCCATCATGTTGAAGGTCTTCCCAAGAAAGCCAGAACATATGGAAAAGTGGAAACTTGTTAGGAAAACTCGTATTTACACTAGAAAAAGTGCGAAGTTTGCACCCTGTCAAAGACAAAAATGTCATGAGGCCTGAAAGCAAGGCCGTCCCCGAGTGTTCATTGTAGGACAGTCTAGGTGCATCTCCTGCAGCGATGGATGCCTTCCCTGAGGACAATGTGCCTTGTTCTCCTGGTGGCGAAGGGCTGCCAGAGAATCCCAGTTTGACAAACACTCCAGTAAAAAGAGGCTCTCGTTTTAGAAAACGTGATAGTGGTTATCACAGCCCAGCGCAGCACTCCTTACTTGGTGCTTCAAGTTCTGCTGCCATTTGATGGTTCAGTGAGACAGATGAGAGTCAGAACTTTAATCATATTTACTTTTTACATTTTAAAACTGTTTTATCCACAGTATGTTCATGACAATGCCAGTGTTGTACAATCTACCAGTCTAATTAGCTCATTTTAGGGAGGAGTTTTGGTTTTGTTGTAAAATTAGATTCACCTATGGTATTTCTTCAGATTAGTGTACTGATCTCATTAAGGTGTCTTGGTGGGTGCAGTGGTTAAGTGTTCATCTTCTAACCAAATGGTTGCAGGTTGAAATCCCATCAGCTCCACATAGCTGAGGAAACAGTGTGCCAACTCAAAAATTACAGCCCAGGAGACACAACAGGGCGGTTCTGCTCTAGCATGTGGCTGAGCTGTGAGTTGGAATTTACAGTAGGGGGTTTGGGGTTTGGTACAGTTCACAGTTCTTTTAAAAGAGCCACTTCCTAAGATGTGGAGTTGTCTGAGGCATAGTGCCCTTTCCTTGTGGGCCAAGGGCAGTATAAAGATTTTGTTCTAACCAGTCTTCTTAAGGATTATTCACTCACTTGCTGTTGAATTCCAACTCATAGCTGACCCTCTAGTGGGACTTCAGAGGCTGTAAATTACATGGGAGGAGATTGCCCATCTCCCGTGGAGCAGTTGGTGAATTTGAACCACTTGCCTTTGGGTTGACAATGCAACCCCTTAGCCTCTAGGCCACCAGAGCTTCCTTTAAGCATTGGTGGTGGTGGTGGGTACCATTGAGTCGGAACCAACCCATAGCTGACCCTTCCAGACAGTTTTCAGGGATGTTAATCGCGTGAGAGGAGATTGCCCATCCTTCCTCCTCAGAGCAGCTGGTTGATGATAACGTGTTGCATTGGGATTGCAGCAAGACAAAGCATAACCTTATGTGGGCAAGACACTATATCTTTTTTTCTGACAAACATGATGTAGAAATGTCACTAAACCTCTTGATTTAATACAAATTTGTTATTAAAACATGAGAAATCTAACTTATTTTTGCAAAACGTTTACCTAGACCAAGAAGCTGTTGTCCAAACAAGAGTACTCTGCATGGTTAAAATTAAGAAAGTTGTGTGTGAAGGCTGCATCTTTTCTACATACCTGTTCAATCTGCATGCTGAAGAATCATTCAGGAGGCTGGACTTTATGCACAAGAATGTGACATTCGGATTGAAGGAAAACTCATCAACAGCCTGCATTATGCAAATGACACACCCATGCTTGCTGAAAGTGACGAGGACCTGAGGCAATAGCTACAGAAAATCAAAGACTTCAATATAGATTACATCTGAACATCAAGAAACAAAAATCCTCACCACTGGGCAATATCATGAGAGATGGAAAAAGACTGAAATTGTCAACAATTTCATCTTACTTAGATCAACAATCAGCACCCTTAGTACTAGCAGTCAAGAAATTGAAACGTATTACATTGGGGGAAAATGTACTGCCAAGGATCTCTCCAAAGTTCTAAGGGGCAGCAATATCAATTTAAAGACTTATGTGTGCCTAATCTAATCAATTACTTGCATCCAAAATTTATGAAATGAATAAGGAGAACAAGAATTATTGATACCTTTGAGTATGATGTTGGAGAAGAGTACTGAATATCCCATGGGCTGTCAAAAGAACAAATGTAAATGAGTCTCTTGCAGGAAGTGCAACTAGGGTGCTTCATGCAGGCAATGATGAAACTTAGTCTCACATACTGTAGGCAAGATTAAAGGGCTAGTGCTTGGGGAAAGATACCATGCAGGGAAAGGTGGAAGGCCCGAGAAGGAGAGGAAGACCCTCAACAAGATAGATTGACACAGTGACTGACAGTGGCCTCAAGTATATCAGAGATGAGCTGGCTGGCACAGGACAGGGCAGGGTCCATATGTGCTGTAGGATCACTATGGGTAGTATTTGATGACATCCAACAGCAAGCTTATTTTAAATTAAAAATACTATACCTATGGTATTGACACACTTTTCTGTGTGTGTCTTTTATACAATTGGCTTCATTTCCTTAAGCCCTATGTTTAGAAGATTATCAGGTGGCATTGAGCACAATCCCTGATGTTCTGATGAATTTAGAAGTTCATTCACAGTTCACTCATGGTACCAAGTTTCTTATTCCAAAACATCTCCTATAGAATAAATTTTAAACTTTTTTTACTGATTTTTTTGTGTGTTTAAAAAAACTAATCAGAAAAAAACCAACTCAACAACAAAAGCTTAAGTTTAGAAAGGTAAGGAAAAGAGAATTGGGATAGTTCTAATGTAACCTGGATCTTTGTGACCTCTGTAAATGGACTAACCAGACAAATCTTGTACAAGAAGATGCAGAATCAGACTTGTTAATACAATTCGGGCTTGAAAAAAGGAAAGGTAAAGGCATACGGTTCAAATTCACCAACTCTTGTGGGCAATTTGCCTCTGAAACCCTCTGAAATGTCAGCTATGGGTCAGTTCCAACTCAGCAGTACCTATGCTGCTAAGATGCAGCTCAAAAATTAACTTAATGGGTTTTCAGTTAGGCTTGCTTTTTCTATTAACATTTTTAATTTTTTTGAAGTATCACCAAATAAAGTACTTTTTCTGAAATCCTTGAAAATTTGAGATAGTTTCTGTGCACAACAGACAAAGCTATTTTTAAACACTCCCCCGGCCCCCAAAGTCCTACCTTCCCTGTAAAGTCTTTAAATGTGGCATTTAGATACTATATATTTAAAATTAGGGAGTATGTTTCTGTTCTGCAATACCAAAGACACACGGTTTGAATCTGAGCTGCTCTGCTGGAGAAGGATGGGCAATCTCCTACCGTTTACTGCATCTGAAAATTCTCTGCAAGGTCAGCTATGGATTGGTTCTGAGTCAATGGTACACAACAACAACAACAATTACTTCTTTCCTAGCACTTGAAAAACTTGGACTTTTTTTACACTAGTATTTCTTAGTGCCTGAAGGTTTTATCATCTCTTTTACGAGTATATGCCACCATGTCTAGTACTGTGTAGGAAGTCACCAACTCTGTCTAGTACTGTATTGGGAAGATGTTAATAAATACTTACTTCTGTATTTGGGAAACAATTAAAAAAAAATAATGTATACCACAGTGCCTTAATCCTAGATTATGGTAGACGGAACTGTAAGCATTTTATAAGTAATAAAAAGTGAGCTGAAATGTAAATCACTGGTTAAAGGGCCCTGGGGGATATAGTGCACTACCAGTTGAGCTGCAGACCAAAGGTCTGCGCTCTCCTCCCATAAATGGGGGAGCTGCATGGCTAACCAATTGGGTTGAAATACAGCAGCAACTCAGCAGGACAAAGATGAGCAGTCTCCTCCCGGGCGATTTACAGCCTCAGCAACCCGCTTGAGGGGCCCCTGTAAGTCCATTCTGACTCCACAGTAATGAGTTTTTTGAGTGCTGGCACTTCTCAACCTGAAAGAGACACCTCAGGGCTCCTTTAACGCCCACCTGTAGCTCTGGCCAGGTGGGTCTCAGAGAAATGATACTGTGCTTGGCTTGTGGCTCCTAGAGTGCCTGAGGGAGACCACGCCTGCCTGGGCTCAAAGGAGGGAGTCGGTGTTATTCGTGGGGCCGACTTTCCTGGATAGATCTCGCTCCTGTATATAGCCTGTATTTATATAATCAATCATACCATTATTGTTCAGTTGCACCTTTACTCTCAAGCTGTCGTTGGCCAGACTGCTCAGATTTCAAGTCCTTCTTCAGGAATATAATTTCCACAGACACCACTTTTGAGAGATTCGTACCCAGGTGCACATTCACAGTACAGAGCAGGCACACGCCCCACAGGGAGTGGGGTGAAGGAGCCTTGGTGGGACAGTGGATAAGCCTGCCGCCGCTGAGCAAGAGGTTATCTGCAGCTAGCCTCTGCCAACCAAGAGGTCTGCTAGCCAGACGTTAACCAGCAGTCTCCCATCCAAGACAGCACTGCCTGGAAAACCCTGTGGCAGTTTGCTCTGGCCCAGGGTCACCAGGAGTTAGGACAGGTCTCAGGACAGATTCTGAGGCAGCAAGTTTAAAGTCTTCAGTCAGTTCGTGATGATGGTCACACCCCCTGTACACTGTGCTCCATGTCACTGAATTGTACACGTACAAATTCTTGTGTTGGCCACTGTTTTGTTGTATATTCTTCCCACAGTTTGGAAAAAAACAAACACGGCAACAACAAAAACCAAAGGGCACCCAGAAAGCTCAACTTGTAGAATTCAGTTCCACTGAACACCAGTTAGTGCCAGAGAATTTCCATACTTCAGACTGTGCTGGGGGGAAAAAAATCCCAAAAGTTAAAAAAATAATAAATAAAAGAGGAAAAAAAATCTCTTCTGATGTGCAGTTTGAGAAGCAACTTTAAAAGGTTAGGCACAGGCCATCATCCGCAGACCGGTTCAAAGGTCGCAGGCTGGGGTGCAGGCACCCCTGCAGAAGTGACCCTCACAGCCGAGGAGACAGGCAGCGCCCAGCACCCCTCAGCGATAAGGGGTGAGTGCACAGACAGTGCCTGGCAGCGATAATCTGGGAATGCTGCCCAAGGGGTGGGTGACAGAGGAGGGAGGTTGGCCTGTGGGTGGCTGGAGCACAGGGAAGGGGACCCTGCAAGTGCCTTCAGGGGCAGCTGACCAGTCACACCCTCGCCCTGCCCAGGTGGGCAGTTCACTCACACTCAGGATGGAATGTCTGACACCCACCGATTAGAGCCTCCACCCCAGCAGAGTTACAGAGCAAGGAGGGAACCCCAAGCCACTGACTTTTCTGCAGTGAAATCCAGCCTTGGAGAAGGAAGTGCCTGGGAGGCACTGCATATGCCAGCTTTGAACGATCCATGACAATAAGGACGGTATGGTGTAATCCATAGAGAGCTACATTGCTAACCCAAAGGGTGAGCCTCTCTAGTGGTTCAAAGCCACAAATGGCTCCTAGGAAGACAGATGGGCAAGCTCTACCCGTGTTGACTCATGGTCCTCTTACCAGAAGCCAATGCAGAGTTAGTTTTGAGTTCAATGGCAGTGAGTGAGTTTACAACTTGTAGTGTTTTACAAGATGTCCAGACAGCCACTCTAGAAAACAGTTAAATGAAATGGTTCAAAAATCTGAACCACGGAATTACCATGTAACCTGGCAAGCCCAATCCTATGTGTATGTGGAGAAGACATGAAGGTAGAACCACAGTGAGAAACCTGGGTTCATTCACAGAACCCAGAATTGGAAACAAGCAAAATGCCCATCCCCAGATGAGTGGATAAACTTGGTGCATACAAGGGCTGTTACTGTGCCAAGAAACTTGACCTCCTGGCAGATGTCACTGTGGGGATGGACATTTCACTGCCTAGTGAAATCAATTACAAAAGGGTCACTCTCTATATTCTCATTTATACAAAGTAAGCAAATATTAGAGAAACCAAATCTTCCACCACAGGTGGAAGTGAGTGGGGGGAAAGAGTTCTGGCAGTGGTGGTGGAATTTTGCAAGGAATGGTGAGAATGGTTGCACAACTTGGAGAATGTTGCACAACTTGGAGAATCAATGTCACTGAGTTATACGTGGAAATGTTATTGAATGGGTAACTTTTTCTGTGTATATTTTTACCACAATGGAATGAAGGCATCCTCTCATAACTCAGAACCATCCTGTAAGATGGACAGCTCAGCACTGGCTCTAATTCTGCACCGTTTCTTTCCAGCTATATGACCGAGCATTCGTATTTGGAAAATGGCAATAAAACTGTGAGCAATAAAAGAGAATATGCAAACTAATTAGGAAGTTTTTAAAAAGAGTTTAACAGAGCAGCACACAAATGCTGGCGAGGTTGTGGAGAGATTGCTGATGAGAGTGGAAAATGAAGCAATAGCTATGGAAGGTGGTCTGGTGTTTTCTTAAAAAGTTGGAAATAGAAATACAATTTGACCCAGCAGTTCCACTACTGGGAATATACCCTAAAGAAATCAGAGCTGCGACTCAAACAGGTGTATACACACCCATGTTTATTGCTGCATTATTCACAGTAGCAAAGAGATGGCAGCAACCCAAGTGCCCATCAACAAAAAAATAGAAAACTCTATGGTATATTCACACAAAGGAATACTACACAGCCCTAAAAAATTAATTCATAAAACATTATGCAACATGTGTGACCCTGGAGGACATTAAGCTGAATGAAATATCTCAGTTATAAAATGACAAGTATTTCATAGCACCACTGTTATAAAGTAAGACTGATGTGGTTGGGGGTCAGGGAGGAACTAGGAAAAGAGTGGGCAGATAATGAGCATTGCATTGGAACAGAGGAAGAAAAGAACTATTTAAAAGGAATATATGATCAGGCATTATATGTATGACAACAGTAAGAATAAGAGGTGCATGGCAAAGTGGAATGGGGGAGGACGGAAACTGCAACCATGAGTGATTTTTTTTTTTTTTAAGTGAACTAGGGAAGGGAGAGGGGAGAGAGGGACATGTGCAACAATGAATGAGTAAAATCCAACTTTTCTGTAAACTTTCACTAAAATCACAATTTTAAAAAATAAAAACCATTTTATAAAAAGAATATGCCACTGCCTTGCTTCCCCAAGAGCACCTATAAAAACCCCACTGCAGCCAATTCTAACTCGCAGCCACCCTCTCCGACGGAGTCGGGTTTCCAAGGCCATATGTTCTCTCAGAGAACAGCAGTTGATGGGTGCCAATTGCACCTTAGGTGGTGCCCATAGCGACCCTCCATCGAGTTTCTGGAACTGCTGGCAGATTTGGGCTGCAGGAGACACGAAGCCTTTGGGCTCACAGCACAACTGACTCCAGACTTGACCCCTAGAGCTCCCTTACTCTGAGCAGTAAACAGTAATCCCTTAACACACACAAGCTGTAGAAGTAGAGCCAACACAGCCCCAGATTGCCCCACACCAGCACAGCCCTACTTTTTACCTTTTTTTTTTAACATATGCTTAAGGACACAGGGGTACTATATAGCGTGCTTAAAATTCACAAAGTGAACTCCACCTGACCACCACCCCATCTGGGAGGAGTACCTCACTTCATTCCAGAACCTTCTCACATCACCACATCTCACTCATCTCTTTTTCTCATTGTTGTTAGGAGCCTTTGAGTCGACTATGACCATGAACAGCAGGTCTGAACCTTGCCCTAACTTGTGCAATCCTCATCATTTCTGCCATGCTCAGTCGCACTGTTCACTGGGTCAGTTTCTCTTGGAATCTTCCTCTCTTTCTCTGACCCTCCACCTTCCCCAGTATGACGTCTTTTTCCAAGGACCAGCCCCTCCTGACCACATGTCCAAAGTATGTAAGATGAACCTTGACCATCCTCGTGTCTAAGGTGCACCCTGGTTGCACTTCCCCCAGGACAGATTTGTTTGTTCTTTTGGCAGCCTGTCAGGACTCTCTGCCAACATCACAATTCAAAGGCCTCCACCAGGAGCATCTGTGGTCACCTCCAATCTCTGCTGCCTTCCTGGTGGAACAAGAAATCCCATCAAAGTAGGGGGCAATGCAGAGCCTGGAGGGAATATGCTCTTTGCTCTCTCAGATTGGACTCGCCCTAATCATAACTCACTGGTCAAACCCGATCCCAGGTTTTGGAAGCCACAAGACCAGTGCCCAAGTTCAGGTTCTAGCACAGACAGACTCGGTTTATTCTTAGTGAGATAAAGACCCGGCACTGTGAAGATTACCAATAATGTGCAAAATGTGTACACTGCAAATATTGAACAGACATGATGTTAGCACTCATCAGGAAATCACATGAAATATTGCTCTGGGAAAATGTGATGCAGAAGACAGTCTTTAAAGTGGCAGAGAGCAAACATGTCTCTTGGAGGACTGTCATGTTTTTGAACCATGTCTCCCAAAATACATGTAAGTAATGAGGGAGCTCTGGTAGTCTAGTGGTAAGAACCTGCGCGGCAATCACAGATGCACATAGTTTAAGTCCACCAGCTGCTCTGTGGGAGAAGGATGGACAATCTCCTCCCATATGATTAAATGCCTCTGAAAAACAACTGGAGGGTCAGCTATGGGTTGGTTCTGACTTGATGGTACTCACCACCAATGACATACTGTAGAAATTATCATGCAGTCTTTTCAACCAAATGGTTGAAAGAGGATCAAGGTTAGATTCAACACAGCCTTGACCCATGAAAGCGAGTATTCCCTTGGGTGTGGCCTGTGCAAGTAAGCTGGGGGTGGAGGTGTGGGTGAGGGAGAGATGGGGCTCGGTGCCACCAAGATATACCCACCAGGAGTGGAGTATAAACCCTTTACGGCTCAAGTTCTCCACTAGAAAGCATCTTGACACCGAGGGAGGCTTGAATACATGGAGTATTTAAGGAGCCTCGCCTGGGTGCTTAAGGAAGCTTTCCTCTGTCAGCAATAGGGAGAAAGCACACTTTACCCTCGGGTGGCACCCTGAATTGGGATTTCTAGTCTCCAGAGTCTTGGAAAGAGTGAGAGAACTCTGGTGACCTGAAGGGAAGAAACTGCACTGCAGTCCTAAAGGCATGTGGTTCAAACCCACCAGCTGCTCCAAGGGAGAAGAATGGACAGTCTGCTCTGTGTGATTTACTGCTTCTGAAAACCTGTTGGGGGGCTAGCTATGGATCAGTTCCAACTCAACAGCACACAACAACAACATGATGTTAATGAGGCAGGATGAGAGGGCTCTGTAAAGAGGTAGCCAACCTGATCTGATGAAGAAGTCTCCTCAGGGGTTGCACCTGGACTCAGCCAAAGCAAGAGAGCTTTTTTGCCTGGTTCTGCATCTGGCTCGTGACCTCTGGACTTGACACTGCGGTCTTTGACCCTGATGACCTAACCTTGGACTTCTCAGCGTGCAGTCCTTGTTGCTTCTTGGACCTTGTTGCAGTCCTTGAGCTACTTGGACTCTTCTGACTGACAATTTGGACACATCTCGGTCCTTTTTTCAGTTCTTTGCTTCTGGTGCTTTAAAGAGGTCTTTTGGTACAGATTTGTCCAACATAAGGCTTCTGATTTATTAACTGACACTTCCTAGATTGAAGTGAAACCGAAACCTTGATTGTTGTGGTTATGTACCGTCAAGTCACTTGCGACCCTATCTATGTACAGTAGCCCTGAAACCTGCACTATCCAGTGCCAGCCTTATTGTCTCTGACACACCTCCCTCATTGCCCCAGTCACTGAATCAATCAAGGGTCTTCTCTTTCCTGTCCCTCCACACTTCCAAGTATGACATTCCTCTCCAAAGACTGGCCCCTCCTTGCAACATGTCGAAAGTATGTCAATCGAAGCCTCAGAATTCTTCCTTCCAAGGAGCAGGCTGGTTTGACCCTCTCTAGGAAGAACCCATTTAGCTTCAGTATTTTCTCTATTTCTGATTTTACTTATTGGTCTAGTTATGAGGAATTTTGTTTTCTTTTTGTCAAGATGTAGTCTATACCTAGATCTTCATTAGTAGGTGCCTCAAGTTCTCTTCACTTTCAGCAAGATCATGTCTTCTGCATAGAACTCACGGCTGTTGAGTCAGAACCAACTCACAACTGCCCCTCCGTTGGGTTTGAGGCTGTGCGTCACACAGGAGGAGACGGTCCATCTTTCTCCTGAGGAACTGCTAGTGGATTTGAACCACCAGAGAGGCAAGGCCTCTGGGTTGGCAGCACTACCCATATGGATACTGCCATCAGAGCTCCCTAACAGGAGCTAATCCAATCCTAGTACTATATTCTTCACACATCCAGGTTCTTGGATTGTTTGCTTAGCAAATACATTGATTAAGTATTGAGGGAGCTCTGGTGGCCTTGTGGTAAGGAGTTGTGCTGCCAATCCAAAGGAACACAGAATTCACCATCTCCTCCACGAGAAAAAGATAGGCGATCTCTTCCCACGAGATTGACAGCCCCTGCAAGCCCACTGGCAGGTCAGCTATGGATCGGTTCTGACTCAAAGGCACATAGCAACAAGTTGCTATGTGCCATCGAGTTGCTTGCGACTCATAACGACCCTGTGTACAACAGCCCTAAACCCTGCTCTATCCTGTGCCAATCTCAAGGCATCTGACACACCCATCCCGATCACCCCAGTCACTGAATCAGTCCACCTCATAGAGGGTCATTCCCTCTTGCACCGTGCCTCCACCCTCCCAAGCACAATGTCCCTCTCCAAGGATCTGTCCCTCCTTACAACATGTCCAAAGTATGTCAGACGAAGCCCCAGGATCCTTGCCTCCAAGGAGTAGCCTGGTTTAACCCTCTCCAGGATGAATCTGTTTGTTTTCTTGGCAGTCCATGGTACATTCAATACTCTTCTCCAGCACCACAGCTCAAAGGCATCAATTCTCCTTCTATCCTCCGTAGTTATTGTCCAACTCTCTGATGCATAACAAGTGATTGCAAAGACCATAGCCTGTATCAGATGCACCTTAGTCTCCAGAGTGACACCATTGCTCTTCAGTACTTTGGAGAGGTCCCTAACAGCAGACTTTCCCATCGCAATAAGTCTTTTAATTTTCTGACTACTGGTGCCAAGAGTGTTGACCGTGGAGCCAAGCTGACTAAAGTTGTTAACAATCTCAGTCTCTTCACCATCCATCCTGATGCTGCCAATTGGTCCAGTGGTGAGAATACAGTATATAGACTAAATAAAACCGTGAAAAAGGATATACTGCTACCATATACTTTTCCTGATTTTAATCATGCAATATTCCCTTGCACTTACTTTTTGGAACAATTGCTTCCTGGCTCATGTATATGTTCTACTTAAGCAAGATTCTTCTCAAAGTTTTCCATAATTGTTATGCTCTACACTGTCAGACGACTTTGCATACTCATTAAAACACAGGGAACCATCTTTCTGGTATCCTCTATACAGCCAAGATCCCTCTGACATCAGGCTTGGCATTCTTTATTCCTCATCCTCTTCTGAATCCACCTTGAATTTCTGCAGCTTTCTTGCTGATATGCTGCTACACGTGTTTTTTCATAGTCTTCAGCAAGATTCTACTTGGATATGAAATTCATGACATTCTTTAATAACTTCCACAGGGTGTTGGATCATCGTTTATGCTTGGTTTGCTGTTTGTTTGGTTGGTTGGTTTGTTTCTTTTATGGAATTATTTTTTCTTTCTATAATTATATTTTATTCATTTTCATAAACATTTACAGAGATTTTGGGTTTCCATTCATTCATTGTTGCACTATTCCCTCTACCCTCC
>NW_006399885.1:841297-843172 GCF_000299155.1 Elephantulus edwardii | reverse complement strand
CCCCCTCCTTCTCCAGCAGAGCATCTGGTGGATTTGAACTGCGTACCTCTTGGATTGTAGTGCAGTATCTTGCCACTAGGCCATCAGAGCTCCCTCTTGTTGGGTTTTTTTAAGTAACAAATAACCAGAGAGACAGGCATCTATCGTGCTATTACCATGGTGCTTGCATATGGTTGGTTTTCTGCCTACATAGCTATTAATTAGAGCATTCTTTCTCTTTAACTGCAATTACCTTGTTGTAATTTGACAATAAAACCCCAGCTCTTTTACTGACAAAATAGCTAACATTTGTACATTTAATTTACAAAGTGCGTTCACTTATCTTACCTCTGCATTTCTGGTCTCTACAATGGCCTTTCCATGTCCGGCTTAAATAGAAAACGCAGGCCCTGTCTGGCTAATCTCACCTCGTGATGAGACAGCACCCTGTCAACTATTGGCAACTGGAGTATGGGGTCAGTTATTTACTGTATTATCCTGGTGTCATCTGAAGAGTAAAGGAGCAGACTTTCTTTCATCATTCAAGACATTGGTAAAAATATTGAACAACACAAAGTTAAATGTATACATTTTTCAACTCTAGTAGCACAACTGCTCCTCACTGGACAGTCCAAAGATGTAACAAAAATGAATAGTAGACAGGATTGCCCATTTTCTTGCATGTATTGGTTTTACTTTTCAAGCCACCTTAAAAAGTTCTGAAGTCTATATTTAGACATCCCACATGTCTGGCAGCTGATGATAACAGCCCAAAAAGGGAGACTCATACGTCTTCAGTTACTGCCTCTGGCATCTATAACAACCGCCATGTGACAAAGAAACAAAACTCTCATTGAGAACATATGCACATCCCTGTCCTTAGCATTAGCAAACCAGTGCAGAGACAAGCGCCACAATCATTACAGAGCTGCAGCGTGCCTAGCAAACCATACTGGTCCAGTAAATATGGAATTTAAAAATTGGTTGGATGGATGGATGGATGAATATTACAGGTAAGAAGTGTAAAAGCCTGTGCTTTTACACTTTGATTCTTTCTAAGGGACTGAATAACGGAGTAACTATTAAAGGCATAGAGAGCTCTGGTGGCCTAGTAGTAGGGAGTTGCACTGTAAACCCCAAGGCAGGAAGTTTGAATCCACCGGCTGCCCCATAGGAGAAAGATGAGCAAATGCCTCCCATGTGACTTACGGCCTCTGAAAACCCATTGGAGTGTCAGCTATCAGTCAGTCTCAACTTGACTGCACATAACAACATTGCTTAAAATTACCCAGAAAAAAAAATAAATTCTATTACTCAGGCAGTAAATCAGTGGGTTTAGAAAAAATATTCAAATAGAAAAGACAATATCACATCCCAGGTGGCCCATCTTGAGCAACAGGGCCCACACCTCTTGCACCTCCATCGTCATCACTTGCTGGCCACCTGACTGGCTCCTCGCTCTTGTACCTGCAGGGCCCTTGTCTTCTGATGGCCTGTTCCCAGCAAAGCTGCAGAAAATCATGATTTAGCTTTTTAATTTTTGACTCATGTACTTTTAACTTGTTAGTTAAATTTGTGTCTTCTAGACTGCAACACTTCCATGATACATCTTCAAGGATATGAACATATACAGCTAAGCACAATTGATAACAGTGCATCTAAATTAAAAAATCAATCTCCATAATAGTCTGTGTTTCCTACTGCCGAAGGGGCCCTTTAGAATAGTGAGAGAAGATCTTCACCCTGAAACCCACAACATCCCTTTTTAGCAGGAAGTAGCTAAGAGAATACGCCGTCCCCTTTTCCTTATGAATCAGGGTGAAGTCTCTCTCAGGGAGGAGTGATAGGGAATGGCAAAGGACACACTGACAAAGGAGATTAATCAGAACTGGCTTT
>NW_006399885.1:818503-839924 GCF_000299155.1 Elephantulus edwardii | reverse complement strand
AATTAAAAAAAAGAAAATCATGATTTAACATGGAAGTTAACCCAGGCTTCTCATCTGAGAAAACCTCTCCAGTACCTTCCACCTCATTTGTGTGAACGTCAGAATACATACACAATTTGCAAAGGCCCTCAGAACATGGACCTGTCACCCCCCTGACCTGTCTCCTGCTACCTCTCCATCCCACCCATCTCCCTGAGGGCTGTGGTGCGCCTCTGGCCAGGCTGAAATGTCACCTCATCTTCCTAAACATCTAATTCTAAAGTAAGATTCCCTCCTCCTACCTCAACTCCCCTCCCCAGTTTTATTTGCCCCAAGGAACTTGTCACATTTTACATATTATAAATTTTATGTCCTTTGATTCTTGCATTTATTTTCCCAACAGGAAATTTTGATTCTGTTTAATCACTGCTCTTCCCTTAACACCTAACAGAGGAGCAGATAGATGCCAGCATTTTAGTAGGCACTTCAAAATTTGTTTTAATTCTGGGAAAGGTGGTGTGATGGCAAAGGAGAGGAAGACTCTCATCCAGGTGGACTGACATGGTGACTGCAGCAATGGGCTCAAGTGTGCCAGAGATTGTGAAGACGGCACAGGAGAGGACAGTGTTCAGATCTTTTGGTCAGAAGGTTGCTTAAAGTTATACTAGACTCCATGGCACCTAATAAACCACCCAAGCCATGGAATTCTCTGGTAATGCAGTTTGTAGCATGTTTTATTGCTAACCACATATTTCTAGTGGCCCAAAGCCTCTGGCTGCTGTGTAGGAAAAAGATGGGTAGTCTCCTCCCTTAAAGATTTATGGCCTCAGAAGCCCAGAGAAGGGTTGAGTCAGAATCAACTTGAGGCAGTGAGTTTGCGTTTCAGGACTCAAGTCATTGTCCTTAGAAGTCCTTTTGAATCTTGAGCCTTTAAGGAGCAGCTTAACAAGACTGTTTTGCCTAAAGTATGTTGAAGGATTGTGCAGCCAGTTTCTAGAATTAAGAACCCCAGGACCTGACAGGAAGTTGTTTTAGCAACCTAAAGGTTGAGGGCTCAAACCCATAAGGCCTCCAAAAGAGACAGATGTGGCCGGCTGCTTCTGTAAAGGTCACACTGCCTTGGAAACCGTATGAGGAAGTTCCACTCCATCCTGTAAGGGCCATTTCAAGGCACAATCAACTTGATAGCAATGGATTTGGGTTTTTGTGGTTCTGGTATGTCCTGAATGACTGTTTTTACAACTAATTGGTCTTGGAACCTTGCACAACTTCTGACTCTTATCTCCTGAGAAACCAGCATAAAAGGAATTTGCTCTAATGGATTCACTTTTATAATCTGGTTTAATTATGCCTGCTGTCTCTTCTTCAAACTGATATCTGAGGCTGATGCTTAGAAATCTAGTGACTTTCTAATCTTAAAGTATCGACAAGGTTTGACAGTATGCAACTCAAAACCTTTCTACTCAGAATACATATATAGTTATACTAATCTCCGATGCTTCTCTACACTTTAATGTTGCTGTTGTTGTTATGAGCATCAACTAAGACTCATTGTGAACCCATGAAAGTGGCTCTGAATCTTGCCCTGTCTTGAGCCAACTCCACCATCTCTGATACCCCCACCCCCACTACCCGTCCTGTGTCAATCCATCTCATCCAGGGTCTTCCTCTCTTGAGCTGTCCCTCCACCCTTGCAAGCATGATGTCCTTCTCCAAGGACTGGTCCATCCCAGCTATGTGCCCAAAGTATGTCAGAGAGAGCTATAAAATCCTTGCCTCCAAGAAGCAACCTGGTTTTACCTTCTCCAGGGTTGCCCTCTTTGTTCTCTTGGCAGTACAAATCAACAAACACACTCAATAAACATCTGTTGAATAAATGAATTACTCATTCACATATGTTCATATTTATATTTTTGAGATGCTGACATTGGATATGAAGGAGTCTTGGTGGTGCAGTGTGTTAAGTGTTGGGCCACTGGCCCAAAGGTGGGTGATTCAAGTTCACCAGTGACTCTGGGAGGAAAGATGGGCAGCTTCCTCCCATAAGGATTCACAGCTTTGGAAACCTGGAGGAGGATCCCTGTGAGATGGACTTGACTTTGCTGGCAGTGGTAGACTTTTCAGTCTCGGAACATTAGATCTTGCAGTTTGTTGGCAGCTAAGCACTAAAAGTTATGTCTATTTCTGGGGTGACACACATAAACTTGCTTGGAAATAAACTGTCTACATGAGACTTAGCTTTTCTATTTTTCCTCTTTCTTCTGGAAAAATAGCCCAGAATATTCTGCAGTGGCCTTTTCCAAGGAAAAATGAAACCAGCAAATAAATAAAAAAAATTACAGCAATACAGCTCCCATAGAGAAAATAACTCCCGTCTAAATCTTGATAAGCAGGTACCTCATTTTTATATTATAAAAGACTAGCAAGTTCTTCATGTTTATTGTATTTGAAATATATCATTCAAATCAGAAGGTGGCTCCTACTTAAATCCTTCTGAGAATACAAAGATTAAAACATGTCTTTCTAATCTTGAATTAGGGATCTCAGGTGGTAGGAAGCTGCACTGCAATCCTGAAGGCATGCAATTTGAATCCACCAGCTGCTCTGCTGCTGGAGAAGGATGGGCAGTCTTTGAAAACCCACTAGAGGGTCTCATGTTATTTGGTTTCAACTCAGTGCTACACAACAACAACTGTGCCGTTAACCGAAAGGCCCCTCTGGGGGTTTTAATCCCCCAGTGGTTCTGAGGGAGAAAGACAGACCATATTCCCAGTGTGCAAAGAGTTGGGTTGTTGTTGTTGTTTTTACGTGCCATTGAGTCGATTGCGACTCATAGCGACCCTATGTACAACAGCCCTAAACCCTGCTCTATCCTATTCCAATCTCACTGCCTCTGACACACCCATCCCAATTACCCCAGTCACTGAATCAACCCATCTCATAGAGGGTCTTCCCCTCTTGCGCCGTCCCTCCACCCTCCCAAGCATGATGTTCTTCTCCAAGGACCCGTCCGTCCCTCCTTGAAACATGCCCAAAGTATGTCAGACGAAGCCCCAGAATCCTTGCCTCCAAGGAGTTGCTTGGTTTAATCCTCTCCAGGATGAATCTGTTTGTTTTCTTGGCAGTCCATGGTACATTCAATACTCTTCTCCAGCACCAGAGCTCAAAGGCATCAATTTTCCTTCTGTCCTCCCTAGTCATTGTCCAACTCTCTGATGCATAACAAGTGATTGCAAAGACCATGGCCTGTATCAGGCACACCTTAGTCCCCAGAGAGACACCATTTCTCTTGAGTACTTTAGAGAGGTCCCTAACAGCAGACCTCGTTGTTGGGGGACACCTGGAACACACACAGGACACAGGATTTCCTGAGCGGACTGGAGGACATGAAAGAAAGTATCCCATGGTGTCTTTCTTCCATCACAGAATAAATTAAAAAATCAGAAAGCTGGACAATGACTAGGGATGATAGAAGGATAATTGATGCTTTTGAGATGTGGTGCTGGAGAAAAGTGTTGAATATACCATGGGCTGCTAGGAGAACAAACAGGTTTGTCCTAGAGAGCGTGACACCAACCTGCTCTTAGGAGGCAAGGATTCTGAAGCTCCATCTAACATACTTTGGGCATGTTGCAAGGAGGGACCAGTCCATCATGCTTGGGAGAGTGGCGGGACAGTGCAGGAGGGGAGGATACTTGATGAGATGGATTGATTCAGTGACTGGAGTAACGGGGGTGGGAGTGTCAAAGACAGTAAGGTTGGCTCAAGATAGAGCAGGGTTCAGAGCTGTCGTACATAGGGTCGCTATGAGTCGCAAGTGACTCGATGGCACATAACAACAACAACAACAACTAGAATTATTCCATTCCTTCTTCAAAGGGTTCCCTCCAGACTGGGGAGCTTTTCAGAGGTTAAACAGCACAGAACAAAGAGCTGAAGAGATCATCAGAGCTGGTCTCAGTCGAGGATCTTATTTTATGAAATAAATATTCTGTAGAATGTTGGTTTTAGGTGCCATCAAGTCAACTAGGATGAATAGCAACCATATGAACAGCAAAGCCTCTCCTTGCGCTGTCACTGGTCATCCTCAAGATCTCTATCCTGCTCAAACACACCTGTGCTAGTCTCTCTGTCCTGCTCCAAAGCCCTGTGCTAGTCTGTCTGTCAGTCCACCTCCTGAAGGATCATCCTCTTTCGCTGACCCTCTGCCTTGCCCACTGTGATGGTTCTCTCTTCAGATTGGTTCCTCCAGAAAATTTGCCCAGAGTAGTGAGACAAAGTTTTACCATCCTTGCCTCTAAGGAGCAATCTAGTTTCGTTTCCTCCAAGATAAATGTATTTGTTCTTCTGGCAGTCCATAGTATGTTAAATACTCAAACACCACAATTGAAAGGCATCAACTGTTCTTCTGTCATCCTTATTCACTGTCTTTCAGATGCAATGTTGTTGTTATTAGGTGTCATCAAGTCAAGTACGATTCATAGCAACACTATGAACAAATGATCTGAACCCAGTCCTGTGCGCCATCCTCACACTTCCTGACAC
This sequence comes from Elephantulus edwardii, assembly GCF_000299155.1. Lineage (NCBI taxonomy): Eukaryota > Metazoa > Chordata > Mammalia > Macroscelidea > Macroscelididae > Elephantulus > Elephantulus edwardii. The sequence continues at coordinate 835,400 of NW_006399885.1, read as the reverse complement.
ACAGGAGCCCATTGCAGCAGTCATCTAGTTAAGGTCTTCCTCTCCTTTGCCAACATTCCACCCTTCCCAATATCATGTTCCTCTCCAAGAAACAGCAATTCGTAGCAATATGTCCAATGTGTGTGAGGCGAAGTCTCATCATTCTTGCCTCCAAAGAGCACTCCAGCTACACACTTTCCAATATATATCTGTCCATTCTTTTGGCCATCCATGGGATGTTCAGTGCTCTTCTCCAACACCACAGCTCAAAGGCATCAATTCTTTTTCTGTCATCCTTATTCATTGTCCAGATGTCAGATGCAAAGCTAGTAATCAGAAAGACTATGGCTTGAATTAGATGCACCTTAGTCCTCAAACTGACATCACTACTCCTCAATAATTTGTAAAGATCCCTAACTGCAGATTTTCCCAGTGCAATGTGACTCATTATTTTCTGACTGCTCATTTCAAGGGTGTTAGTTGTGGGTCCAAGCAAAATGAAGCTGTTGACAGTTTCAATCTCCTTTCCATCCATCATGACACTGCTTATTAGTCCAGTGTAAGAATTTTTGTTTTCTTGAGACAGAGACCCAATCCATACTGAAAGCTGCAGTCCTTTATCTTCTGCAACAAGTGCTTCAAGTCCTCCTCACTTTCAGCAAGTAAGGTTGTGTCATCTGCATACTGCAGGTTATTGATGATTCTTCCTCCAATCCCGATGCCGCACTCTTCTTCATAGAGTCCAGCTCCTCAGATAATTTGCTCAGCATATAGATTGAACAAATATGGAGATACAATACAACTCTGATGTACCCCATTCCCAATTACAAACCATGTCATATTTGCACAACAGCCTCCTGATCCAGGTACAGGTTCCTCATGAGCAAAATCAAGTGCTCTGGGATTCCTATTTCGTCTCACGATCCACATAATCAAAAGCCTTTGCATAGTCAACAAAGCACAAATAGACATGCTTCTGGTATTCCTTACTTACATCCAGGACCCATCTGACATCAATAATGATATTCCTAGTACCACAGCCTCTTCTAAATCCCTCTTGAACTTCTGGCAATTCCCTGTCTATGTACTGCTCCAGCCGTTTTTGAATGGTCTTCTGCAGTATTTTGCTTGCATGTGATATCAATGGTATTGTTGGATAATTTCCACATTCAATTGGATCACTCTTCTTAGGAATAGAAACAAATATGGACCTCTTCCAATCCAGTTGCCAGATAGCCATCTTCCAAATTTGCTGGCATAGACTGTTGAGTATATCCAAGTTTGCATCTGTTAATTGAAACAAGTCAATTGGCATCTCATTGATTCCTGGGGCCTTATTTTTTGCCAGTGCCTTCAATGCAGCTTCCACTTCCTCTTTCATTACCATTGGATCCTGTTCATATTCTATTTCCTGAAATTTTTCAGTTAATTTTTCAGATGCATTGTTGTTGTTGTTAAATGCTGTCGAGTCGTAGATGACTCATAGCGACCCTATGAATGATAGACCTGAACATTTGTATAATTTTCATCATTTCTCCAAGTTCATAGAGTTTCCGGAGGTAAGCCATTTTGGAAGTGGATGCCACTCCTGCTTCCAAGCTGGTTTTAGTCGGGAAGCTCCACCAGATACTGTCCACCATGAGTAATCATTATCGCATTTGACACATCAGTGTCACAGTGTTTAGCATCACAGCAACCACATACTACCTCTGTACAGCAAATGGACAGACCAGTGCTATACCCCTTAGAAGAATGTTTGACCAAAAATAATTAAAACAAGGCCTGAGGGCCACAGATAAAAATCGCCCACCTTTGGCTTGGAAACATAACTTTCTATCCATTAAGCCAACAGAGTTCTGTCATTGTTGTTTGTTGTTGTTGTTAAGTGCTGTCGTGTAGATGACTCATAGCACAGAGGCAATTAAAAACACCGGTGTACTGGGATTTGGCACACTTAAATCTTTAAACTGACATCCTTGCCCTTTAACATTTTGGAAGGGTCCTTGACCAAAAGTTTTCCCAATGTGACACATCTTTTGATTTCTTGATTGCTAGTACCAAAGATGTAAATTGTGGATCCAAGTAATATTAAACTGTTGACAATTTCAATCTTATCTCCATTATCATGATGTTGACAATTTCATCTTATCTCCATTATCATGATGTTGCCTATTGGCCTATTGGTGAAGAGGTGGGAGTTTTTTCTTGATCATGAGATGTAATCTATATTGAAGGCTGTAGTCTTTGCTCTTCTGCAACAAGTGTTTTAAGTCCTGTCACTTTCAGCATAACATAGATTGATGAGGAGTGTTCCTTTAATCCTGATGCCACATTCTTCTTCATAAAGTTCAGTTTCTCAAATTATTTGCTCAGCAAACAGACCAAATAAGTATGGAGAAAGGATACAGCCCTGATGCATACCTTTCTTGATTTTAAACTCTGTTCAGACAAATGCTTCTTGCTGTAGGTATAAGTTTCACATGAGCACAATTAAGTGTTCTGGTATTCCCATTCTCCTCAGTGTTAGCCATTTTTTCTAATCCACACAGTCAAATACTTTTGCATAGTAAATAAGGCATAAATAGGCATCCTAGTAAATTCCAAACCATTTGTGCCACTCAGGGACCTTATGACACTGTAAAGAATACAATTTTCCAATTAATGATTCAACAGACCCTTATTGTTGTTATGTGCCATCGAGTCAACTGCAACTCATAGCAACCCTATGCACAATAGCTCTGAACTCTGTCCTATCCTGAGCCAATCTCACTGTCACCAACAAACCTGCCCTATTACCCCAGTCACTATGTCAATATATCTTATCCAGGGTCTTCCCCTCCTGCACTCCCCCTCCACCTTTCCAAGAATGATGTCCTTCTCCAACGAGTGGTCCCTCCTGGCAACATGTCCAAAGTATGTGCAATGGAGTTTCAAAATCCTTTCCTCCAGAGAATAACTTGGTTTCATCCTTTCTAGGATGGATCTGTTTGTCCTCTTGGTGGTCCATAGTATGTTCAGTACTCTTCTCCAGCACCACAACTCAAAGGCATCATCAATTCTTCTTTTGTCATCCTTATACATTGTCCAGTTCTCTGAGACACTGCAAACAATTGTGAAGACCATAACAAACTGTGGCAGACTCTGAGAAGAATGGGAATCCCAGAACACTTGATTGTGCTAATGAGAAACCTATACTTGGACCAAGAGGCAGTCATCAGAATAGAGCAAGGAAATAAGGCATGGTTCAAAATTGGGAAGGGCATATGCCAGGGATGTGTCCTGTCTCCACACCTTTTCAACCTGTATGCAGAACAGATCATCCGGGAAGCTGGGCTCTATGAGGAGAAATGTGGCATCAGGATTGGTGGAAGATCTATCAACAATCTGGGTTATGCAGATGACACAACCCTGCTTGCTGAAACTGAGGAGGACCTGAAATGCTTGCTGCAGAGGGTCAAGGACGGCAGCCTTCAATTATGGATTGAGGCTCAATGTCAAGAAGACAAAGATTCTTACCACTGGACCAATTGGCAGCATCAGGATGGATGGCAAAGAGATTGAGATTGTTAGCAGCTTTAGTTTGCTTGGTTCCACGGTCAACACTTTTGGCACCAGCAGCCAGGAAATTAAAAGATGTACTGCGATGGGAAAGTCTGCTGTTGAGGACCTCTCTAAAGTACTGAAGAGCAACGGTGTCTCTCTGGAGACTAAGGTGCATCTGATACAGGCCATGGTCTTTGCAATCACTTGTTATGCTTCAGAAAGTTGGACAATGACTAAGGAGGATAAAAGGGGAATTGATGTCTTTGAGCTGTGGTGCTGGAAAAGAGTATTGAGGGTACCATGGACTGCTAAGAAAACAAATAGATTCATCCTGGAGAGGGTTAAACCAGGCTGCTCCTTGGAGGCAAGGATTCTGAGGCCCCATCTAACATACTTTGGACATGTAAGGAGAGACCGACCGGTCCTTGGACAGGGACATCATGCTTGGGAGGGTGGAGGGCAGGTGCAGGAGGGGAAGGCCCTCTAGGAGATGGACTGATTTGGTGACTGGGGTAATTGGTATGAGTGTGTCGGAGACAGTGAGATTGGCACAGGACAGGACAGAGTTTAGGGCCATTATTCATAGGGTCACTATGAATCGCAAGGGACTTGATGGCAACAACGGCCTAGATAGTGCACACCTTAGTCTCTAGACTGACATCTTTGCTCTTCAGCACTCTGCAGAGGTCCCTAACAGCAGACTTTCCTAATCCAATCCATCGTTAGACTTCCTGACTGTTGGTTCCAAGAGTGTTGATTATGGACCCAAGCAAGCTGAAATTGTTAACAATCTCAATCTCTTCTCCATCCATAGTGATGCTGCCAATTGACTTAGTAATGAAAACATTCATTTTCTTAATGTTGAGCTTCAATCCACCTTGAAGAGTGAAGTCCTTCACTTTCTGCAGCAGATGCTTCAGGTCCTCCTCAGTTTCCACGAGCAAAGTTATGACAAATCTGCTATTTAAACTGTGATGGTGAAGTCCATAGGGAATTGCACTGCTAATTCAAAGTGGCACTTCTGTGGTAATTCCAATCCATCGGTGGTTTCATGGTAGAAAGATGAGCAACCTCTTCCCATAAGATTTGTAACCTTCAACAGTCTGCAGGAGGGTCATCTACTAGTCAGTTCCAATTCAACAGTAATGAATTTGAGGGTTTTTTAATTTCATATTCTGGACACTGGAGGGACAAGAGTGAGAAAAGCCAAGTTTCTTCTCTCAAGGAATTGCTATGCTGGTGGGGGAAACAGACAATGGACAAATGTGCCAAGTCAGGTGATGATAAGATGACAGAAGTGGGTGGGTGAGACAGTCACTGCAGTAAGACCAGAATGAAGTGAGGACAGAAGCTGCACATATCTCAGGAGGGCATTCCAGACTGAGGCAGAAATATGTTGCATGTGTGAAGAACAGTCAGGAGGCATTTGAGGCTGGAGCAAATTGAGAGGGCACAGGAGCCAATGGTCACTCCACCTGAGGAATTTGTATTTTATTCCACCGTGGAAGTCTATGGAACTCTTACCCAGGCAAAGGACAATGAAAGTGTGACAAAGGTAGTTACGCTGGAGATGCTGAAAACGGAAAGATTCTGAATAGTCCTTGAAAACACAGCTAGAGGGATTGGCTGATGGAAAGGTGGGATATGTGAGAGTGGTCAAGGATGAGTCCAAGTCTTTTGGCTTGAGCAACTGGATAAAGGAAATGGTGAGCACTTGAGGAGGGAAATACAAATCTATTTTGGCCTTGTTTAGTTTGAAATACTTGTTAGTTGCTATGGAATCAGGTCCAACTCAGGATAACTCATTCATGTAAAACAGAATGAAATATTTCCTGATTCTGCACACTGTTTTCATGACCATTGCTATGTTTGAATTCACTGCTGTCGTAACACGTTCTGATGTCTTCCTATCAGTGACTCATTTTCCAGCACTATGTGATGCAATCCATAGGGTTTTCATTAGCTAACTTTCAGAAGTAGGTCTAGGCCTTTCTTCTTAGTCTGTATTCGTCTGTAAGCTCCACTGAAAGCTGCCCACCATGGCTAGTCCTGTTGGCATTTGACATTCTGGTGATATCATTTCCAGCATCGCAGCAACATTTAAGTCACAATAGTACAACAAACCAGTGGGCGAGGTTTGTCATACTGAGACATCTTGTAGTATCATGATTTTATGGTTCAAAATAAATGGCATTCCTAGCCATCTTCACCACATGACTGGATAGGAATCTGGAATACTGTGTATGAATTGATAGGAACAGTGTGTATGAAATAATCATTATGGGATCAGTTAGTTTCTTCTATCCTAGCAAGTTTAAAATGAGCAGATTTAGCAGAGAAGGTAGGATTTTCACTACCAGAAAGGAAGAAGCAGCAGAGAAAGCAGTGTGCACCCTTTGAGGTCACAGATTCCTGGCCAGTCAGGCTGAGACCTACATGAAAGCAGCAGGAGCTTCAGTGGAGAATCAGAGACCAGCATGAGACAGAACTGAGTTGGTAATGCTTACTCACAGAGCCAGAGCCAGGGGCCTTCACCCAAGCTTGCTGAAGGACTTGGGGAGACCCTGTAATTGGCAGGACCTGTAATTGATAAGAGAGCTTTGTAACACTGATGTAGGCTGGTTGAATGCTGAAGGGCCTGTGACCATCTTGAGGAGCTGTCCTGACTGAGCAACTATATCCTGCTGCACACCTGAATTGTAACTTGTTAATTTTCCTAATAACCATGAGAATGGTTCTGTGAGATCTGTGTGGCAGTCACAGTGGGTTCTGGATGCAGTAGTAGAGCTGTACTGTTGATGCTGGAGTTAGGAGTAGGTGTGGGAGCATGGAGGCCTTTATGTATGTTGCTGATGGGGGCCATTCTTATGAAGTTTGTAATGAGCAGACTTGGCAATCTTCATGCTGGCTGCCCACTTTTTACACATCAAATGTGTGAGAAGCAGTTGGAAACAGGAGAATTAAGGGGAGAAGGCGAAGCTAAGAGATAAACTTGGGAAACATCACTGAGTCAATGTTATTTAAAACAAAGGCAGTAGATGGAGAATAACTGTGAAGGCGAAGCTCTGAGGCTTTCGAACATGGAGAGGACGAGACGATGAACCAGTAGTAGAATGATGTACTAGTTGAAACAATCCTGTGCTGCAAAAAAGGCTTCAGCCATCAAATTCAGTGGCTTCAGACAGCCATATTCATCTACCATCTCATAACTTCTGTGCTGGCAATGATTTAATTTTACTTGGATTCACAATCAAAACCCAGAGAAGCAGCAATCAAGAAATCAAAAGACGGACTGTATTGGGTAAATCTGCTACCAAGAACCTCTATACAGTTCTAAAGAATAAGGATGTCACTTTAAAGATTAAACTGAATCTGACTCAGGTCATGGCATTTTAAATTGTTTTATATGCATGTGAGAGTTAGACAGTGGAAGGACCAAAGAAGAACTGTGTTGGTGAAAATACTGAATATAGCAAGGACTGACAAAAAAACTTCCAAAATCTTTCTTGGAACAAGTTTAGCCAGAGTGCTCCTCAGAAGCAAGGATGGTGAGACTTCCTCTCACATATTTTGGGTGTGTTATCAGAAAGGATCAATTCTTGTAAGAGCACATCATGCTTGGAAAGGTACAGGAAGACCTTCAACAAGATGGATGGACCCAGTCACTAGCACAATGAGATTACAGAGATTGAGGTCAGACAGCAATTCTTTCTATTGTATATGTTGTTCTTGTTGTTGTTAGGTGTGGTCAAATCAACTGTGACTCACAACTACCCTGTTAACAACAGGTCAAAACTCTACATGATCCTGAACCATCCTCACAATTTCTGGTGTGTTTAAGTCCGTTGTTGTGGTCACTGTGTCAATCCATGTCATTGAAGGGACCCTACACCTTTCTAAGTATGATGGTTCCTTCCAAAGTCTAGCCTCTCCTGACAACATGCCTTAAAGAATGTGAGGCAAATTTCACAATCTTTACTTCTAAGGAGCACTCTGGTTGCACTTCTTCCAAGATGATGCCGTTTGTCCTTTTGGCAATTCAAGGTGTATTCATGATACTTTTCACCAATATCACAATTTAAAGGCATCAATTCTTCTTCAGTTTTCCTTATTAATTGCCCAACTGTCAAATGCTAACCATAACATACATAACCATAACCTGGGTTAAGTGTACCTTAACCTTTAAAGTGTCATTGTTGATGTATGTTGTTGTTATGTGCAGTGGAGTCACCTGTGACCCAAAGCGACCCCTATGTACAGCAGCCCTGAAGCCTGTCCTGTCCTCAGCCAGTCTCACTAATTCTGATACACCAGCCCCCATTGCCCCAGTCATTGTATCTATCAATCCATCTGATCTGGGGTCTTCTTCTCCTGCCCTGTCACTCCACCCTTCCAAGCATGAAGTTCTTCTCCAAGGATTGGTCTCTCCTGACCACGTGCCCAAAATATGTGAGATGGAGCTTCAAAATCCCAGCCTCCAAAGAGAAACTTGGTTTCAGGTTTCACCCTAAGACAGACTTATTTGTTTTCTTAGCATTCCATGGTATGTTCAAGACTCTTCTCCAGCACCACAATCTGAAGGCACTGATTCTTCTTCTGCCATCCTTAATCATTGTCCAACTCTCTGAAGACCCTGTGTTGATGGAGAGCAGATTAGCTCAGTGCAGTCCATATTCTGATTTGTTGTTAAGAGCTTCCCTAGGTATTGACTGTGGATCCAAGCAGAAGAGAATGTTTGGCAACTTCAGTATTTTCTCCATCTATCATGATGTTGCTTTTTGGCCCATTTGTGAAGATTTTTGTTTTCTTGATGTTTAGATGTAATCCATACTGACAGCTGTAAACCTTCAGCTCCACTTTCTAGAAGCAAGATTGTATCGTCTATATAGCAGAGGTTGTTGAACTGTCTTCCAATCCTGATGTCACATTGTTTTGTATATGTTGTTGTTATGTGCCCTCGAATCATCTGTGACTCACAGCGGCCCTATACACAATAGCTCTGAAGCCTGCCCTGTCCTGAGACAGTCTCACTGATTCCAACACACTTAGCCCCATTGTCCTAGTTATTGTATAAATCCATCTCATTCTGGGCCTTCCTCTCCTGCTGTCTATCCTTCTGAGCATGAGGTCCTTCTCCTGGCCTCCAAGGAGAAACTTGGTTTCACCTTCTCCAAGGCAGACCTATTTGTTTTCTTGGTGGTTGTCCTTCTCAAATTATTTGCTCAGCAAATAATTGAAATTGACTAGGTAAGGCTAAAGGAAACAACTGTGACACACACCTTTTCTGACTTTAAACCACACAATATAGGGGTTGCTATTAAGTCAGAGGCAACTTGGATGCACCTGGTAATTTCTCTGGGTCAGAAATTTGGACATCGAAGACTTGGCTATGAGCTCTGGCTCCATTCTCATGAAAATGCAGTCTGTTGAGACTCTAGGCACGTGAAGGCTTGGAACTGGAGGATCCACCTCCTTCGCAACTCACTCATATGTTCAAGTTAGTTTTGACTGTTGATGGGAAGCCTCAGGTCCTCTCCAAGTGAATATCTTCATGGGGCTGGTTAGCATCCTCACAACAAGGAAGCTGAATTCTCCTAGAAGAAGCTATTATATGATTTTTAAAAAAAATCTACCCTTAGAAATCACAGAGTAGTTGGAAACAATCCAAGTGTCCATCAACAAATGAATGGATAGAGAAGCTGTGGGGTATTCACACAATAGAAGACTATGCTGCACTGAAAAACAAGGAACTCATGAAATATTATACAAAATGGGTGATCCTGGAGGACATTATGCTGTGTGAAATATCTGTCATAAAAGGACAAATACTGCATAGTGCCACTGTTGTAAAACGGAACTGATGTCAGGATTGGGGGGAACATAAGAAAGGAGGGGATAAGTAATATATACTGCATTGAAACAGATGAGGGAGAGAACTGTTTAAAAGGAATATATGATTTGGTATTATTTTCATGACAAGATTCCAGAAAGAGAAATGCATAGTAAAGTGGACTGTGGATGGGGGATAGGGTCGGGTGGGGATTGTATAACAATGAATTTTTTTTTTCTTTTCAAAGAGAAAAGCGAAGTGGGGGGAGGAGTGGGCAGGGAGGAAAATGTGCCACAATGAATGAATGAGAAAAATTAAATGGGAAGAATATGCTGTAAAAAAAAATTTAAAAAGTCACATAGTATCATTTTTCACCATATTTTAATGGTCTTGTGACAGTCGGCCATAATTCAGTGTGGGAGAATGCTAGGATCCATGGGATCCTCTTACCACAAAGAGCAAAGGTGACTGAGAAGGTAGGTGCACAACAAAAAAATATCCCATCCCAGCAGCTGAGCCAAACGAGACAGCAGCTGATGAGTACATGCTGCTGAGAAGGATGAGAACGATGTGTTGGATGAGATTTGCCAGCTTGGAGGTCACTGGTGACCATTAACCTTCATGCAGGCTGAGGTGACTGACTGCAACACCAGAATTCCTTTTCTGTTTCCTACCAAAAAACAGTGGTTTCAAAAACGAGTGTTCTCACAAATTTGAGACAGTAAGTTACCAACATGTATTTTTAAATATTTTTTTATTTTAATTGTGATTTTAATGAAAGCTTACAGAAAAGATGGATTTTCATTTATTCACTGTTGCATATTTTTCCCCTTCCTGTTTTAAAAATATACATTCATTGTTGCACAATTACCTCCCCCCCCCCCAGTCCTCTTTTCCACGCCTATTCTGGTGGGTTGTTGGGATTTTTTCTGGTGGGCCTTTTTGTTTTGTTTGCTTTTCCTGTTGTGTACCATCGAATCAGATCCGACTGGCAAAGGAGGAGAGTGCCCCTCTGTCTCCAGCGGAGAATTTGGTGAATTCGAACCGCGAGCCTTCAGGTTGCAGCGTAACTTCTTGCTACTAGGCCACCAGAGCTCCCTGCAACACCTATTCTTATTTCCACACTAAAAGCCTTTTGACCTCTCAGATACAATACTTGCAAAAGAAGACCTAGTGCTGCTAAGAACAAAAAGGAAACGGATTACCGAGCATCTGTTCTGTGCTATTCTGTACGTGAACAAGTGATCACAAACTTCCTACAATATTAGTGCCTCATCCTCCTTGGGGCCGTGGAGAGTCAGTGGTAAATTAAGGAGCGGCGCTGCTAATCCAGAGGCTACAAGGGGAAAGGGAAGTATTCGCACACATAAAGGGGCCCTCTTCTGATCTAAAACCTGCTGCCTACTGCATCTATTCTGACATCCATCAGGGCTTCCGAGGCTGAGTCCTTAAGGGAGGCGATTTCCCATTTTTCTTGCACTGAACTGGTAGATTTGAACTGCTGATCCGCCTGTTAGCAGAGCTACAGGTAACAAACACACTGCTCCACTAGGGTGACTTTCCTCTGGTCACAAACAAAACCAAACCAAAGTCACTGCCATCTACTCACACGTGACCCTCCAGCAGGATTTCGGAGGCTTCGCATCGCATGGGAATGAACTGCTCAGCTTTCTGGATTCGGACCGCCACAGGGGCGCTACCTCTGGGTTCAACTCTCCGCCACCTCAGAAAGGGCCTAAGGAAGTGACTCATGAGCTGACACTGAAATATGAGCTGGAATCTGCTAGTCAAGAAGAGGAGTTGACTGGTCCCATAAAGTTCCCACCTCCCTCCCATCACGGGAAAATTGTGAGCCGTGTTTGGTCCCCTCACGTGGAGGGGGTGCCTCTCCGTCCCTGAGTTCGCCAGTGTCCCCGCTGTGAGGCTTTGTGGCTGTGTGAGACAGTGGCGGGAGCCGGTATCCTCGTCCTCCGTGTACCAGGCCTCGCGCCAGCGCTTCCCCACCCCAACTCCACGCTGGACCCGGGGAGTGGGGTGGGAGTGGGGGCACTGCATGGCCAGCCGAGGCCCCGAGGCCCGCGCCCCGCTGCTCTCCTTCCAGTCCGTGTTCGTGTGGGGGCGGGCAGACAAGGGGCCTTGCTCGCCTCCGGCGGGGCGCAGGAGCGCGGCGAGCACGCTGGAGGCGGGAGTGGCAAGGCCTCTCAGGAGGCACAGTGCTGCTTTGAGCCTGCCTCAGGCCTCCTTCCAGTGGGTCTGGGGAGGGCCGTGGTCCAACCCCCAACCTCCCACTCCCCCGCATCTCCACTTCCCACCCATATGCCCACTCCCTCCCACCTCCCCACACCCCCCACCGCCCAAAGGCTGGCCTCGAGTGCCTGTGAGAAGGATGGATGTGAAGAGAAGGCAAAAAACCCTTATGACCCAAAACCTACTACACAGCGGTGGTTGTTGTTGTTATTGTTATGTGCCTTCGAGTCACTTGCGACTCATAGCGACCCCATGTGCCAATCGCACTGTCTCTGACACTCCCATCCCGATTATCCCAGTCACTGAATCAATCCACCTCATAGAGGGCCTTCCCCTCCTGTGCTGTCCCTCCACCCTCCCAAGCATGATGTCCTTCTCCAAGGACCGGTCTCTCCTCATAACATGTCCAAAGTATGTCAGATGGAGCCCCAGAATCCTTGCCTCCAAGGAGCAGCCTGGTTTAACCCTCTCCACGATGAATCTGTTTGTTTTCTTAGCAGTCTGTAGTACACTCAATACTCTTCTCCAGCACCACAGTTCAAAGGCATCAATTCTCCTTCTATCCTCCCTAGTCATTGTCCGACTCTCTCACGCATATGATTGCAAAGACAATGGCCTGTATCAGATGCAGTTTAGTCTCCAGAGTGACACCATTGCTATTCAGTACCCTGGAGAGGTTCCTAAGAGCAGACTTTCCCATCGCAATACGTCTTTTAATTTCCTGGCTGCTGGAGCCAAGAGGGTTGACTGTGGAGGCCAAGAGCATGGCACTGATAAAATGACAGGCACAGAGAAATTAGAACAGAATTAAGAACCCAGAAATAGACCCAACTCTCTGTGGTCCACTGATATTTGACCAGGAAATAAAACCTATCAAATGAGGAAATTACAACCTCTTCAAAAAATGGTGCTGGCAAAACTAGACTGCTACATGCAGAAAGTGGAAACAGGACCACATATCACACCATACACAAAAATCAACTCAAGATGTATCAGAGAACTGGGAGTAAAGCCCAAACCCATAAAGTTCACCAGAGACAAACTTGGATCAAGCTTAGATGTCCTAGTCTACAGTATAAAGAGACTACCAAATACAGCCGGAAATGCGTAATCTGGAGAGAATAAAACTGATGAATGGGGCCTTTTAAAGGTGCGTCAAGATGCCCTTGTGTGCATCAAAAACATTTTCCAAGAGAGTGAAAAGAAAACCTATTGACTGGGAAAAAACATTTGGCAAAAATACCATTTCAGACAAGGGTCTCATATCAAAGGTTCACAGAATCCTACAGAAGTTTGTCCTAGAGAGGGTGAGACAAGGATTCTGAAGCTTGATCTGACATACTTTGGGCATGTTGCAAGGAGGGACCAGTCCTTGCAGGGGGACGTCATGCTTGGGAGGGTGGAGGGACAGCACAGGAGAGGAAGACCCTCAATGAGATGAGTTGATTCAATGACTGGGGTAATGAGGTGGGTGTGTCAGAGTCAATACGAGTTGCACAGGATAGACAGAGCAGGGTTTAGGGCTGTTGTACATAGGGTCCCTATGAGTCACAGGCTACTTGATGGCACAAAACAACAACAACAACAGGACCTCCGCAAGAAAAAGACTGATAACCCAATTACAAAATGGGCAAAAGACATGGAAAGAATTTTCATGGAGAAAGAAATTTGGATGACCAACAGACACATGAAGAAATGCTCCAAATCACTGGCAATAAGAGAGATACAAATCAAAACCACAGTGACATACCATCTCACCCCATTAGTGTTGGCAAAGTCTAACAGGACAGCAAGTAATAAATGTTGGAGAAGATGTGGCAAGATAGGTACATTGTTGGTTGAATTGTAAAATGATTCAATCACTCTGGAAGGCAGTTTAGTCCTTCCTCGAAAAGCTGAACACAACACTTCACCGAAGAAGACATTCAGATGGCTAACAAGCCCATGAAGAAATGTTCAAAATCCCTAGTTCTAAGAGAGATGCAAATTAAAACAACTATGAGATACCATCTCACCCCAGACAGTATAGCAAAATTTAACAGAACAGCAAGCAACAAATGCTGGCAAGGTTGTGGCGAGACTGGCACCCTTATTCACTGTTGGAGGGAGTGTAAAATGGTGCAAACACTGTGGAAGGCGGTATGGCACTTTCTCAAAAAGTTGCAAATAGAGATACCATTTGACCCAGCAATTCCACTACTGGGAATATACCCCAAAGAAACCATAACTGACATCCAAGCAGATATATGCACACCCATGTTTATCGCAGCTTTTTTCACAATAGCAAGGAGTTGGAAACAACCTAAGTGCCCATCAACAAACGAATGGATAGAGAGGCTGTGTTATATTCACACAATGGACTACTATGCTGCATTGAAAAACGAGGAGCTCGTGCAATATTATTCAAAATGGGTGACCCTGGAGGACATTATGCTGAGTCAAATATCTCAGTCACAAAAGGACAAATACTGCATGATGCCACTGTTGTAGAATGGGACTGACATCACGCTTGAGGTAAGACTGAGAAAAACTGGATAAATTATGCATACTGCATTGAAACAGATGAGGGAGAGAATACTTTAAAAGGGATATATGATAGGGTATTATGGTTATCACAAGAGTCCAGAATGAAGGTTGCATAGTGGAGTGTACTCGGGGCAGTGGGATTGTATACCAATGAAAGAATCTTTCTTTTGCTTTTCAAAGAGAGGAGTGAACTGGGTGGGGGGAGGGCTGGGCAGGGAGAAAAGTGCAACAATGAATAAATGGAAATCCAAAATCTCTGTAAATGTTCATTAAAATTAATAAAATAAATTTTTTTAAAAAGGAGGAAAAGAGAAAAAAAAGCTGAACATAGAAATTCCATATGACCCAGCTATTCCACGGATAGAATTATCCCCCAAGAGAATGAGAACTGAAGCACAGAGACTTGTACACCAGTGTTCATGGCAGCATTATTCACCATTGCAGGAACATGGAAACAGCCCAAATGTCCAACCACAGTTGAATGGATCGAGAAATATGGGGAATTATGAGAAATTATTCACATGATGCACACAGGAGCAGTGATTTTGTAAATTACTACCTAACTTGACTTGAAAGCATTATGCTAAGTGAATTAACTCAGTCCCATAAGGACAAATCCTGTGTAAGACCATTATTGTAAAACGAGTATGAGTATCTAAGGGGGGAAGCAGAGGGGTGAGGATGGGGGAGGTAATCATAGGGTCACTCAACGTGATGGGTGAAGGAGGGGTGAAGGGAATGGGAAAGATCACTTGTGGAAAAAAAAATGTATACAAACTTTGTAAATAAAACAGTGTAGAATAAAATTTTAAAAACCCCTAAAACCTAGTGAGGCCTCCTGAGCCGTGTCACAGTCTATGGGACCAACCGAGGACGCCTGGCCCAAGCTGGGGAAGGTGGTGGTTTACCTGGAATAGTTTACCTAGAGTCCCCAGGGCTTGACCAGAGCACACACTCCCATTAATTGTTATTATTGCGTGCCACCGAGTCGCCCCTATCAGCTCCATATTCAAGCCCACTGTTGCAGTCATGATGTCAATCCATCTCACTGAGGGTCTTCCTTTCTTTTGGGGACCTTACCCAGGGAGCTCAGATAGTCCTCAGGGAGCTCAAAGGCTGGCATTTTTAACCCAGCTGCTGATTAACTGAAAATAGACAGGCAGGCTCCTCCCAGACCATTTATAGCTTCCCGAAACACACTGGAGGGTCAGTTATGACTCTGCAGCAGTGAATGAGGGCTACACTTCCCAGCATGATGCCTTTCTCTAAAGGTTGGCTTCTCCTGAGAACATGCCCAAAATGTGTGAGACCAGGTTTCATCATCTTTGCCTCTACGGAGCACCCTCGTTGCACTTACTCCGAAAGAGATTGCTTTTTATTCTTTTGGGTTTTGTTGTTGATTGCCTCTGAGTTGAACATGAATCATAGTGACCCTATAAACAAAAGGCCTGGAGCCCCTCTATAACTATCAATATTTATCAAAGTTCATAGCATTTCCAGAGGCATGTTATTTAGGAAGTGGAGGCCACTCCTGCTGTACTTTTGCTAGTCCACAGTATATTCAATACTCTTCACAAACACCTCAATTCAAAGGCATTGATTTTTCTTGAGTCTTCCTTATTTATTGTCCAATTTCACATGCATACAAAGCAATTGAAAATACCATGGTTTGGATCAGGTCTTTACGTTTTCTTGGTCTTTACCATTTAAAGAGTTCCTTGACAGTAAATTTTTCCAATGCAACACAGCTCTCAATATCTTTCTTGTCTGCTGCTACCTTGAGTGTTAATTGTGGATCCAAGTAAAGGGAATTCCTTGACGTCAATCTTTTCTCCATCTATTATGCTGTTTTATTTCCTCGATGTTGATATGTAACCCATGTTGAAGGCTGTAGTCTTTGATCTTCAGTAAGTGCTTCAAGTCTTCTTCACTTTTTGCAACAAAACTGTGCCATCTACATAATGTAGGTCATTGATGAATCCCCTCCAACCAGATGTCACATTCCTCTTTATAAAGTTCACTTTCTCAAATTATTTGCTTAGTGTACAGACTGGATATGTATGGAGAAAGTATACAACCTTGACGCACACCTTTGTTGACTTTAAACCATGCAGCAGTATTCCTGTTGTTTTGTTCAGAAAATTGCTTCTGGTTCTATAAACGTATGTATTTCCATGAGTACAATTAAATGTTCTGGGATTCCCATTCTCTTCAATGTTAGCCTTAATTTGTTCTGATCCAGTAATAGCCAATAACACATATATAAATATCTTCCTGTTATTCTCTGTTTTCAGTCAAGATACATCTGACATGAACTATAGTGTTCCTTATTCTACAGCCGTTTCTGAATCTTGTTTGAATTTCTGGCAGTTCCCTGAAGTACTGGCAAAAAAATTAAGTCCTGGAAATTAATTGGATGCCAGTCGAGGTGTTTCAGAAGCAGACACAGCCCTGGATGTGTTCACTTATCTTGCCAAGCAATTTGAAAGATAGCTCCATGACCGAAAGACTGGGGCGGTGGTAGGGTGTGGGAAACCATATTTTGTTCCCATTCCAAAACTAAGGGAACTCAACAGAAAGTGGAAATTATCAAATGGTATTATATGCAAGTAAAATCTTGCTGAAGATCATTCAGAAACAGTTGGGAAGTACATTGAGAGGAAATCCAGAAATAACCAAATTGGATTTAGAAGATGCCTTGGTTGACTCTGGAGAACATTATGCTGAGTGAAATATCCCAGTCACAAAAGGACAAATATTACATGATGCCAC
>NW_006399885.1:815525-817873 GCF_000299155.1 Elephantulus edwardii | reverse complement strand
GTAGAGAGAATAGTGCAACAATGAATGAGTGGAAGCCCAAAATCTCTGTAAATGTTTATGAAAATTAATAAAATATAATTATAGGAAATGTAAAAAAAAAAGAAGATGCCTTGGGATGAGGAGTATCATTGCTTATATGATAGATCCTGGCTAACATCAGAGAATACCAGAAATTTACTTGTATTTTATCAGCTAAAATGTAATGTAATGATATTTGACTCTGTGGAATACATAATAAATTATAGATAACATTGAGAGGAGTGGGCATTATACAACAACTATATTTGTGGAAAATTTTGTACATTGACTCAGAAGTAGTTGCTTGAATAGATTAGGGGAACACAGAATTATTTCAAATCAATATGTGTGCACGTTTCACCAATTCACCATACTTATTCGATATTTTCTCAATTTATTCAAATTTTCCCCATACTTAGTCTGTATGCTGAGCTAATGATTTTAGAAGCTGGACTGCCTGAATAAAAACGTGCGACGGTGAACTTCAGCTCTCTGAGATGAGCTTGGCACAGGTTAGGCAAGGTCTCCATCTGTGTTCAGAGCATGGCTTTGAGTTGTCGTTAATTTGATGGCACCTAACAGCAATAGTAGCTAATTAGAGAGTGACTGTAAGTTGGAATTGGACACCACAGCAGGGGTTTGGTTTAATACATGATGTTTGTGAGCCTCTTTTCATATGTTTATTAGCTGCCTAAACATTCTTTCTGATGAAGTATCTGATCATGGTTTTATTGGATCCTTTCTCGTTGAAGTTCCTACCATCTCTTGAACTACTAAAGTGCTCCTCAGAGGCACATATAGTGAAACTTCTTCTCACATGTTGTCAGAAGGTGCCAGTCCTAGGAAAAAGGCATCATGCTTGGGAAAGTAGAGGGTCAGCTAAAGAAAGGAAGCTCTTGACACGGAGATGACAACGCGAGGCTGGAGTGCGGTGGTGACTCTGAAGATGATGCAGTTGTCAGTAGATTCACTCTGAGCCACAGCACCGAGCTACAACAGCAGTTGTGGTAAAAATCTGCCTGTTCAATGAAAGTCTACTTGTTATTCCTTTGTGGTTAGTCTGTCTTTCATAATGTCTGCTTTTGAGAATTTCTCCTGAGAATTTTCTTTGGTGTCCAGCATTTTCACTACCATGAATCCAGGTATGGATCTCTTGTTAAGGTTTGTGTTCCTTAAAGTGCTCCTTGCAAGCAAAGATGGTAAAGCATTGTCTTTCATACTTTGGACATGTAGTTTGGCAAGGCTATTCCTTGGAGAGGGACATCATGCTTAGAAGAGTGGTCAGGGAAGGAGAGGAAGACCCCCAACGAGATGGATTGACATGGTGACATCAGCAATGGGCTGTGTAATGTGTCAGAGATGATGAGGATGGCACAGGATAGAAAAGAATTCAGGTCAGCTGTTGTTGTGCTGCAGAATTCTTGCACATACCATGGACCACCAAGAAAACAAATAGGTCTGTCCTGGAGATGGTAAAAGCAAGTTTCTCCTTGAAGGCCAGAATGTTGAAGCTCCATCTCACATACTTTGGGCATGTGGCCAGGAGGGTCCGAACAATCTTTGGAGAAGAACATCATGCTCAGAAAGGTGGAGGGACAGCACAGGAGAGGAAGACCCTAGATGAGATGGATTGATACAGTAACTGGGGCAATGGGAGTTGATGTGTTGGAGTCAGTGAGACTGGCTCAGGAAAGGGCAGGCTTCAGAACTATTGTACATAGGGTCACTATGAATCGCAGGTGACTTGACAGTACATAACAACAACACAACACGAGTCATACTTGACAGAACCTAACAACAACAACAAATACGAGAATTGTCTTTCATCAGTTCTCAAAAATATCTTTTTCTTTGCCATTTTTTTTCTTCTGGAATGCTGTGAAGGTTAATGTCAACTTGTCTAGGTTGCGGCTGTGGCTCATATCGGATCTTCTGTGATCTAGTCCGATGTGAGTGGTAAATTGGTTAATAGGGGGAACGAGCCTTATCTTTAGTATCTAAATGGGCATTTGGCAAAGGACAGTTTCTCTCAGTCCTGCACTGTTCTCATTGCCAGACCCCTGACTTGGGGATATAAAGGCAAAGGTCTCCAGCCCGCCACTGACCAGGGACTTGGGACTTATCAGTGTTCACAATTGTTCATGTCATTTCTGTATGTATGTATGTATAGTCCCTGGATTTGAGCCTCTAGATATCCTACACTGTGGCATCATATTGGACATTTTCAGTGCAACTCTTATTTCTTAAATTCAAATGGTTTCTTCACATTTTTTTTCTTTCTCCTCCCTCTCACCAGGCCAGACCTTTTATTATTATTTATTATTATTATT
>NW_006399885.1:752339-814189 GCF_000299155.1 Elephantulus edwardii | reverse complement strand
GACTGGCAGGTGCTCGCCATCTCCTGCGTGTCATCTTCTATGTGGGTGGCTGGCAGGTGCATGCCATCTCGTGCATGGGCAGCCGGCGGGCGCCATCCCCTAGTGCAGGCAGCTGGTGGGCGCACATCATCTCGTGCGCGGGTGACCAGCGGGCACATGTCATCTCTCGGCAGGTGCGCATCATCTCTCGGCAGGCGCGCATCATCTCGTGTGCAGGCAGCCCATGGGTGCACACCATCCCCCAGCGCAGGCAGCTGGTGGTCTCACGTCATCACACACAGGCGGCAGGCAGGTGCACGCCATCTTTTTGTGCGGGCAGCCGGCAGGCACGTGCCATCTCCCGAGTGTCATCTCCCACACGGGCAGCTGGCATCCCCCCACGCAGGCCGCTGCCAGGTGAATGCCATCTTCCATGTGGGTGGCTGGCGGGCGCAAGCCATCTCCCACACGGGCAGCTGGCGGTCACGCTTCATTTCGCGTGAGGGAGGCCAGTGGCTGTTCGCTTCCTTTGCCGCTGCCATCTTGGCTCCAAGAATTCTCCCCAGATCAAGTCCACTGTGCTGCAGTGTGGCAGCTCTGCTGCACCAGTCCTGGGGAGGCCCGGTGCGCACTCTCCATCCTGGGTGAGGGATTCCATAGGTTCCGGCTGTGGGAGCTTCATGGAGCTGCAGCTGTGGTGAGGCGCAGTGCGGGCTCTGCGGGAGGGGGTTGGGAGCTGCAGCACTCACCCGTTCTTCCTTGCGAATCCTTGAATTCCTGTTGTTGAGACTCAATCCTCACCGAATACCAGTCATCAACTGTTTAACTGTTCAATTATCAATAAACAGAAGTCTGTAGAAGGCCATAGTGGCCCTGTTCCAAGTGGTCCACTGCTCCCGCAGCTCACCACATTGTCTCTGCCTCCACCGCCATCTTGGATCTTTTTTTTCTTTCATATTTTTCTTAAATTATGGTTTTAGTGAAAGTTTACAGAAAGGATGGCTTTTCATTCATTCACTGATAAACATTTTCCTCCCTCTCCCAATTCACCTAGTAAGGCCTGTCTTGTTCCAGGTCGCTAACAGTCCTACACACAATGTTTAATCCTCTATTACTCCTTTCAGATAGTCCTTCGCATCTTCTTTTCAAGCGCCTGTTCTATTCTATTCACTATCCGTTCCTTTTTTCTTTTCTTGCTGTCCGCTGCCTCGTGCCCATCCTGGTTTTATAACAATTGACTTTTGCCTTTTTGTGTGTAGTCCTTTTGTCACGGAGCTGTTTCGTTCAGCATAATGTCTTTGGTGATTTCATTAGTTCTGTCTGCTAGCTTATTCTCACCTGTGCCCAATCTGTTATTCGGTGCCCTGGTGGTTTAGTGGTTAAGCGCTTGGCTGCTAACCCAAAGGGCAGTAGTTTAAGTCCATGAAACCTCGGGAGAAAGATGGAGCAATTTGTTTCTGTAAAGACCATGTTTTGGAAACTACAGAACCGTGCTGTACTCCACCCCACAGGGCCATTCAGGGAGCTCTGGGGGCTTAGTGCTAAGGACTGGACTGCCAACCCAAAGACACATAGTTTGGATCTACCAACTGCTCAGAGGGAGAAGGATGGGCAACCTCCTCCACAGGATTTACTGCCTCAGAAAACCTGCTGGAGGGTCAGGCATGACTCCACGGTACACAACCACCATCACAGGGCCCCGATGAGTGTGAATTGACTCACCAGCATGGTTTTTAGTCTACTGTTTAATCTGTGCATTTTGTTCCTAAATTAATATGTGTCAGCATGCTTTTTAGTTCTAAAATGTCTTCTTTACTTCTCTTTTTTAACTTTTCAAATAAATTTTGATTGCTGTATTTAAAAAAAATATTCTATATCTTTGAACATGTCTTTTAACCATCCCATAAGAATTCCACTATTTTCCATTTTCCTGCATCTGTTTTTGTAATCACCTGCTACCATTATGCATTTAATGTGTTTGTAAGCTCTGATCTTTAGAACTTTATCTATTGGAGTTCTTTAAAGTCTCTTTTTTTTTTAAGTCTCATTTTAAAGTAAATTCTGTGGGGACTATTAAGACCTTGTTTCTTTTCTTTTTTTTCTATTTTGACTCAGGTTTTCTCAAATGATTCAAATAGTGTGAATTCTCCTCCCCAGCTGTGTCAAAAGGCTGGAGTTTGGATAGTTTGTGCCCTAGTGAGGCAAGATAGTAAACAATAAATGCAAAAAATAAGGAAATGACAATACTTAAAATCTGGTTAAGTGTGTGGAGAAAGGGGAAAGTAGAGCAGAGTACAGGGAATCGGGGGTCTAGTGGGTGGGGAACGTCTGACAGCACTTAATGTCTTCAGCATGCTAGGGCTCACTGAAGAAATGACATCTGAAGGAATTGTTGAAGGAAATGATGGCTAGCTAAGTGAGTCCTGTCTCATGGTCAAGGAGCATGGAGACGGTCAGACAGCTTGGCCACCATGTGTGAGGGAACAACAGCAGTCAACACTGTTGGAGAGGCAATGGGTGGAGGAAGCTCAGGCACCGTGTTGTCAAATGTTGTTGTTGTTAGGTGCCATCAAGTACAACTCACCCTGTAAACAACAGACCTGAACCCTATCCTATTCTGTACATCTTCACAATCTCTGGCACACTCAAGCCCACTGCTATAATCAATATGTCTTCTTCTCTTCCATCGTCCCTCCACCTTTGCAAACATGATGCCCCTCTCCTAGCAGGAATAGCCTCTCCTAGCAATATGCCCAATATATGTGAGACAAAGCTTCATCATCTTTGCCTCCAAGGAGCACTCCGGATGCACCTTCACAAAGACATATCCATTCTACAGAGAGGTGAAGATGGGTAGGGGCAAAATCACAGGGGGGCATAATTTGGTGGATGCAGGGAGCAGGGTAAAGGACATGGGAAAGACTCAGTGGGGACCTGAAAAGACAGGGTAATGATGGGCATAGACCAATCTATGGTGATTAATTTTATAAAACATAATGCATGGGAATGATTGTATGAAACACAATTTGAATAAAGAATAGTGTGAAACACAATGTATACTAACTTTGTAAGCAAGCCAATATAAAATTAAAAATTCACAAAAATTAAAATATGGCGAGCTCTGGTGGCCTAGTGCCAAGGAGCTGCACTGCAATCCCAGAGGTGAGCGGTTTGAATCCACCAGATGCTCTGCTGGAGGATGAGGGACATTTACTCCTGTACCAGTGAGATCTGATTTGACAGTACACACACACACACACATCATAAAAAAATTAAAATGTTAAAAAAAAAGACAAACATATCTGGTTTTTTGGAAGTTTTTGGAATATTCAGTATTCTTCTCCAAAATCACAGTTCAAATGCATCAACTCTTCTGTGATTCTTATTCGTGGTCCAGCTCTCAGTGGCACAGCAAGGGATTGAAGAGATTATGACTTGAATCAGACACTTCTTAGTCCTCAAACTCATATCATTGCCCCTAAGTGATTTGGAGAGGTCCCCGGCTACAGACTTTCCCAGTGCAATATGTCTCCTGATCTCCTGACAGCTGGCACCAGGTGTATTGATTGTGGATCCAAGATGGGAGTCGTTGACAGTAAATTGGGATCATAAAATTTTGTTTGAGGATCCTAGTGAAATGGAGGGCCATCTTAGGGTTTGAATAGAATGAGAAGACCTGTCTTAGAAAAAAATCTACTCTTGCTTCTGTGTTGAGAACGGACTATCAGGGTGCAAAGCCCGAGGAGAGAAGACCAGCTAAGCAGCTCATGCAGGAATTCAGGGCCAAGGTGATGGTGTCTCAGACTATGATGGAAGAGGTGTGAAGTAACCAGATTCTGGCTACACCTGAAAGATAGAGTAATAGCCATGCTCAACGTGTCATCTATACACAAAATGGACAGAAAGGAGTCTTTAAGGAGGAATTTGAGCTTCAGTTTTCATGGCCTTGTAGAAGTACTGGAGCCAAAGGGACCCCAAAAATCCCAAAGAGATGTATAATCAGCTTGAAAGTAAAAAGTAAAAAAAAAAAACAAAAAAAACCCCAAAACTAGATATTTCCTCTCCTTCTCACATGTGGTAGTGTACTTGGTGGGTGTTTACTTTGGTGAGGTGGAAGGGGGCATCCTGCCTAGAAACTTGCACCCATTATCCAGTGCCCATGTAAATTTCAGCCCAGCTTCCATAACCTGGGCAGACAAAGTGGCATCAGACTGCGAGCTGGGCTTCAGGTCTCCCTAGCATAGAGCTTCCTGTGCATCACCCCCTCCCCACATGAGTCCACTAACCCTCACCTCACCCAAGAGAATCCCACCAGGGACCTCCCAGTAAGCAGCTACTCAGGAAATAAGCCCTTTGCCTTTTGAAAGCAGCAAAGTTTCCTATGTTAATTTAAACTTCCACAGCTCAAAGATATATTGATTGCATGCATAAAGAATGAAAACAAGTGCGGGGATCGGGGAATGCCTCTCCCCCAAAAAATTCCTAAAGTCCCACACCAATAAACACTGTAGTGAAAAATCTATGAAAGCTGAAACCTGTCAAAGAAAGAAAAGGCAGATATTTTCCATTAATACAGAGAGATCAGAAAGTGTTAAGATTGCACCCTACCAAATGCAGAAAATCTATGAGCCTTGGAAAAATAAGACAACCCCATATTTCGGCTCTCACATGCCTCACTGTGTAAACACCAAAATAATTCATATCTCCCCTTCCAGAAATATCACCTCTGCTCTGGTATTTTGTTTTAAAGCCGCAATGAGGAAAGCGGTGGATATTTACCCCAATATTTTTGATAGTATGAACGTTTCTTCACATTAATACATTTTTCTTCAAAATCATAATTTTAAAGGCATCATAATACACCACTTATAAATGTTTTATGATTTCTCTAAGTAAACTCCCACGTCTGGATTTTTATTTCAGTCATTTCCACACTCCTGAAGATTCCTTTGGGACAGATTTCTCAAAGTGCAATTACTGGGTTAAGAATTTTTTATTCATGTTGCCAAACTACTTTGCCAAATGGCTTTTTATTGCCAAATTGCTTTTGTTGCCAAACCACTTTATTCTCTGATCCATCACTCAGAAGAGCGCCTGTCTCACTGAAGATCAAGTCCTCTCACGTAAGATTGTTGCTCGTTGCTGCCATGGACCCTCTCCAACACTTGGCAACCTCCACCCCCTGTACCATATTACGAAATCTGGCCAGTTCTGTGCCTGCCCATGATTGGCTGGAGAGAAAACTGTAGTACTCTATAGAGGGGTTTTCATTGGCTGATTTTTCAGAAGCAGATTGCCAGGTTGTTCTTCCTCTGCTGAACTCTGTTCTGCATTAGAGCAGCGTGCATGCTTCTACCAACAGGTGGCTGTGCATGCAGTGCATTGACGGGGAATCGAACCTGTTCTCTGTGTGGAAGATCTGTGTTTACCCAACTAGTAATGATGTTACTGGATTTCCATTTATGCATCTATCGAAATGCAAAAGACCCCAGCGTTTACAAACAAGTGAAAGGGCATAACTCACTTCTCACTTAGTAATATAATAATTCATTCAGGAACAGAAAAAGGAGAATTAGGGGGAAATTTTTTAAATTATTATTTTTTTTTCTATAATTATATTTTATTAATTTTCATAAACATTTACAGAGATTTTGGGCTTCCACTCATTCATTGTTGCACTATTCTCTCTACCCTCCTCCCAGTTTGTTCTTGTCCAAATGCCACAGTGCTTGTCAAAGCCAGTTCTGATTAATCTTCTTTGTCAGTGTATCCTTTGCCATTCCCTATCACTCCTCCCTGAGAGAGACTTCACCCTGAGTCATAAGGAAAAGGGGACGGCGTATTCTCTTAGCTACTTCCTGCTGAAAAGGGACGCTGTGGGTTTCAGGGTGAAGATCTTCTCTCACTACTCTAAAGGGCCCCTTTGGCAGTAGGAAACACATAGACTATTATGGAGATTGATTTTGGAATTTAGATGCACTCTTATTGATTGTGCTTGGCTGTACATGTTCATATCCTTGAAGATGTATCATGGGGGTGTTGCAACCTAGAAGACACAAATTTGACTAACAAGTTATAAGTACATGAGTCCAAAAATTATGGAAAAGTAAAAGAAAAGATTCTTTCATTGTTTTACAAACCCTCCCCTTTTTTATTTTATTTTGCTTTGCTTCTCTGCTGTCGGGAAAGACCACGTTTCACTTCCTTGAACAAAACATTTTAAAATGCAGTTGTCATCTATTCTATGCCTCCAAGAGCTGGACAGTGTGTTTTACAAAACCTAGTGACTGTGGTTCGCATCACGTGATGAAAGAATTCACAGAGTTAGAGCCTCTAATCACAGCCTGTAATCTCGTTTTCACATTGCTCTCTGGCGTAGCCTACTTGACCCTGCTTACTGCTGCATTTTTATTGTGTTGGTTAAAATGACAAGGGATCGAGCAGAGACAAAAGTGAAGTCTGAGAATTGTTTGTATAACACGTGCCCTGTCCACCTCTGCCTACATGAATAGAAATATCTGGAATCCAGCCAAAGCCAGTGGATGGAAAACTCTGACTTCTAAAAAGTATTCCTGAGCTTTTAAAATACACCACAATTTGCCCAGGTTGAAAGAGAACAAGCCATCTTTTCACAATAGTGTCTGGCATAGCTAGTGAGGCGGTGTGGTTAGCTGGTGGAGTTAGCTGCCGACAAGTCGGAACAGAACCCTGCCCAATCCTGTCATTTACCCGTGATCAGTCATAGATTGAGTCATTGTGATCAAGAGTTTTCACCAGCTGTTTTCCCCACGTGGATGTCCATCTTAGTCTTAGTCTCGGTTGAAACCTGGTCAACCTCAGAGTGACATGCAGCCTCCACAGACAGACGGGTTGCTGCACATGAGTGCACTGGCCTGGAATCAAACCCAGGCCTTCCAAATTGGAAGGGAAGGGAGGCAGCCAGGCAGACAGCCCTGAGACCCAGGAGTGCACAAATTTTATTTATAGAGTGCTGGGTAGTAAATATTTTCAGCTAGATAAAAAAAAAAAAAACAACACAACAACAACCCCTTAGCCAAATCCACTGCTCTTCAGTCTACCTGGACCCAGGCGACCCCCAGGGGGGTTTCTGAGGTTGGAAAACGATACAGGAGGAGACTGCTTATCTGTCTCCTGAGGAACAGTCAGGCGGTAGATTTGAACTACCAACGTTTCTTGTAGCAGCCCAATACATTATACACTACACCACTACGGCATCTTGTGTAGGGTGGACAGTCTTTTCCAGAACTATTTAAAGTCAGATCTTATTGCTTGAAAGCACCTGTTGGTAATACATAAACAGATGGATGTGGTGTGTTCTAACAAAACTTTGTCTAAAGAGGAGAAGGTAGGATTGGTCTAGCAGGCCACAGGCTCTCAGTCCTCACTTGCAATCCAACAGTATGTTCATTTAGCTCTTAAAGCCTTGAGATCTACTCCCAGCCTCAGGTTTTGGGGAGTCCTTGGCATCTGGGCCTTGCTCAAATGAATATTATTAAATAATAATACTAAAAAAATCGATGATTGGTCACATGAATGAGAGAAGAATATTGTTTGTCATTCCCAGCAAAAAGAGAAACAAAGGTTTTTTTTTGTTTCTCTTTTTTTAAGCTTTTTCACTTATTCCACAGATTTAAAAAGGTATTTAATTGGTGAGTCTCAATAAATTTACAAATTCCTCTTAACAAAAGCAACAAAAAGAAAGACCAAATGATAGCTCCCTTCCTGATGACCACTTGCTTTTAAAAAAATGCTTAAAGGAGTCTCAGTAAACAATAGAAATACTTCAGGTAATCAATAATCTTTGAAGACTGGGGGAACCTATGGCCCTTAGTCAACCCTTTGACCTTGTAACAAAATTCAACCCCCATAGTATGACTTTCAGTCGAATGACAGACAGCCTAGAAGAGGAACAGTATCAGAGTACAGGGAGGCACGCACTTCTTAGGCTAACCAGACATACAAAGTCAAGAGGGCAGGACTTGCCCAGGAGATAGGGAGCATAGGTTAGAAGGATTGATGGAATTGAGAATCACAGGGAGGAAATGGAGAAAGATCACTTACATCATAAAAAAATGTATATGAATGTTCATTGCCATCGAGTCAGAGCCAACACGTAGCTGACTCTCCAGCAGGTTTTCAGTGACTAAATCACACAGGGGGGACCTGCTCATCTTTCTCCCAGAAAGCAGTAGCTATCTTTGAACCGTCTGCCTTTGAGTTGGTATCAAAATTCCTTACTCACTAGGCCATGAATGAATAGTTGAATGGAAAACCAATTTGCTTTGTAAATTTTCACTCTGACACACAAATGCACATAGTACAAATCCTTGAAGAGACTATGTAAGCACACTTAAGATATATCAGTGAAATAAAAAAAATTATTGCATTTATATACAAAACATATGTATATGGACAAAGATCAGACTGGGAGAAAATACTGTTAGTCAGAGGTGGTCCAATTTCAGAGACATTTTTTTGTCTTAAAATGTTTTTCCTTTGAAGTTATGATTTTATTCTTTACTGCTTTGATGCAACAGCCTGATCCATAGAGTTAAAAACATAAAGAGGGATCAGTTCATGCCAATAAATGATAATCACCCACAAATCTGTTATTCAGAAATTCAATGAATCACTTTCTGCCCTCTGTGACAGGAAACCTCTAACACTCTTGTTTCAGGCCCCCGTTCCCAACAGTTCACTAGCAGGCATTTCCCTCCACTTTGCACACACGGTGCAGCCACACAGTGACATTGTGTAGCTGCAGTTCTTTGTTATGTGCCATGTGACTTTCTCAGACACTGAACTCAATAGGCTGGAGAAGCTTCTGGCCGGCATCATGAGACTCCAGGGAGGGGAGAGCGGAAGAAGAAAGAATGAGATTTTAAACAATTCTCATTTCTCACACATCGGTTGGTTCTTCATTACAAAGAATGAGAAAGCTCGCCTAGGTGTTAAAGGCTTCTAGAATTTACCTCAGATTTGAGAGTTCCGTTTGAGTTGAGTGAGATTTTAAAATAAACCCTTCCCTGTGATTCCAGCTAACTGGTCAAGTCACTCAAGCCATGTCATCCACCAAATATTGTCACAGAGAAAAACTCTTTCCCTTTCTCAGGCCCTGTGGAGAAAACAGAGCTGTAAATGGTGCCAGACAAACACATACCAGCCTCACAGCATGAGGACAAGAAGCCGCTTGAATGGTCAATTTACACAGAATCACTGTTGGTGTCCAGTCACTTGATTCATGGTGATGCCATGTGTTCCTGGGGATTTCAAGACCGGGCACTTTCAGAAAGATCCACAGACCTGTCTTCTGAGGTACCAGGCAAACTCAAGTACATTCAGACAAGCTCACAAGACAAAAGATGATACTCAAATGCTGGGGTGGTGGGGTTTTATGGAGGGGGGTTTTGGGGAGCTCCTCAAATTTAGGGGAAAAGGCACGATTTATTTGCAATTTTTTCCAACTGAAAGACGTCATAAGCTTTGTCAACTTCCTATAACACGAATCTTAATAACTGTAACAACGGCTGCTACCACTGAGTTCCTATGCTTCCCTGCTCCAGGATCAACCCTTACAACTAGAAATGAAGGGTTGCTAGGATGCCAATGAGCAGAGTGTTACAGGACAAAGGAAATGACTTTACAGCCACCCCTCTCAGCAAGAGGAACATATGCAACAGTAGGAGATTCTTTGTGAAGACGCTTGGGGAGATCCCAAGTGCACGGCTGCCAGTGTGGATGGTCGCTGGCCTGCTGAGGGCACTCCCTCCTGGCAGGGCTTCCTTTTGTGCCACCTCTGCTGTCTCCTACTCCCAGGTCAGCATCCTTTTCAGATGAAGAGTGAGCAGATGGCGAGGGGCATTGAGCTCCTGTTAAAGGTGAAGAAAAGATCTGGAAACATAATGGTGGTGGTTGAACTCAACTCTGAAACTCATTCATGTCACTGAATTGCCCATGAAAAATATCTTAAGATAGCAGATCCTTTGTTATGTAGGGTATTACTACAGTGAAAAAAGTATTTTTTGGTAAATGATAATTCTTCATTCATATTAGCATATGCTATAAATATGTCCACATACATAACAGAGTCAGTAGGAGGTAATGTCTTGTGAAAACTTCTTAATCATAACCCTGAGGGAATGAGTAACTGGCTTTGGGGTCCAGAGACCACAGTTGTTTTGTATGTTGTGGGTTTTTGTTATTTTTTTTTTTTTTTTTGGACATCGATCCAGATAAATTAACATAATGTAGTCCACAAAGACTACATACCCGACTTCATTGCATGGTGCCTGGGTCTTTAAAACTTTTAAGCAGACATCTCAGGAACAGAATTACAAGGTGGATAGAGGGGGGAAGTGGTATAATTAAAGGGAATTCTACTGGGGGCCGGGGTGGGGGCAGGGGGTTGAGCCGTCAACCCAGAGGCTGGGGACTCCCAAGAGGTTCTAATCCACCAGGTGCTCTGCAAGAGAACAACGGGCGATCTCCTCCCGTGTGATTTGCAGACTCTAAAACCTGCAGGAGGGTCAGGTGTGAGTCAGTTCAGATTCGACAGTAATGAATGAATGAGTCATTGTAATTAATATTTTCATAAAAATGTGTATGGATGGATAAATGGAAAATCAATTTGCATTGTAAATTTCACTCAAATTACAATTTAAAAATTTAAAAAAATGAGTAGATGTTTAAAGAATATTGTTTGAAAGTCAGTGAGCAATACAGCTCAAATTCAACCCCACTCCCTGCATTTCTGCAAGGATGGTCTGATTTTCCCATTTGAAGATGGACTCACAATGGAGTTAATTTGATAGGCAGTTAAATGAAAGGCTGGAGGTTCAAGTCTATCCAGAGGTTCCTCAGACATACAGGCTGGTGACCTAAACCAGGGGACCACTCAGGCCAACCAACAGCAGCCCTTCTTCCCACATCTGGGACTGCGAACCTTTAAGGGAGGGGACTACCATCTTTCTCCTGCACTGAGTGGCTTGTGGATTGGAACCACTGACCTTTTATTTAACAGTCAGATATGTTTCTGCACTATGCCACTAGGACTCCTGAAAAATTGTATAGAGCATTGTTCTGCTCTGAAACACCAGGGGTAGTAGCCGTGACTTGGAATCGACTCTGCTTCAGCTGCTTCATTTTGTGGATTGACTCAGCAGGGTAGAACTACAGGGCAGCTTTGATAACTTGGGCTTACAACCTCTGTAAGGGTATTCGGATGTACTTATTCAACCTGACAAAATCCCAGATGCCTAAATGCCTTAACTCTGTGAAGCCACGCAGGACAGTCCCCTGCTGACCTTAGGTCCTGCACAGAGTGACCAAGGAAGAGGACAGCCCACAGGATCCCAGCCCCACAGCTGACTGGCACTGAGCCTGCAGAGAGACGAGCCCTAGGGGAGGAGGGCTGTCCACCAACTGGGATTGATGACAAGGATTCTGATAATTTACACTGGCAGATGGAGTATGGTCAAATGACACATTATATTCCACAGGGGTTTATAAAGGGTGTGGAAGACTTGTTTTAGGAGAAAAATGTAGCAGTCTGCATCTGAAAAGACTGACAGCTTATGAACCTTATGTTCTATCATTGTTATTACGTACTGTCAAGTTGGATCTGACCCATAGCAGACCCTCCAGCAGGTTTTCCGAGGCAGTTAATCATACAGGCAGAGATTATCCATCCTTGTCCTGTGGAACAGCTGGTGGATTTGAACTGTGTGCCTTTATGATTGCACTGCAGCTTCTGACCACTAGGCCACCACGGCTCCCACTCTATCATGTAGGTTCACTATGAATTAGGATCCACTTGATGGTAATGGACTTGGGTTTGGCATCTTGCTTTACAGTATGACTTCCTGAGGTGCTTGTTTATACTGGTGAGCCTTGTTACTAGAAAACTACAGTTCTGATACCTATTGCCAGAAAAACCAATCTTGGAGATGGACTGAAGAGGATAAACAGGTTTTTTTATATACTTATAGGAAATGGGTATGAACTTTGGAAATCTGTATCCCCACCTTGAAGACAGTGGAGGATTAGATTGTGGAGATGCAGGACAATAGAATATGTGAGAACATTCACAGTATTTTTCCATGTCCAGGGGTTTGGCCTTGGTGATCATGCCCTGGACTGATTAGGCAGGATTTTCATGGTTCCAGGGATGGTGCGAGCCTCTCTATTCATTTTAGAGTGACATGAAAGTCAAAGGGAGTGCTTCTGGACTACAGATTGCAGATACATGGACAACTATCAAAAAAGGCCTTCAGCTGGGGAGTAACTCTCTGCTATAGTTCGTAGAGATAGTAGGCAAACATAGAAAGATCTTCAATTTGACAAGGAAGCCTCTCTAAATTCCTCTTCTAGTCAGAGAGAAGAACATTTTAATTTTAAAATGTTATAGAAAGAATGTTAGTTTTACATTAGTGAAGGATATTGTGGAAAGTTAGCACCCATTAATTGAGAGGTTCACTATTAATTGCAAAAGAGTAGTGTTTCTTAAGGTATTATAAAGTGTTAGTTTCAAACTATTACTAGATTGTTATTGTTGTTATGTGCTGTCATGTTTGTCATATGTTGTTATGTATGTCTCATAGCAACCCTTCTGAACCTTGTTCTGTCCTGAGCCAATCACACCCCACACATGACCACTTTGCCACACTTACTGACCCCAGTGCCACAATCCATCTCATCTTCTCCTGTGCTGACCCTCTACTCCTCTGAGCATGATGTCCCTCTCCAAGAACTGGTCCGTCCTGGCAACATGCCCAAAGTATGTGGGATGAAGTTTTAAAATCTTTACCTCCAAGAAGCAACTAAGTTTCACCCTCTCCAGGACAGATCTGTTTGTTCTCTTGGCAGTCCATGGTAAATTCAATACTTTTCTCCAGCTCCACAACTCAAAGGCATAGATTCTTCTTCTGTCATCCTTAGTCATTGTCCAGCTCCTCTGATGCATAGCAAGTAATTGCAAAGACCATGGCCTGCATCAGACACATATTAGTCTTTAGACTGACATCATTACTCTTTAGTACTCTGAAGAGTTTCTTAATAGATGTTTCCCAATAAAATTTGACTTTTTGATCTCCTGACTACTGATGCCAAAACTGTTTGTTGATTGTGGATCCAAGCAGGATGAAATCGTTAACAGACTCAATCTTTTGTCCATCTAAAAGGCTGCCTATTGGCCCAGTGGTGAGGATTTTTGTTTTCTTGATGTTGAGATGCAACCTATTTGAAGGCAGCAGTCTTGACCTTCTGCAGCAAACACTTCAAACCCTTTTCAGTTTCGTCAAACAAGGTTGTGTCATCTATCACAGGTTGTTGATGAGTCTTCCTTCTAATCCTGATGCCACATTCTTCATAATAAAGTCCAGCCTCTCAAATGATCTGTTCAGTGTGTAGATTGAAAAAGTATGAAGAAAGGATACATTCCTGATGCAGTCTTTTCTTAGTTTTTAATTATGCACTATTTCCTTTCTCTGTTCGTACAGCAGCTTCTTGGTTTAGGTATAGGTTTCACATGAACATCATTAAGTTTTCTGAGATTCCCATTATTCTTAGTGTTATTCACAATTTTCTGTGATACATACAAACAAATGCCTTTGCATAGTCGATAAAAACACAAATAGACATCCTTCTGGTACCCTCTGCTTTCTGAGAAGATACATCCAGCAGCAGCAATGATGTCCCTAGTGATGCACCCTCTTCTAAACCAAGCTTGTAATTCTGGAATTCCTCTAATGATGTAATGTTCTAGTCATTTTTTGATAATTCTCAGCAAGATTTTGCTTGCATGTGATATTAATGATGTTGTTATGGGCCACTGAGTGGCTTGTGACCCATAACTACCTTATGCAGGACAGCTCTGAACCCTGCTCTATTTTGAGTCAATCTCACTCTCTGACACACCTACCACCATTGCTCCAGTTACTGTATCAATCTATCTCATCCAGGGTCTTCCTCTCCTGCGCTGTCCTTCTGCCCTTCCAAGCATGATGTCCTTCTTCAAGGACTAGTCCCCCCGGTCACGTGCCCAAAATACGTGAGATAGTTTCATGAGGTTGTTTCAAAATCCTTGCCTCTAGAGAGAAACTTGGTTTCACTCTCTCCAAGATAGATCTCTTGGTAGTCAGTGGTACGGTCAATACACTATCTCCACAACTTAAGGACATCAGTTCTTCTTCTGTCATTCTTAGTCATGGTCCAGCTCTATGATGGATGGCAAGTAACTGCAAAGAGCATGCCCTAGATTAGGTGCACTTTAGTTTCTAAACTGACATTGTTGTTCTTCAGCACTTTGATGAGGTCCCTGATAGCAAATTTTCCTTATACAATTAATCTTTTTTATTTCCTGACTGCTGGTGGCAAGAGTGTTGATTGTGGAGCCAAGCAAGGTGAAATTGTTAACAATCTCAATCTCTTCTCCATCTGTCCAGATGCTGCCAAATGTCTTCTTGATGTTAAGCTTCATTTCGTGTTGAAGACTGCAGTCCTTGACTTTCTGCAGCAAACACCTCATTGTCCTCCTCAGTTTCAGCAAGCAAGGTTGTTTCATCTGCATAACACAGGTTGTTGATGAGTCATCCTCCAACCCTGATGCCACACTTCTCCTCATAAAGTCCAGCCTCCCAAATGACCTGTTCTGCATTGATTGAAAAGGTATGGAGATAGGACACATGCCTGACACACTCCTTTCCTGATTTTGAACCATGCAGTGTTTCCTTGCTCTGTTCTGACGACTCCTTCCTGTTCCAAGTATAGGTTTCTCATCAGCACAATCAAGTATTCTAGGATTCCCATTCTCCTCAAGGTTAGCCACAATTTGTTGTGATCCACACAGTCAAATGTCTTGGCTGTCAATGAAATAGACATTAATCTGGTACGCTCTGCTTTCAGCTGAGATCCATCTTACATTGGCTATTATGTCCCTAGTGCCATGACATCTTCTAAACCCAGCATGCACTTCTGGCAAGTTCTCTGTCTGGCATTTCTGTGTCATTGTATTACTGTTCCAGTTGGTCTTGGATAATCTTCAGCAGGATTTTGCTTGCATGTGGTATTAGTGATATTGCTTGATAATTTACACACTCTGTCAGATCACCTTTTTTTGGAATGGGAATAAATATGGATCTCTTCCGGTCAGTTGGCCAGGTAGCTGTCCTCCAGGTCTCTTGACACAACCTGGTGAGCACATTGAGGGCAGCATCTGTTTGCTGAAATATTCAATTGCCATCAATTCCTGGGGCCTTGTTTGTTGCCAGTTCCTTTAGGGAAGTTACAACTTCCTCCATCACAATTGCCTCTTGATCATATGTTGCTTCATGAAATTCTTCTGTGTTAGCCCATTTGTTTTGGCATAGTGACCTTCCATCTTGTTTTGATGCTTCTTGGGTCATTCTACCGATGATGACATCCTTAAGTATTGCAATGTGAGGTTGTGTTTTGTTCTTCAGTTCCCTCAGTTTAAGAAATGCTGAGTGAGTTCTTCCCTTTTGATTTTCTGACTCCAACTCTTTGCACATTTTATTATAATACTTTGCTTCTGTCTTCCCAAACTGCCCTTTGAAACCTTCTGTTCAGCTCCTTAACTTCCTGATTTCTTCCCTTTGTTTTGACTTCTTGGTCTTCTAGTACAATATTTAGAATCTCTTCTGACATAGATTTTGGTCTAGTCTTCCTCCTCTTTGTAATGACCTTTTGCTTTCTTCATGGATTATTATCCTTGATATCATCCCACAGTTCAGTTGCTATTAGTTCCCTTGTGTTCAGTGACTCTAACCTGTTGAGATGGTTTTTAAATTCAGGTGGGATAGACTGAAGGTTATGTTTTGTTTCTTGTGAATTGGTTTTCATTTCCTTTAGCTTCAATTTTAACTTGTCTATGAGTAACTGATGGTCTTTTATAGTAAACATCTAGCCTGTTTTTCACAGCTCATATTTAGCTTCTCCGAAGAGTCTTTCCACAGATGCAGTCAATCTGACTCCTCATAGGTGAGATCCATGTGTGTAGTCTCCATCTGAGTTTTTTTTTATAAAAGCTATTTTCAATGAATCAACCATTGATTGTACAAAACTCTGTGATTTCTCTCCAGCCTAGTTTCTGACACCAAGCCTTTATTTTCCAACTACTGGTCCTTCTTCTCTGTTCCAAACTTTTGCATTCCAGGCACCAATTATTATGAATGACTCTTGGTTGCATGTTCAAACCATTTCAGACTGTAAAAGCTGGTAGAAATCCTCTCTTTCCTCCTCTGGCTTCATTTCCTATTGCTTCATTGTCTGTTGCAGTCACTTGTGCGTGGGCTATGACTCTTTTATTGTCTGATGAGGTTCTTTCATAGTGGCAGATGCCCTGATAAGTCTTAAGGGTCCAATTCCTGCCCAATATGTTCATGCCATTTGTAAATATGTGACTACAAGTTTTTAGTAAACCAGAAGTTCATATATGGTTGAAGTTCTAGATTGGCTTACAGAGAAACAGTACAAAGAACTTCTAGATTGGTTTAGATACAGAGATGATCTAGTTTGGCTTCTTGTTAGGTGCCATCTAGTCGCTTGTGACTCACAGCGACACTATGTACAATAGGTCTGAACCCTGCCCTATTCTGAGCCAATCTCTTTGTCTCCAGTACACCTAATCTGACTACTCCAGTTACTGAGTCAATCCATCTCACTTTCCTGCAGGGTCCCTCTACCCTCCAAGCATGATGTCCTTCTCCAAGGACTGGTCCCTCCTGACTACGTGCCCAAAGTATGTGAGATGGAGCTTCAGGCTCCTGGCCTCCAAGAAGCAACTAAGTTTCACCTTCTCCAGGACAGACCTGGTTGTTCTCTGGGAAGTTTACGGTATGTTCAATACTCTTCTCCACCTCCACAACTCAAAGGAATTGATTCTTCTTCTGTCACCTTTAGTTAAGGTTCAGCTCTATGATCCAAGTAACCGCAAAGACCATGGCCTGGATCAGGCGCACCTTAGTCTCCAGATTGCCATCATTGCTCTTCAGTTCTCTAGAATGGTCTGTGACAGCAAACTTTCCAAATGCAATCAGTTTTTTTTTAATTCTTAGATTGGCTTACAAATTTATGGAGCAAGCAAGCTATAATTGTTAACAACCTCAATCTCTTTTCCATCTATCATGATGCTGCCATTTAGCTCAGTGATGAGAATCGTTGTCTTCTTTATGTTATGCTTCATTCCATATTGAAGACTACAGTCTGACTTTTTTGTATCAAACACTTCATGTTCTCAGTTTCAGCAAGCAAAGTTGTAGTATCTGCATAACACAGGTTGTTGAGGAATCTTCCTCCAATCCTGATACCACATTCCAACTCATGAAATCCAGCCTCCTAAATGATCTGTTCCACATATAGATTGAAAAGGAATGGAGATAGGATGAATTTCTGACGCACACCTTTTCTGATCCTGAACCATGCAGTATTTCCTTGCTCTGTTCTGACTGCTGCTTCCTGGTCCAAGTATAGGTTTTACATGAGCACATGAAGTGTTCTGGAATTCCAGTCCTTCTCAAGGTTAGCCATCATTTGTGATCCACACAGTAAATGCCTTTGCATAGTCAATGAAACACAGATATTTAAAGACTAATGTGTGCCTGATTCAAGCCATGACCTTTTCAATTATTTGTTATACATCTGAAACTTGGATAATGAATAAAGATGACAGAAGAATTGATGTCTGAGTTGTGTTGTTGGAGTACTGAGTATCTCATGGACTGCCAAAAAACCAAATATTTATTGTAGATGGTGCAATCAGAGTACTCCTTAGAGGAGAGACTGACAAAGCTTCATCTCACATACTTTGGGCATGTTAGAAGGGTCCAGTCCTTGGAAAAAGACATAATGCTTGGAAAGGTGTAGGGTCAGCAAAAGAAGTGGCTATTTTACGTATTGGTCCTTGTGGGACTGAGTTATTTCACTCTGTATAATGCACTTCCGTCCTTCTCAAGTTAGGTAATAATTGTATACTGTTTTACGTACAAAGTTCATAAAGTTCATATACATTGTATTTTAGTTTTGTAAACTAGTATTTTTCAAAAAGATTAAGTGGTGATAGCAATGAGCTCAAGATATCAGAGATGATGATGGCACAGAATAAAGCAGGATTAACAGAGTTTCTATGAGTTGTGGTTGTCTCAATGACACCTAAAAACAATAACAAAGTAACAGATATCAATTTTGAATATTAGGCTCTTTTAAGATCTCTATGGAATCAAAGTGAAAATAACAACTCAATTAAGACAGGAACCTTTGGGGTAGTGAGTTTATGTTCATGGTGGAAGAGTAAAAAAGGATGAAGATGGTTGCACAAATTGAAGAATGTAATAAAAGTTACTCAGAGGTACATGTGAAAACAGTTGAATTGGTGTATGTTTTGTTGTTTATATTCTCAACCACAAAAGAAAATCAACAAAAAGTTCATTCAGCGCAACAATGAATGGAAATACAAAGTCTCTGTAAACTTTAATTACAAATTTAAATTAAAAAAATACACAAAAAGGCCATTCAGATTCCCAATTCTCTTTATGTGATCTGATGGGTTTTTACCATTCTTCTGGGGAAACTTTAGGATCTTCTTAACTAGATTTTTTATTTTCAAAATGTCACAATGAAATGTCTTGGGCTTTTTAATCATTCTGGATACCCCCAAACCCTTATAATCTGGATAATCATCTTGTCCAGTTTTAGCTTCCCCCCCCCTCATTTCTTTGCTATTTTCCTCCCCAAACCTTGTTTCCTCTTTTTTGCATTTTTTGTTGATCCTGCATCTCCTGGGTTGAGTTTTCTATTTCCTCACCCCCTTTTTCATCTTTTTGGTTTTCTTTCAGTGAGATTTTTCTCAAGCTTATCAGTTTTTTACGGAAAATATTTTTTTCCATAAATTTTCAGTATTAATTTCAAGGAACTATTTATCATTTAATGGTTTTTTTTCATAGCTGCTGATTATTTCCTGGTTATGCATATCTTTGAGTATCAATGCTAGTTTTCTCTTAAATTTTCTTCCATCTTCATTTTATTTTGATCTCCATATTGCATGTTTTCCTTTTCTTCACAGTTTAGTCAATTCTTACTTAAGAGGGGAAAGAGCATGGAAAACAGTCCAAATGTCCAACCACAATCAAACGGATTGAGAAATTATGGCGCATTCACATGATGGAATACTACACAGCACACAGGAGCAATGATTTTGTAAATCTCTAACATGGAAGGGACGGGAGAGCATTATGCTGAGTGAACTAACTCATCATTATTATAAAATATGAGGCTCCAAGGAGAAGAGGGTGAGAGCCGAGGTGTGAGGATGGACAAGGAGGAAGGGGGCATTAATCATAGGGTGACACAATTCAACAGGTGGAGGGACTGGTGAGTTAAGGAAATGGGAAAAATCCGGTGTGAAAAAACTATGTACATGAACTTTTTAAATAAAGCACTATAAAATAAAAAATAAAAAGGAGGAAATCCTAAAAATTAAAGTTCTTGGGGCATGAGTATGTTTTTCTGGCCTTTAAAGTTAATTGCTATTGAGCTAATTCTGACTCATATAATGACTTTAACAGGATGAAACTTTGTCCCCTCCTGGGCCATCTTCATGATTGTGGATACATTTGAGTCAACTGTTGCAGGGTTTGGAGGATTTCCCTTGTTTTTGCTGGTTCTTTATACTTTGTCAAATGAGATGGACGTCTAGTGGTCTTTCCTTATGACATGAACAAAATAAACTTAATGTTAGTAACTGTAGGAAATTCTTTTACTTTGGGCCAGATTTTCTTTTCCCAGAAAAAAAAATAATCCTCAAATCTTTCAAATCTTCTGCATCCTGGAAGCCAAGGTTCTTTCAGTATTTTCCTAAATCTTCCTTTTTTCAAAGCAGTATTTATTGCTGCCTGATATCTCTTGCATTTCAATCCTGTTTCACTCTCTCTAGAGAATAAACCACAAGAATCTTATGGATGTGGGAAAGGCTGCATAGCTAACTGGCTCCCTCTGAAGACTTTTCCAGGAAGTCTGTTGGCATGTGTGGAGATGGCTAACTGAAAAGTTAATGGTTCATATCCACCAGCTGCTCCGTGAGAGCCAAGCAGTCTTCTCCCATTAATATTTACAGTTCAGAAACCCCACACGGGGTCACGGTGAATGTTAATCAACTCCACCTCAGTGGGTGGATAGTGATGGTGGATACACTAGAGTGCGTGTACCTCCAATTTCTGATACTTTTTGAGGTTCTGGAACATATCACTGGTGTATTGTGGGCTGGCTGGTTATATTTGTCTGCTTTCCATTTTTAAAACATTAATGTTTAGGGAGCTCTGGTGGCATAGGGGCAAGAAGCTGTGATGCAATCCCAGAGGTACGCGGTTTGAATCCACCAGATGCTCTCCTGGAGTCAGATCTGATTTGACGGTATACACACAAAATAATAAAATTTTAAAAAAATTTATATTTAACTTCAAAAACAAATAGTGCAAGGATTATCAACAGATTCTGGAGTCAGTTTATCTGCTAGGATCCTAATTCTCTTACTAGACTTCATCTCACTAGGGGCATGTTATCAGGTTTCAGTCCAAGTTTCAGTCCTTGGGGAAAAGGCACACTTGGAAAACTAATGAGCAAAGGAAAGAAAGATTTGTAACAAGATGCATTGACACACTAATTGTTAGAATGGATTTACACACTGCAAAGCTTGTGAAGACGGCACAGCACCGGGCAAGGTTTGGTTCTTTTGCACGTCGGTTCGCTGAGTCTGAGCTGACACCAACAAGCAGCTAGTGAGCAATCTCTAGAGTGCAAGTGGCACATTAGCTAAGAATGGGGATTATATTTTTTAATGGTTGAAATGTTAGAAGTATTTAGTGATACATGAGAATTACATGAGTTTAAAACATCAGCATCCATAATATCATCCTACTGGAACAAGGCCATGCTCATCTGTTCATGTGTTATCTATGGTGGCTTTTGGGCAGCAATCGAGACCGTAGGTGGTGCTCTTGCAGCTTTGCTCAGCTGAACACTACAAATCACAATGATTGTTATAATGTGACAATATTTTTGGTACCATTTGATTTGTTATAATGTGACAATATTTTTGGTACCATTTGATTTGCCATATATCAACATTTCACTTAGTATTATTTGTTTTTAAAGTCAATACCTTCCATGTCAAACAAACAAAAAACATTGGATGGCATGCTCTTAAGGTACAGTAGAGTGTGGGTTATTCTGTAATTAATTAGACAGAAAAGCATTAGTATTCAATGATACATGAGAACTAAAATACAACCATTAGTCTATCCCAATCATCTTAAGGACAGGTTTGAGGCACTGAAGGCCAATGACTGAAGACCAGAGTTGTGGGATGATATGAAAGATATCATCATGAAGAGGGCAAAAAGTCATCACAAAGACAGAGGAATAAGAAAGAA
The DNA here is from genome assembly GCF_000299155.1 of Elephantulus edwardii. Classification (NCBI taxonomy): domain Eukaryota; kingdom Metazoa; phylum Chordata; class Mammalia; order Macroscelidea; family Macroscelididae; genus Elephantulus; species Elephantulus edwardii. The sequence continues at coordinate 792,749 of NW_006399885.1, read as the reverse complement.
TAAAAATGGATGTCAGAAGAGACTGAAACTTGCACTAAAACATCGAGAAGCCAAAACAAAGGGAAGAAGAACTAAGATTCCAAAATGCACCTTGAGAAGACAAAGTATTAGAATGTGCAAAGAGCTAGAGTTAGAGAATAACAAAGAACTTGTTCAGCATTTCTCAAACTGAGAGAATGGAAAAACAAGTTCAAGCTTCTAGTTGCAATACCAAAAGACGCTATGGGTAAAACCTTGAATGATCCAGGAAGCATCAAAAGAACATGGAGGAAATACATGGAAGCATTGTAAAAAAATTAATTGGTCAACACCAAAACATTTCAGGAAGTAGCATATAAAGAGCCAATGGTGATAAGGAAAGAAGTTCAAGCTGCACTGAAGGCACTGGCAAAAAAAACCAAAAACAAACAAACAAAAAAAAACACGCAGGAATTGATGGGATACAAATCAACATGTTACAACTAACTGAAGCAACCCTGGACGTGCTCACCAGTCTGTGCCATTAAACAAGGAACTCAGCTACCTAGCCAACAAACCAAGAAAGATGATGTGGAAATTATCGAACAGTATCATTAATATCACATGAAAGCAAAATATTGTTGACAATCAATAGAACAATCAATGGTAGGACAAAACAGTGACAGAGAACTGCCAGAAGTTCAAGCAGGGTTTAGAAGAGGTTGTGGCACATAAGTTATCATTGTGGATGTCAGATGGATCCTAGCTGAAATCAAAGAATGAGTGTTTATTTGTGCTTTATTAACTATGCAAAGACACTTGACTGTATGGCTAACATTGAGAAGAGTGGGAATCCCATAACATAAACTCATAAAACCTGTACCTAGACCAAGAAGGTGTTCTGTGCACATAGAAAGGAAACACTGTATGGTTTAAAATCAAGAGAGGTGTGTGTCAGGATTGTATCCTTTCTCCATATCTATTCAATCTGTATGCTCAGTAAATAATTACAGAAGCTGGACTCTATGAAGAAGAATGTGGCATTAGGATTAGACAAAGACTCATCAATACCTGCATTATGCTGATGACACAATTTTGCTTGATAGAAGACTTGAAATAATAGCTGCAGAAAATAAAGTATTTCAGTCTTCAGTATAGATTGCATCTCAATATTAAGAAGGCACATTTAAAAAAAAAGACAAAAATCCTCACCACTGGACTAATAAACAACATTGTAACAGATGGAAAAGATTGAAATTGTCAACAATTTCATCTTATGTGGATCCACAATCAACACCCTTGGTATAGGAGTCAAGAAATCAAAAGATATATCACATCGGGGAAATCTGCTGTCAGGGATCTCTACAAAATACTGAGGTGCAATGTCAGTTTGAGGACCAAGGCGCATGGTCTTTTCAATCACTTGTTATGCTAGACAATAAGGATGACAAAAAAAGAACTGATGCCTTTGACTTGTGGTGCTGCAGAATACTGAACAGCCAAAAGAACAAACAGATAGTCTTGGAGAAACTGGAGTCCGAGTGCTCCCTGCAGGCAAAGATGGTGAAGCTTCATCTCACATATTTTGGGCATGTTGCTAGGAGAGGTTATTCTTTGGAAAGGGTTATTTATCATGTTTGGAAAGGTGGAGGGTCAGGAAAAAAGAGGAAGATCTTCAGTGAGATGGACTGATACAATGACTGCTCAGCACTGGACTTGAGTCTGTCAGAGATGATGAGGATGGCACAGGATAGGGAAAGGTCCAGATCTGTTGTTCACAGGGTCATTATGAGTTGTACTCAACTTGATGGCACCTAATAACAACATAAAACAAAAAAAAAAAATGAAACCTTTTGTCATCAAATCAATTTTCATAGCAATCCCTATAGGACAAAATAGAAATGCCCTATAGGGCTGTAATCTCTATAGGAGAACCCTAGTAGGTTCCAATAACCAATCTGATCTGTCTATATCTATCTATCTATCTATCTATCTATCTATCTATCTATCTATCTATCTATCTATCTATCATCTATCTATCCAGTTGATCTATCATCTATCTATCTATCCATCTATCTAATCTATGAATATTACCAGAATAAACACTCACAATACATATTTCAAATTCACAGGACAGCAATGGTTAGAAAAACCACCAAATTTAAATTGTAACGGTATTTCAGCAAAATTTATTCATAGAAAATAATAAATAGAAATGAGACTGTGACTAAATTTCAAAATGGCTCACTTGTTAGCCAAACAAGGAAAACTGTTTTTACCACATTATATTACCAATTATGAGGTAATGTAATTATATTCACAGCAGCCAAAAAAGTATCCAAAGAAAACAAAGCTTAAATTTACTACCCTCTGACAAGAGCAGTTGCTTAAAAGAACAATTTAATAAACTAAAGCAACTGTCTTCTAGTTGTTTTCCTTAGCTTGATTTGATTTTTAACAAATGTTGTTAGGTGCCTTTGAGTATGACACAATGACCCTATGAATAAAACACATGAATCCTGTTCTATCTTGCATCATCCTCTTCTGACTTCCTGACACACAAGAACTCAGTGCAGCAGTCACCGTGTCAATCCACCCTTTCCAGCATCATGTCCTTCTCCAAAAAAATAGCCCCTCCTAGCAACATGTCCCAAGTATGTGAGGTGAATTCTCACCATTCTTGCCTCTAAAGAGCACTCTGGTTGCACCCTCTCCAAGACCTATCTGTTTGGTTCTCTTGGGAGACAATGGGGTGTTCAGTGCTCTTCTCCAAGATCACAGCTGAAAAATATGGCTCTTATTCGGTAATCCTTATTCATTGTCCAGCTCTCAGATGCATTAGCAAGTGATCAGAAAGACTATGGGCTGAATCAGACACACCTTAGTCCTCAAACTGACATCATTACTTCTCAATAATTTGGAGAGGTCCTTAACTGCAGATTCCTCCCAGTGCAATGCATCTCCTTTATTTCCTGACTGCTGGTACCAAGGATATTAATTAGTCATACCAAATTTGAAGCAGCTTAAGAATTAGCTTCTGGGCAGTTTGGCACTTCCTCAAAAAGCTGAACATAGAAATTCCAAATAACCCAGCTATTCCACTATTTGGAATAGACCCTGAGAATATGAGATTTGTACACCAGTGTTCATAGCAGCATTATTCACCATCACATGAACGTTGGAAACAGTCCAAATGTCCAACCACAAACCGAATGGATTGAGAAATTATGGTACATTCACACAAGAGAGTACTATGCAGCATGCAGGAGCAAATTGTTACCTAACTTAGGAGGGACTGGAGAGCTTTATGCTGAGTGAACTCAGTCCCACAAGAATAAATATTATATTAGACCGTTTTTGTAGGAGGAGTATAAGGATCCAGGAGGGGTGGGAGAGGCTGGAAGCAGAGGGATGTGGATGTACAGGGGGAAGTGGGGATTAAATATTGGATTGTACCATTTGATGAGGGGGTAAGGGAAATTCAAAGAATTTCTTCAAATTTGTATTAGAATTCTATAAATAAACTAGTGGGGGGAAAGTCAGCTTGGGGAGGGGAAAGGGAGAGAGAGGGGGTAAAATGTACAACACTGAATGAATGAAAATCTAATTTTTCTGTAAACTTTTGTTAAAATGACATTAAAATCAAAAACTTATTTTTAAAAAAAAAAAGAATTCGCTTCTGTGAAGAATGGATAATTTTCAGGCACATACACTTTCAGTTAAAAATAAAGACATTAAACCCTTATAATTTGAAAGGATTCTGATGTGTATAACTAAACAAAAGTGCACACACTAAAAAAAAACCCTCTTGGTTGAAATGTAAATGAACAATGAATAAGTCCGTTTCCAGAAAGATTTCCACCCTGGAAACCCCCAAGGGCAATTTTTCTCTGTCCTGTAGTCAGAATTGACTCAGCTGACAGTGTGTTTTGAGCTAAGTCTAGCATCAGCATCTATGTTAAGGCTTTGTTAAAAGCCCATAGTCGTTCATGAATAGAAAATATTTTCTATTATTTATATTATCATTATATTACTATTAATAATGTTATGTGCCATCTAGTTGTTTGTGACTCATAGCGACCCTATGTACAAGAGCCCTAAACGCCGTTTTATCCTGTGCCTATCTCGCTATCTCAAACACATTCATTCCCACCACAGAATCGATCCATCTCATCGAGGGTCTTCCTCTCCTGCACCGTCCCTCCCCAAAGTATGTCAGATGAAGCTTCAGAATCCTTGACTCCAGGGAATATTCTGGCTTCACCCTCTCCAGGACAAACCTGTTTGTTCTCCTAGCAGTCCATGGTATATTCAACACTCTTCTATTACTATTATTATATTTTCTAATATTATGTTTTATTGACTTGCACTGACTTAATAATCACCAATTCTGAACACTTGAGTTTTATTGACCATACAGGGGCATTTGACCATATAAAACACAACAAATTACAGCTAGAACTAAGAATGGGAATCCCAGACCACTTAACTGTGCTCATACAAAACTTGATCTTGGTCTGTTGTGCAAACAGATCAAGGGAACACTACATGGTTTAAAATCAAGAAAGGTATGTGATCAGGGTTTTATCCTTTCTCCATATCTATTCAATCTGAATACGGAACAAATTATATGAGAAGCTGGACTTTATGAAGAACAATGTGCTGCCACAATTTGAGGAAGATTAATCAACTTTTATAATGTAGATAAGTCAACCTTGCTCACTGAAACTGAGCAAAATTGAAGTACTTGCTGCAGAAGATCAAAGACTGCAGACTTCAATATGGATTGCAATTCAATATGTAGAAAATTAAAATCCTCACCATTGGGCCAATAGGCAACATCACAACAGATGAAGATTGAAGTTGTTAATGATTTCACCTTACTTGGATCCCCAACCAACATCCTTGGTAACTGCAGCCAAGAACTCAAACGATGCATCACACTGAGGAAATCTACTATAACAGACCTCATGAAAGTGCCGATGAATAAGGACATCAGTTTAAAGACTAAGGTCCACAGTCTTTTCAATCACTTGTTCTGTAAATTTGACAATGACTAAGGAAGATGAGAATAACCAAGGCCTTTTGAGTTGTGGTGTTGAATACGGAATATTTTATGAAATGCCAAAAGTACAAACAAGTATATCTTGGAGAAAGTGCCATCAGGGTGATCCTTAGAAGCAAAGATGATGATGCCTCCTCTCATATTTTGGGCATTTTGCTAGGAGGGGTCAGGTGTTAAAGCAGGACACACTGCTTGGAAAGGTGAAGGAATATTCTCAAGATGAATTGACACAGTGAATGAACAATGGACTCAGGTACATTAGACATAATGAGGATGGCACAGACTAGTGTATGGTCCTAGTTGTTTGACTTAAGGCATTCTCTAATCTTTAAATTGAGGATAATAATGCCAACAATAAATGCTGCATGCCTTCGTGTACGCACACTAAAAATTCTTTCCCTCCTAGTCACTCGGGTGGAGGGAAAGAGGTCTCAAAAACTTTAAACAAGCAGGGACTTCTGGAAATAGAACTTTCAAATAATTCACCATATTAGTTTTGGTTACTTATGTTATTAAGGCAAAATGAAAAGCCTGGATACCAGTAAGCTCCTATATCTCTAGATATTAATGTTCCGAAAATAAAATGGTATCTGAAGGGGAGGAACCCAAAGCATATGTTGTGTGCTGTTGAGTTGGAGCCTACCCATAGTTGACCCTCCAGTGGGTTGAGCAACTGATGGGTTCAAACTGCATACCTTGTGTTGGCAGTGCAATTCCTTACCACTAAGCCACCAGAACGCCCTAAGCAGCAAATAGTAAAATCAAATCGTCTGGCACATCTCTTCACAAAATCTGAGATTAAGCAAATGGAGAGTACCGTGGAGTTGATTCTGACTCATAGCAATCCAATCCTGTGCCAGCCTCACCACCTCTGCTGTGTTTAAACACATTGTTGCAGCCCCCCAACCATTCCATCTCACTGAAGCTCTTTAATTTTGTTCTATGCCAAGCATGTCTTTCTTCAGGTCCCTATTCCAAAGTATGTGAGATGGAGCATTACCATCCTCGCTTCTGAGTAACATTCTAGTTATATTTAACTTCTAGGATAGCTGAACTGACGCTCACTTGGGATTTAAGAGCCTATTAAAATTTACTTTTTAAAAATTAAATGCTGGTGATAGTTTATCAACTGGAAGTCTTTAATTCAAGTGTTAAAAATGCAGCTCTCTGCGACCTACTCTAAATCAATATTTAAGAAATTTTGTGATTTAGCTCTGATGCCTTAGGTAAGGAATTGCATTGCCAACCCAAAGGCAAGCTCTGAATCCACTTAGCTGCTGCTTCTGTCATCCTCATTAAATGCCCTACTCTCAGATGCACAGCAAGTGATTAATAAGATGGCTTGAGTTAGGCACATTTTAGTTTTCAAACTGACATCACTGCTCCTCAGTACTTTGGAGAGGTCTTTGCCACCACTTTCTCTATGTATTCTATTTCTGGGTTGCTGGTACCAAGAGTGCTGATTGTGGGTCCATGGGTTCTGAATATCCCGTGGACTCCTACAACAAGAAATGAGTCTTGGAGAAGGTACAGCCAGAGTGTTCCTGAGGAGCAAGTGTGCCAAAGTTTCATCTCACAGGCTTCAGCAAGACTATGACCTTCCAGCAGGTTTTAGAAGCAAATTGGAGGAAACTGCCCATTCGTCTGCAGTGAAGCAGCTGGTGGATTTGACCTGCATGACTTTGAGATTGCAGGGCATCTTCTAACCACTAGGCCACCTTTCTTTGGAAAGGGACATCATGTTTGGAAAGGCGGAGGGTCTGTGAAAGAGAGGAAGAGCCTTAATGAGGCTCTAAAAATCACTGTAACAATGGGGTTGAGTTATGCCAGAGATGGTGCAGGATAGAACTGGGTTCAGATCTGTTGTTAATAGGGTCACTATGAGGTGCACTTGACTCGACAGTGCATAACAGGTGTTTCACAGGAGAAAGATGGAACACTTCCTCCTGTGCAATTTACAGCCTATGAAAACTTACTGGACTGTCACCTATCAGTTGTTTCTGACTTGACAGAACCCCATCTTTTGAGCCTTACTTCATTCAAAACATTAAATCCAAGATCTTATTAGACAACTAATCAACAACTCAGAAGGTTAAGTGTGCCAATCATAAGTAGGTAGGCAGCCTTGTAACAGAAACGCGAACTATGTTCTGAAAAACGACACCAAAATACAAGCATTGCTTCATGGATCACAGATCCAGTTTACAATGTTACCTTTATTCTCAAAGCTGGTGAATTTAAAAATACTTAATCAATTATTTCTGTGCAGGACCTTTTCAAAGTGATTAGGGTCCATTAAAAAAATTTTCTACATTCCCGTACTATGCAAATGGAGCAAACGATCCATTAAAATTGGAACAGAAAAACACCAATAACCTATAGTCTTCAATCTGATGTATATGCACATCTATACAGACACAGACAGTATTACTGCCCTAGAGTTGTTGTCCAAGCTATAAATCTTTATGAGAATAGACTGCCAAGACTTTTTTCCTGCAACGGCTGTGGGCAGGCCCACCTTTTGACGAATCACTTAATTAGAACTCTCAACACACATACATTTTTCATTTATCAAGATGTTTGGAATTCATGACACAGGTTTGTCAAGGTCTCTTAGGGTTCTCAAGGCTTGATTTTTTCCAAAGTATCTCACAAGGCCTTGCTTACAAGGCATTTATATGTAGATTCAAACCTTCAATCATTTGCACATTAGCCTAGTGCATGAACTGTACCACTAGAGAACTCAATATGGTATTTACTGTTCTTCAATTTCCATCCCTCCTTGCACCTCTGAAAGGGGCTAGTATGGCTCCTTTTCTAAAACATTGTTACAACAAAGTCTGGAATGGCACGCAGTCAGCAGACACAAGAAATGGTCTCTTGATGGAATCTTGAGGGTGGGGGGGAAATCACCGGACCTGTGGATTAGTTTATTTATAGTTAAGAAGTCCTGGTAGCACAATGGCTAAGCTTTTGAGTGCCAATAAAAAGGATGACAGTTGAACACACTACACAGTCACACTGTGGAAGACTTAGTGATTTGCTTATGTAAAGAGTCTTTGAAAAGATACTCAAAACTTGGTTTCTAAGGCTGTAAATTGCACAGGAACTGTTCACTTTTTCCTGAGAAACCAATAGTGGATTAGAAATGGCAGAGAGACACATTGGGTTAGTAGTAGAACTCCCTGAAACACCACCAGAGCTCCCTTCTCTAGGGACTATCGCCTAGAAAATGCCACGGGGCACTTCTACATCACAGGCTACTTACCATAACTTTGTAATAACTAAGCTCAAACAAGTTCTCATTTAACATTACTTTCATTTCTCCATATACAGACCCAATATAGCCTTGTATTTGTGGGATTTAGGTTTTTCTTTTTAAACAGAAGAAAACACAAAGTACTTATTGAATGAAGGCCTTAAGCTTGAAAAGTTCGAAAAGGTAAACAGTATTTATGAATACTCAGAATACAGCAAATATTGAAGCAACAAGTATAACAAAAGCTACTTAAAATTCTTCTGGGCTCAGTAATGTTTCTAATACTACCATCTATGTGACCTCCACAGACCTTTATTAAAACCTATTGGTTAAAATTTCCAGTCTTCAATTAGCTATATAAAAAACCAAGCAGTTAACATTTCCCTTGGGGGAAAAAACCCCTACATCTGACATTAGTTTTCTTCTACAGGCCCACAGTTCAAAAATTCAGAAGCTCTGAAAACCTAGTTTAAGTTTGTAACAAAAAAAATATGAACAAGAATTTATATGTTATTTCATTTTCATTCAGTAATATAAATATCTGATTACTATAGAAATATGGATGTTTGAAGTTATTCTGGCTCCACTGAAAGTTTATGCAGTCTATGAAAATGGGTAAGTTTTTTATTCCAAGAACTCAAGAGCTTCAGAAAAGGGATTCAAGCATACCTATAGAGTAATATAAACAAAATAAAGCAACTTAATTATCATGTTGCACTATTGCCATCTGCTGACATCAATTCAGAACTACATATTTATCAAGATGGAACGGCTTCCTCTTGCGTACCGATTAAAATTTAGGGAGTTTTAATGGCCCAGTGGTAAGGTGCTGTGCTACCAACCCAAAGGAACATAGTTCAAATTCTCCAGGTGCTCTGAGAAAAAAGATAGGCAATCTCCTCCCATAAGATCTACTGCCTCTGAAAACCCACTGGAGAGTCAACTAATACTCGGTTCTGACTTGATGGCACATAAAAGCAATTAATTTGGGGATGGGGGGGGCGGAACCACCAAAACCCCTTCTTCTTGTTATGTGCCATCGAGTCACTTGCGACTCTGAGACCCTATATACATCATCTCTGTACCTTGTCCTGTCCTGAGTCAATCTCGTCTCCGACAGACCTAATCCCATTTCTCCAATCAATGAGTCAATCCATCTCATCCAGGGTCTTCCTCTCCTGCGTTGTCCCTACACCCTTCCAAGCATGATGTCCCTCTCAAAGGACTGGTCTCTCTTGGGCACATGCCAAAAGTATGTGAGACAAAGCTTCAAAATCCTTACCTCCAGGGAACAACCTGGATTCACCCTCTCCTGGACAGACCTGTTTGTTCTCTTGGCAGTCCATGGTATACTCAACACTCTTCTCCAGCACCACAACTCAAAGGCATCAATCCTTCTATCATCATTAGTTACTGTTCAGCTTTCTGATATATACCTAATAATTGCAAAGATCACGGCCTGGATCAGGCATATCTTATTCTCTAGACTGACATTGTTGCTGCTCAGTACTCTGGAGAGGTCCCTGAAAGCAGACTTGCCCAATATAATTCGTCTTTTGATCGTCTGACTGCTGGCGCCAAAAGTGTTAAATGTGGAACCAAGCAAACTGAAGTTATTAACAATGTCTGCTCTGTACAACATGACGCTGCCAACTGGCCTAACGGTGAGAATCTTGATGTTTTCTTGATGTTTGAGCTTCAATTAATATTAAAGACTACAGTCCTTGACCTTCTTCAGCATATGTCTCATGTCCTCAATTTCAGCAAGCAAGGTTGTGTCATCTGGATAACTCTGGTTGTTGAGTCTTCTTCCTCCAATCCTGATGCCACATTCCTCCTCATAAAGTCCAGCTTCCCACATGATCTGTCATGCATACAGATTGAAAAGGCATGGAAATAGGATGCATCCCTGACATACACGTTTCCTGGTCCTGAACCATGTAGTGTTTTCCTGCTCTGTTTTGACTACTGCTTCCTGGTCCAAATATACATTTTGCCTGAGCACAAACAAGTATTCTGGGAACCGCATTCTTCTAAAAATCAGCCACAATCTGCTGTGATCCACATGGTCAAATGCCTTTGCATAGTCAATAAAACACAGATAGACATTTCTCTGGTGTACTCTGCTTTTGGCCAAGATCCATCTAACGTTGGCTATGATGTCCCTTGTGCCACAGCCTCTTATAAACCCAGCTTGCACATCTGGCAGTTTTCTGCTGATGTACTGTTTCAGTAATTTTTTTAATAAAATTCAGCAAGATCTTACTTGCATGTGATATTAGTGATATACCAAAACCCCCTAAATTAGCAGCTTAAATTCACACACCTGTATTCTACACACTATATACAATATTATATTGAACCGTCTGTGTTCCATTCGTATTTCATAAGCCAGTTAAACATGATTTAAAATCTTTCAAAATAATCTCTAATGCACGGTAAGGATGGTATTTTTCACTACTCTTGTATTAAGTTTGGCTGAAAGCCAGAGGCTGACAGTGTCATCAAAATGGTACCAATAATAAATTGCTTTACTGATGATTTCTTGAAAAATTAAAAACAACGTCAAGATTATAGGAATCAAAGGGTTTCTATATCACAAGTTCATACAAAATTCTGTATGAAACCTCCTCAAGGTCATGTCTATTGTGTTTTGCAACCTTTTTTGGGCTAAACTGCTATGAAGATAGCCTTTGCATGCATGCTTCCAAGGAATTTAAAGAATGGTGTTATCTTATTTACCTCAAAATGGTGCAAGATTCTAGAACACCATTGTCTTCTTAATGTTCTATTACTTTGGCATGAAGGTAATACACAACGAAAGTTTGTTAATAATGAATTTTCGTGTGTCGAATTTACTTCTGGAGTTACCTGAATAAGACTTAAAATTAGGTCTCAACATAAGACTATTTCAGAATGCAACTTTTCCCTTGACAAGGAAATGAACTTTTAAATATACCCCAAGAATTAAAATGTAAATCTTTACTACTAAGCCACCCCAAATATTTGATCAAAGTGGTCAATTTGACATTTCAGAATCAGAAATCAAGGTAATAGCTTCATCTTACTGATAAATAAAGAGAAGCCTAGACAGAATAAGTACATCCTTTAAAGTGCTTTGGAAAAACTGTTGCTGTTCCTTTCCTTTTACCCTAGTAGTAAAGCAGAATTTCTCACTCAGTGATGAGAATGCCCTACACGGGCATCAGTCTCAGAAGCCCTCTCTTTCGTTCTCTTTTTAATTCTTCATTTCCCTCTTAAGTTTTGGGTTCTCAAAAGTCTAAATTTGTGAGCTTGCTTAACTCAGTAATTATTTGGGACACTGCCTGACTTTAGGGTCATTTTTATTTAGAACCAACTGGATCACAATCGTCTTATTTGGGGTATTCTATTATCAAGGTTTCAAGTAAAAGGGGGGAAAAACATGAGTTTTTTCACCTTCTAAATTTACACAATTGTTAGCATTTTACCCTTTCAAGAATAATTTACCCAGAAACAACAAAAAAGAACTTGAAGTATGGGAAAACATTAAAACCAATTGAAACCTTAGAGTAGAATAATTTGGATAACCTCTCTAAAAACTGGGTAAAGGGCTTATTAAGGGGGAAAATCCAAAAATGATGTAATTTAGTTAAATAAATTTATTATTCAAAAATATTTCCATGTACATTGTCATGATTGTTTCGTTTGAAGAAAACAAGGAGATTATCCTACAGTGTTACCTTAAAACATAAAGTGACAAATGTATAACAATACATTTTGGAAAAAACTCAATAAAAATGTAAACTTTTTAGTGATTTTTAGATTGCAAGATATTGAAAATCTGAGATAAATGGAGTAGTGTAAACCAAAAATCTGCAACTCTGTGACTTCTTTGTTGCTGTATGTCTTAATACTATGCATAAACAACTTACCCCATTCCTAAACCACAATTGGCCAGGACCAATAAAAATTTAATCAGAAACACTGTGGCATTTGAATGCATAGTAGTATATGCATGGCCTCCTCCTCACCCAATGTTTAATACACTACCAATAAGTCAGTATAATAACAGCATTAATTACTATACAAGCAGCATTTTTATGACAACATCCTCCCCATCCCCAGTGTTTTAGAGAGCATTTTTGCCTAGAAAAATCCTTTACTGTTACCTAATCTAGTTTAAAGAGTCTAAAGGAGTATGTTAATAAGGATTTCATTTTCCTGGAAAATTCACTTTTCAACATGAATAAAAATTTTTTCATTAGTTCATCTTAAATGGCTATTTCTCATTCATATTTGCAAATGTAAAAACCTTCAAAACAGAAAAATATAGCTTCTTCAAATAGATTATCTCAAGATAATAAAGTTCTATTTACAGGATGCTATAATCGGAAACCACTAAATAGAATCTATTATTTTACTGTCCTTTTTTCTCAGCAGTCAGCTACGAGCATACAAACTAAAAATATCCAGAAGTAAAGGAAATGTCTAGGTGAAATAAGCTTCAAAGAACTCAATTCTCATAAAACATATTTTTCTTTCCCCCTGAGAATCAAGTTAAATCAAGTCTTAAGACTGTAATCAAGACAAACTGTCTAAATCTTCAATCATGCCAAGATCAAAATGACAAACATAATTTCTTTTGGAAATGTAAAAATGTACAAATTAATGTAAATACAAGGTGCTATTAGTATCATGCCAGAAACTGATGGTATTTGATAAAATATGAAGTGAGGGATATTTGGAAAAAATTTTATTGCTTTAAGTGGAATATAGCACCATTGTAAAGAATGAAAGATGGTTGGAGTTAACCACTGTCCAATCAACAATATGCGTTTAAAGGAAAAGGGCTTAATGAAATAGTACTTAAAGAGAAATTTGAGGAAATTTGTGTATGACATATTTTAAATGTTATCCATGTTTCATTATTAAGTATTCAGATCTGTTACTGTCAGTTTCATTATTAATCAACATTTATAAAATCTATTAAGGGACATAAAAGTTATCGAAACCTACTATAAAACAAGTTAGAAGTATATAATTTTCTATGGCAAAACTATTTTAGATACTTATTGCTTAAATATACAGTGATTATGCCTGTGACATTTTCCAAATAATTAATGAGAATATTTCTTTTGTGGTTAACATACATCTTCAGTGAGAGGGCAATTATTCACAAGATGTACAGACAATGCCGAGCCACTATGGAAGCTAGACTGCTTTTCACGATGGGGATGAAGGAATTTGAAACAAGTGACATGATTACATACATGCTATATAAAGTTGGTCAAGATTGATATGCAGCTAACAATTTGCTCAGTCTTTAGAAAGAATTTTAATTATATTTCCTTATTCTAAAAGATCTGAATGGATAAATTGCTAAGCAGAAGCACAAAACTTTTAAAAGGCAATCTTCTATAAGAAGTAATTTTAAAAGCCAAACAATTTAACATTAAATGTGATTTCCTTGGAGACAGACTTTAACCATCAGTTTGTTCTTTAGGCATTTGAAATATCAGGATTATTACACTGGCAACTGTCATAGTAAAATCTGGTATCTTTCTTAGAATAGCTTGACTTTCTTTAACAACTATTTCAGGAGTGGTAGTTCTAAAAATAATCTCATTCATTGTCTGAATCAGTCATATTTGAGCACAGGCACAAGAATTCTCATAAAATTGGTAAAGTTTCAGAATATTCTATTCAGATTGAAATTGAAGCATGATCTATACTGCTGAGGTCAAAAAAGCAAAAAAAGGGGGGGTTAATCACAACTCTATAAATGAAGATTTGAGATACTTAAGATTGATGGGAAGTGGGAAGGAGAAAAAGCCACCCAGAATTTTATACTTCCATCAGACATTTTTACAAACAAAATGTCCTGGTGATCATGTTTCCAACACATATATATATATTGCATATATAGATATGTATACATACATACATACATATGTATACATACATACATATGTATACATACATATATACACACGCATATATATGTGCATATATTTATTTATTTATTGGGGTGATGTAGAAAGTCACGAATGAAAAAAGGACACTAAGTTTTAATATGGAGAACAAAAAGTCGATTTCACCAGTATAGATTCACATTACAGTATACTAATATTAACAGCATTCTCATGACTATTTTTGGTACAGATGATATTCTCTACATGACCTTGTAAGGTTTCCGTAACTAAAATGCAAAACAAACAAATAAAAATAACAAAAAAACCCCAACCTATTAGTTTACAGTTTATTTTTAAAATTTTGAAAGACACTGCAAGTTCTAAACTTTTAGTAGGTGCTACCCATACACAACCATCTGGTTAAGAACCAGCAGAAGAGTCCTTTTTCAAGAAAACTTTGCAACAGCAGAGTTGTGCAATATGGATGTTTCTTACTACAAGAAAAAAATTACACATGGCACATTCTCATTCATATTTGTAGTGTAAAAAGTTACAGACATACCTAATCAAATTAATAATAATAATAATAATAATTAATAATCCTACCTTGACTTTTTCTTTTATGTGTTCTGTATTCTCTACCGAGTATAGTGGCTACTTTCACTTTTCGGTTATTTGTTTTTTACTTCCTAGTGTGGGTTGTGTGTTCCCTGCTTCGAAACTGGAGTCAGGGTTTTCTGTTTTCCGTAGTAAAGTTGTTTTCGCTTTCCTACCTATTTGTGTTTTCTCTTGATTGTTTCCTCTGCTTTCTTTTTTTAGTTTGTTTCTTCATTTAGTTCATTCTTGTCTTTTTCGTTCTTCTTTTTTGCTAGCCGTTTTCGTTTTAGGGTTTTTTCCGTGTTTTTTTTGTCCAGTGTTTTATATGTGTGTTGCTCATTTCTCTCTGTAGGCTTTGGGTATTCTTGTTGCCAGTAGGAACCATCCCTTCTTTGTTTTCTCTTTTGTGTTTTTGTGTTCGTTTCTTGTGGAGGAACTTTGCTTTATGTTCATAATTCTTTGTCTTCCCTGGACAATCCTTGTGTTTTGTATGTCTTTCATCTTCCTTTTTATTGTTGCGATGTTTGTTTGGTTTGCTTTTATTCTTTCTTTTTTCATGCTGAGTTAGCCCTTTTCTTTTTAGATTTTCGAGATTTTAACTGAGCATCATGGTGTTTTTCTATTTTCTCAAAGCCCTTGTGATTATCTTTATTGTGGTTATTTAAGTCGCGTGTTCCTTCGTCATTTTTTTTTTTTGCAGCGTTTTATTTCTATTTTTTTCTTGGTTTATTATTCTTGATACTTGTTTGTCTCTAATCTTACTTGATTTCTTATCCATTGTGTATTTTTTTTTTTCTTGTTGTGTACGGTTTCTTTATGTCTTTGTGGTTCTGTGTGTGTCTTTCCCTCCTTTTCCTGTTTCGCGTTTTGTGTTTTTTGTCTTTTTACTCTATGTTTTGGGGTTTTTGTCTTGGGTTTTTTTTTTTTTTCGGCGATTGCTCTTCACTCTATGGATTTTTTTAGCTGCGTGTTAAGGATCTGAACTTGTCCTTTGATTTTTTTTTTCACTTCTCTTTGTTTTTTATCTTTGGTTGTCGGTGGGTCGCATCTTAATGTTCTCATCCTCATTTATTCGTTTGACAGCCCTTCCTTTTTTTCTGTAGACGGAGATGATCGTTTCTTTTTATGATTTTTTTCATTTTTTTGTTTATTTTGTGGTGTGTGTCCCCGCTTTGTTTTTTGATCCTTATTGTTTCCTTTTTTGTTGGACGCACCTTAGTGCGTTTTTTTTTTTTTGATTTTGTGTTATTTTTGCTTTGCGCTTGCCCTTTTCTGCTTTTGCCCTGGTTCTTTATGTTTTGGTTTGTTGGGCTAGTGATGTGCTTTTCTTTTCTAGCAATGACCTTCGTCTCTTTTTGTAGGGCTTTTAGGTGTCTTGTCTGTGTTTTCGTTTTGTTTACTTGGTGTTTCTTCATTTTCATTTTTTTTTTTTGCGGTCTTAATTTTGTCTTAGAATATAGTTGTTGTTCTGATATTTCTTTTTACTCATGCTTTGTCTTTTATTTCACTTTGGCTTCTTTCGGTCTTTGAGTTGGGTTGGTTTTTGCATTTCTTGTTTCCCTGTTTGCTTTGTGGTTCTCAAGTGGGTTTTTTTCTTTTTTTCTTGTTCTTGTGTTTTTGACTTCGATTTTTCTCCTTGTTGAGGTTGTTTTCTTTTATGGCGTCTTCTTTGTTCTTTTTTCCCCCTTGTTCAGATTCCCGTTTTTAGGTCCACTTCTGTGGTGCGTTTTTATTCTTATTTGTAACATTTGTTTGTTTTGTTACGTTCATTTTTTGTTGCACTTATGGAATCTTCTTGGTCTTTAGGTCCTGTTTTATTTTTCGTTTTTGACGTCTTTTTTTTGGAATGTCTTTGGTCAGTGCGATAGGATGGTGTTATTTTTTGTTCTCCGGTTTTGAGGGCAATTTACTTATTGTTAGAGTAGTCTGGTTTGTTTCTTTGCGGTTCTTGGGTTTGTGGCCCTATTTGTTTTTTCCTTGTGTGCTTTTCTTTTTCTGCTCGTTAGGTTTTTGACGTTTCTCTCTATCTTGTTATTTTAACATAACATTGTATTTTGGAGGTTTTCCATTTCAATTGTCAGCTTTCGGTTTTGTTTTGTCATTTTTTTTTTACTGTTTTCTTCGTATTTTATTTCCTGTTATTAATTTGATTTTTGACTTTGGAATTCTTCTTGTGTTTTGCCCTGTTTGCTTTATCTTTCTATTCTTCGATGTGTCCTTTAGGTGCTGTGATTGTGATTGTGATGCCCCTTTCTTTTTTCTTTCTCTTGGACTTCTTTGTTGAAAATTTGTGTTTGTTCATTTTTTGGGTTTTCCGGTTTTTTTTTTGTTTTTTTCTCGGTGTGTTGTTTTTTTTTTCATGCATCTGTGTTCAGGGGTGCATTCTTTGTCTCGTATTCTTTTTACATCTTGTTTTCTGAGTATTTTATTGTCTGGTTCTCTAAGACTTGTTTCTATTGTTCCTTGGTTGTTGTTGTTGTTGTTGTTTTTTGCCATTTCGTTTTTTGCTACTCTTTTCGCCTTTTTGTATGTTTTCTTTTAATTCTGTTGTTTTCTGTGCCACTCTGTTTCCATTCAAATAAATTTTGCCTTATGGCATTACTTATTATTATTATAATTTCCTTATTCTAACAATACCAGTTTCTACCCTATAATTCATTCTTCTTTCTAACCCTACCCCTTTCTTGGTTTCTAAGCTTTATCCATGGACAAATGCTGCCCTTTTGATCTATGGCTGATTGTTCTAAGAATAAGAAATACCTCTGGCCAAAAAAGTAAACGGAAAAGCTGATTTTTAATTAAACTGGGTAAGTAAGCTTTGAGTTTCAGGCCCCCTAAGTGAGTAAGGACCAGAGTCTCAAGGGTTCCACCAGTCAGTATTTATCAAGTTTGGCCATTTTCAGGGGTTTGAGTTTTGCCCCACATTCTTTTCCCATTCTGTCCAGGATTCTCTACAATTCCATTCTAGACCAGTCAGAAATAGCATCTGGATAACACTTTTCTCTTCTGGGTTGGAATCAGAGAGCTTGAGGTCACATGGTCCATTAGTCCTCTGAACGAATAGTTTTTATGTGTCTTTAATTTTCTCATTCTTTGGTCCAGACTGAGAGGGATTAATTGCTGTGCCTTAGCAGACTGCTTGCAAGCTCTTTAGACCCTAGTCACTATTTGCAGAGCAGGATGTACAACATTATAAATGAAATGACTAATGGCCATTTTAAAATTAATTTCTAGAGGATCTGGACTTAAATTCATTCATTGTTGCACATTTTCCTCCCTGACCACCCCACTCCCAGCTTATTTTTCTTTTATTGGTTTTTGTACAATAGTTCATATACACTGTGTTTCCTTTATATACACAATGTTGTACACCTCATTCATACACATTGTGTTTTATGCACTTAGTAACTCAACCCCCTCTCAAATAAAAATAAAGATCCATGCTTTTTATTTACCCTGTCTTATCAAGTTTCTTTCATTTTTTTATAATAGTGCATTTATGCAAAGTATGTCATTTTGTGACTGATTGAGCTCAGTATGATATCCTCTACATGAATCAATTTAGAAGCAGGAGTGGCATCCACTTTCTAAACCACATGCCTCTGGAAACTCTGAACTTTGAGAAACAATGATAGTTACAGAAAGGCCTCTGGCCTTTTGTTCATACGGTCGCTATGAGTCGTGCTCAACTCTATGGCAATCGACATGTACACTTTATCTTCGCAGGTAAAATAAGTAAAATTCATAATAAAAAAGCATTACCATCTGGAAGTATGCTTGGTTGCCAACTTCGAAGTATCTTATTCAATTCTTGCTCAAATGTCTGGTACCCAGGATCAATAAATATATTGTCTTTTCGATTACTACCACATAAGTACTGTAAGTGAAGAAAAAAAATGTTTCATGAAGGAAAACAGCTGTATTTAGAAAGTGAATAGATTAGATGCACTTTGTATTTTTTCAAAAGTATAAACAAAACGTTTTAGCTGTACCTAACTCATCATCAGAATGCAGCTCTGATGGCCTAGTGGTAAGAAGCTGCACTACAATCCCAAAGACAGTCTGAATCCACCAAGCTGCTCTGTGGGAGAAGGATGGTCAGCCTCCTCCTGTGCAATTTACTGCCTCTGAAAATGAGCTGACTCTGACCCAACAGCACACAACTGCCCATCACCTTGGGAGGAGGGGTGATGAGAGAAAGTGGAGTGTTTTTTGGGGGGTGTAGTAGAATTATGTCTAAGAAAAGGAGTATATCAATAAAGGAAGGAAAAGTACTGGTTTTATCTTTGTGTCAATAGTCCAAAAGGAGAATGAAAGAGGACAGGAGTTATTTAGAGGGAAGTCAGGGGGTTGCAGAATTTGGTGGGAAGAGGGTGAAAGAATTAGTAAAGATCCTGTGGGGATATGAAAAAGACAGGAAAACAGTGGGAACAGATCAATGGTGATGGGTTTTATAAAACCCAATATATGGGAATGATTGTATAAAACACAACGTGACTAAAGGAATGTGTGAAATACAATGTGTATGAATGAAACACAATTTATACAAATTCTGCATGCAAACCAGTAGAAAACAAAACAACAAAAAAGCATCAAGAAAAAAGAAAGTACCCATTAATCCATTGGTTAAAAAAAAAATTCAGAGCTAAAATACATATACAATTGAAAAGACAGAATAAATTATTTTACAGGACGGGTGAAAGTAAACTTATAATTTAAATTAAGAGTAAATTTAATATAATAGAAAAAGTGGTAAGGGTAGAGTAAAAATGTCCTTTTGCAGTTATTGTAAGCACCTTTCTTGAGCTGATTTTATTACACTACAACTTTTTTTCTTTTTGTCTACAGGCCAGTAAAAATTTACAAATATTAAAAATTACGGTAACAAACTAGATCCTAGCAGTAAGGGAGATTAAAGAAAGATATAATCATTAAACTCTGCATATAGGTTTTTTCAAACAAATGTCTGTGTTGATGGATGTACAACAGTGTTAACATAATTGCTCTCTCTAAAGCAAACCAAAAACCCACTGCATCAACGAAATTCTGACTTCCAGCAATTCTACAGGACACAGAACAGGGCACAACCAACTAAGAGTTTCAAACCTTTACAGAAACAAATAGTGACACCATTCTCTAGTGGAGCAGCTGTGAGTTAAAATGTGGAACTGCTAAAATGGTGCACGCATATGTGTGTGTATATACATACTGATATATCAGTCACAAAAGGACTAATACTGCATGACCCCACATACAGACAAATGTATATAAAGCTTATTAGTGGCATCCTTGGGTGGGATGGGGGAGGGCAAAGAAGTAGTCATTGCCTAGTGGGCACTGGGTTTCTCTTTGTGATGCAATGATAGTGGTAGTAGTTGTATACCATGGTGAACAGAGGGAAAGAGTCTCAACAAGACTGACACAGTGACTATAATGGCAGGTTCAAGTATGTAAGAGATGGTCAAGATGGCACAGGACAGGGCAGGGTTTAGACCCACTATACAAAGAGTCGCTGTTAAATTTTAATCACTTGATAACACTTAACAACTTTTATACCAGAAAGCTCTGAGTTCATAGACAGTTGCATTGCCCAAAGGCAGATCTCTCTGGCAATTCATATGCATCAGCAATTCTGAGGGAGAAAGATGGATCATCTCACCCCGTGCAATTTACAGTCTCTCAAGAAGTCCACTGCAGGGTCAGCTACAAATCTGTTCAGATTTGACAGTAATGAGTTTGAGGTTCTTCCCCCCCCCCAACACTTTATTTTACTGAGACAAACAGTACAAAGTGTTATCCATTTAGGGGTTGTATTGGGATGCCAGTAACAAAATGCTCAACTAATGATAGTTTAAACACAAAATAATTTCATTCTTTCTCAGTAATTTTTAAGCCAGTTCTGGCTTTGTTTCATGAGATCAGTGATATCAGAGATGAGACTCTGAGGCTGTGTGGCATCTTCTTAATGGTCACAAGTGGCTGGTGAAGCTCGACCATTCAAGTACATTTGCCAAAGAGGACGATAAATAGCTCAATAATAAAGGAGAGACACCAACAGGTTTTCAAGAAATCCCCAGACAGTTCTACTGCTTTTTTAAGGACTAGACTATATCACATCCTCATCCTAGGTGCAAGGAAGTATGAAGTAAGATTTAGCTCCGAGTTTGAGGTTCTTTTGAATTATTTCAACATTGAGTTATAGGATTATTTTCAAAGCTGCTTACATCAAATAACATAGTCTCTGAAAACAAAATAAAATTAAGCATGTGTATACCATGATGAGAAAAAAGCAACAGAAGAATTTCTATGGACGCAATTATCTACTCACACAGAATCTACTTAAAGACTTAATTATCACTAATAATATAATTTCTTTAGCTCTCAAACCTTTAACAGTATTTATGATTCTGATATGCAAAATGTCAATAAAAAATAATTTGGGGACTAACTTCTATAATAGTTTATGAGAAGTCAGCCATTCTCTTTATTTAAATTTAGGAAAATGAAAATAACAAGATATCTAATTTGTAAAATGAAGTTAAAACAAGTTATTAGCAGTAAATGCATTCTAGATTAAAAAAAAAAGTCTGAAATCTATGCCCTACGTTTACATCTTAAGAAGTTGGGGGGGGGGAATCACAAATCAAGAAAGAAAGCAATGAAGAGGAAAGACTCAATAAAACTGAAAATTGAGTATTTTAATACATCTATAAAATATAACTGACAATACTTTATCTAAGACAGGGGTCTAGGTAAACTACAGCCTAGTCTTCTTCTTGGGACCGATCTCATGAGCTACATGGCTTCTACAGATCATAAGCTTAAACTTTTATTTTTACATTAATTAGTGATTATTTTATTTTTAAGTGGTTATCTAAATGGTTATATAAAACTCTAGATTTTGGTCCCTTGGCCTACAAAAGCTTAAACATGTATTACCTTACGCCCTTTAAGTTTTAAAAAGCTTGCTGGTCTTTGAAGCTAGAATGTTCCGTAATCACACAAGTTTCCAATGTTGTTATGTGTCGTTGACCTTATATATTGACCTCGATAGTTCCGACTCACTGACTGTGACACACCTACCCCCATTGCCCTAGTCACTGTATCAATCCTTTCCATGAGGCCTTCCTCTCCTGTGTTGTCACACTACCACTCTCCCAAGCATTATGTCCTTCTCCTAGGACTTGTCACTCCTGGCCAAGTGCCTAAAGTATATGAGCCAGTGCTTAAAAATTCTTGGTTTCATCCTCTCCAAGACAGACCTATTTGTTCTCTGAGCAGTCCACAGTGTGTTCAACACTCTTCTCCAGCACCACAACCCAAAGATGTCGATTCTTCTTTCATCCCTAGTCCCTGTCTCGCGCTACGACACAAAGCCCATGCATGGCCTGGTCAGGCACACCATAGTCTCCAGTCTGACATCAATCTGCTTTTCAGTACTCCAGGGAGGCCCCTGACAGTAGACTTTCCCAGTGCAATTCACCTTTTCAGTTCCTGACTGATGGTGCCACAAGGGTTAATTGTGGAAACAAGCAAGCTGTAGCTTTTATCAATCTCAATCTCTTCTCCATGTCTTGTCCATGAAGTTGCCAACCGGTCCAACAGTGAGAATCTCTGTTTTCTTTTTTTTTTCTGTTTTAGCTATTATTTTACTTTGGCTTAATATTTTATCTTAAGCAGTTTTCATTATGAATCAAATATAAGAAATGTACAGAAAATAAATATTCTAACACTCTGGTCAGTGGTCATTATTACTCAATTACAACGATGCTTCAAATCAATCATATGGTTTTGTCAGCATGCACTTTTTTAAAATTTTATTATGAGAATCTCTGTTTTTTTAATGTTGAGCTTCAATCCACATTGAAGACTACAGTCCTTGACCTTCTGCAGCAAACACTTCATGTCTTCCTCAATTTCAACAAGCACGGCTGTGTTATCTGCGTAATGCTGGTTGTTGATGAGTCTTTCTCCAATCCTGATGCCATATTCTTTCTCATAAAGTACAGCCTCTTGAATGATCTGTTCTGCATACAGATTGTAAAGGCATGGAAATAGGATGCATCCCTGATGCACACTACTCCTGATCCTGAACCATGCAGTGTTTCCCTGCTCTGTTCTAAGTACTACTTCCTGTTCCAAATATACATTTCACATGAGCACAACTTGGGATTTCCCATTCTCAAAGTTATACACAATTTGTTGTGATCTACAAAGTCAAATGCCTTGGCATAGTCAATAAAACACATAGATACTCCTCTGTTACTCTCTGCTTTCAGCCAAGATCCATCTAACCTTGGCTAGGATGTCCCTAGTGCCATGGCCTCTTCTAAACCCAGCTTACATATTCTGGCAGTTCTCTTCTGATGTTTTTGGATATTCTTCAACAAGATCTTGCCTGCATGTGATATGTGTGATACTGTTTGATAATTTTCACATGCTTAAATGTAGATCTCTTCCAGTCAGTTGGCCAGGTGGTTGTCCTTCAGATTTCCTGGCACAACCTGGTGAGTGCATCCAGGGCAGCATCTGTTTGTTGAAATAGCTCAGTATTCCACTGATTCCTGGGGCCTTCTTTTTTGCCAGTTCCTTCAGAGCAGCTCGAACCTCCTCCATCACCATTACCTCTTAATCATTTGTGGTTTTATTAAATCATTCTTCAGCCAATTCTTTTTGGTATAGTGACTCTGTGTGCTCCTTGCATCTTTTGATGCTTCCTGGGTCATCCAACATTCTGCGCTCAGCATCCTTAAGTATTACAACTGGAGGTTGTAATAAGCTTAAGAAAAGACAAGCGACCTAAAGAAACCAAAACTGCTGTCCAAGTAGATACAGGCACACCCATGTTTATTGTGGCTTTTTTTCACAATAGCAAGGAGTTGGAAACAATTCAAGTGTCCACCAACAAACAAATGGTTAGAGAAGCTGTGGTATATTCATACAATGGAATATTAAGCACCACCGAAAAACAAAGAACTCATGAAATATTCTACAAAATGGGTGACCATGGAGGACATTATGCTGAGTGAAATATCTGTGCAAAAAGACATATACTGCATAATACCACTGTTATAGAACAGGACTGACATGAGGGCTGAGGGAAAACAGAAAAGAGGGGATAAATAATGGAAATGGCATTGAAACAGACAAGGGAAAGAACTGTATAAAAGGAATATATGATCAAGTATTATTTGTATGCCAAGAGTCCAGAATAAGAGTTGCATAGTCAATTTTCAGGGGGTGGGGGGATGAGGAGTGAGGAGAGAACTGTTTAACAATGAAAAGAACTTTTTTCCCAAAGGAACAAAGCGAACTGGGGGGGGGGGGGGGGTTGGATTTTGCACCATTGATTGATTGGAACCCCAGTTTTTTTTTAACCTTTTCTTTAAATTTTTAAAAAAAAAAGAAAAAAGAAATGACAAGCGATTTCTTCCCTTTTGATTTTCTTACTCCAGCTCCTTGCTGGATAATAATAATTTCATTATTACATTTTGCTCTGTCTACACGAGCTGCCCTTTGATACCTTCTTTTCAGCTCCTTAACTTCTTGATTTCTTCCCTTTGCTTTGGCTACTCAGCACTCTAGTGCAACATAGTCTCTCTTCTGATATTCATCTTGGTTTTGTCCTCTCTGCCTTTGTAATGACGTTTTGCATTCTTCATGGATGATATTCCTGATATCCTCCCACAGGCTTTCTGATCTTTGTTCCTTAGTGTTCAAGGCTTCAAACCTGTTCCTGAGATGATCTTGAAATTCTGGTGGGATAGACTCAAAGTTAAAATTTGGTTCTTGGCAAGCTCTGGTGGCCTAGTGGAAAGAAGTTGCAACTACAGTCTCAGAGGTGCATGGTTCAAATCCACCAATTTCCTCCTGTACCAGTCAGATCTGATTTGACGGTACACACAAAAAATAATGAAATAAAATATATTTAAAAAAAATTTGGTTCTTATGGATTGGATTGGATTTTCTTTCGCTTCAATGTTAACTTGCATATAGGCAGTTGATGGTCTGTTCCACAATCAGCATCTGGCCCAGTTTACATGGCTGATAATGAGCTTCTCCATCAATTTTTTTTCCCACAGGATAAAAAGATTATTTTTTTATACCAACAAATTTGACAAGTATGATGAAATAAACTTTATACAACTGCCAAATTGACTCAGCAAAAACCAGAAAACCTAAGTAGATATTTAAAACTAAAACAATTAATGCAGTGATTAAAAAACAAAATCCTAACTCAACTACAAACCAAAACAACATAGACCCATACTAATTCAACAGGTAAAGTCTTTCAAACATTTAAAGATCAAATAACACCAATTTTTACAAACTCTTTCAGAAAATAAAGGGGAAAGATACTAAACTAATTTTATAAGTTCAGTATTATGCTAACAAGGTGTTGGCTTAAAAAAGCTATGGTTTAGGTCCCTGGCTGGCTATTAACTTAAAAATTGGTAGTTCAAATCCACTACTCAGTCCAAACAAGGAACTTACAGTGGTAGTTCACTTCTGTAAGGCTGACAGCCTTGGAAAACATGTGACAAAGAGTTCAACTCAACTGTATAACGTTTCTGTGAGTCTGAATTGACTGGAACATGTTTGCTTGTTTTACCCTAATACCACTAGAAATCATGAACCAGTATCCTGCATGAACACAGATGAAAATCCTTAACACACTACTAGCAAATCTAACCCACCATTATAGAAACAGGACAATATATCATCATTTCACAAAGTCTATCTCGGGAATGTAAGACTGGTTTAACATCTAAAAAATTATTTTTAAAAGTCAGAGGAGTATCTCAGTTGAGTCTGGAAAAGCAATGGACACAATTTCTAATTAAAAATGCTGTGCACGCTAGAGGGTGGATCTCATTCAGGTTGGAATGTAAAATTACAAAATCCTATTTAATGGGGAAAGCTTAAGTGCTTTCTCTCTAAGACAGAAAATAATGCTGTCAGCATTTAAATTCAACAAGGAGGGGGGAAGGAGGGCCCTAATGAGTGCAAGTAAAACAGGTAGCAGCCTGAATCCACCAGCAGCTCTAAGGGAAAGGATAAACAATCTCCTCCTGCTAAGAGTGAGAGCCTCAGAAATTGATGAGGATCAGCTATAAGCTGGAATCAACAGCAACAAATCTAAGTGTCAAAAGGTGAATCTGATACAGAACACAAGAACAAAACACAAAAATGTCACATATGCCATTTTCTCACCACTATTTGTGTAATTTTATGGCGCTCTCAGCTATTAGGTGGGACTGACACCACAGAAATCAGAGTTATTCACATAATCATGGAGAGTTGAGATGACAATACTCCACAGGGGTTTGTGCTGTTAACCCAATGGGCAACCTTGGAAAACTGCTGGAAGATCAGTTGTAAGTCAATTCTTAGTGGCAACGAGTATCACTGATTAAGAATGATACAATCTCACCCCACCCCCCAAAGCACAGAATAAAGAACAAGACGGGTTCGCTGGTAAAAAAAAAAAAAAGAATGATACAATCTAAGACAAGATTTCCATCTTGAAGAGGATATAAAGTTAAAAAAAATTCTAGTTTTCATCTGTTAACTTATTTCAGTATCTAACCCTCATTAAAACAGCTATAGTAGCCTAGCAGGTCGAGAGCTGCACTGCTAACCTAAAGGTGGCACCTCGAATCCACCAGCCGCTCCAAGGTAGAAGGACAGGCACTGTTCTCCCATGTGATTCACAAGCTCTGGAGGAAGGATCAGCTATTAGTCAATTCTGCCTCAATGAGTATGAAAATCACATTTTAGCTGTAGAATATTTGGGGCCTGTAAACGAAAGCTATATGAACTATTACCCCAAGTCATCTACTACATTGGAAAATGTGAAACCAGAATCCTTTTGACCTTGGGAATCAAACTCATATAATCTGTTTTTATTAAGAGTCATTAGATAAAGTTGATCCTCATGTCCACTGTAAAAATTAAACACTCTGGGATTCACAAACATGTGGAAGAAGCTTATATATAAACTGAGGACTTGCTTTTGAGAAATCCTGATTTCAAATAACCACTTACTTAATGGCTATACTATTTAACAAATTGGAAATATTTCAGTGATGTATAGTGAAACCAGACCTACTATTAACAGAACTACACACTGTTGACAGGTAAACCAGCACAGAATTGCAGTCAGATATACCTACATATCACGTTTTATAATGTGAAATTAATTTATATGCCTCTGGTAAAGGAGGAATTTCACTATCTTGATTTGTTGTTGTGTGCCATCGAGTCAGAACCACCCCATAGCTGACCCTCTGGCAGGTGTTCAGAGGCAGTTAGTAGTATGGGAGGAGACTGCCCACCCTTGTCTTGAGGAGCAGTTCACAGATTCAAATCATGTGCCATCAGAATTGCAGTGCAGCTACTAGGCCACCAGTACTCCCTATCTTGATTGTAACCCATTATTTTTTTTTCTTAGGATAGTCATGTTTTAAGCTTCCCAATTATAAGGATTTTAAACTTTGTTAACAGCTAAACTCAGGACAAAAAGATTGAATACTTGCTTAAAAAACAGTTACGTCCTCTTAGCTCAGATTAGTCACATAGTCTTGGCTGATGTTGTTATGTGACATTCTGCTGGAACTGACTCACTGCTGGCCTTCCAACAGATTTTCAAAGGTTGTAAATCACATTGGGAGGAAGTTACTGATCTTTGTCCTGCGGAGCAGCTACTGGATCCTAACTGTTGGCAGGTGACTAGTTTCCTACTCTTGAATGTTACTGTTGTTTTTATGTGCCATACACATAGTGACACCAAGAACAGAACATCTTAACCCTGTCCTAGCCTGCGCCATCCTCATCATCTCTGACACACATGAGGCCTTTGATGCTGTCACTGCGTCAATCCATTTTGGTGAGAGTCTTCCTTTCCTTTGAAGAATGATGTTCTTTTCCAAGGAACAGTAGTACCTCCTTATGATAAAGCTCCACTGATAGCCCAGAGACACACGGTTCAAATTCACCAGGTGCTTCAAAGTAGAATGATGGGCTGCCTCTGAAAACCTGCTGTACGGTCAAATGTAAATCAGTTCCAGCTTGATGGTACTGAACAATAACTTGCCAAAGTATGTGAATACGGCTTCTCTATCCTTGCTTCTAAAGAATATTCTGGCTGTACTTTCTCCAGGACATATTTGTTGGTTCCTTTGACAGTCCATGAGATTATTCAGTACTCTTCTCCAATATTACAACTTAAAGGCACTGATTTTTCTCCTGTCAAATCTTACTAATTGTTTAGCTCTGAGATGCAAAGCAGATGACTGGAAAGGCTATGGCTTGAATCATGCACACTTTAGTCTTTCTACTGACATTTCTACTCCTCAGTAATTTGGAAAGGTCCCTGACAGCCACCTTGCCCAATGCAATTTTTATGTCTCCTGATTGCTGGTACCGGGGTGCTGATTATGGATCCAAGTAAGATGAAATTATCAATAATGTTAATTTCCATCTATTATGCTGTTGTTTATTGGTCCAGTGGTGAGGATTTGTTTTCTTGATGTTAAAATGTAATCCATATTGAAGGCTACAGTCGTTTAGCACACCTTAAGACCTCCTGTCTTTCAGCCAGCAAGGCTGTCATCTGCCCAATGCTAGCTCTTGATGAGTCTCCCTCCAATCCTGATGTCACATTTTTCTTCATAAAGTCTAGCTTCTTGAATATTTGCACAGCATATAGAATGAACAGGACTGGAGAAAGGATTCAACACTGCTGCACACCTTTCTTGACTTTTAAACCATCACTGCATTCCTTTACTCTGTTCAGACAACACCTTCTTGGTCTAGGTATAAGCACAATTAAGTGTTCTGGAATTCCCATTTTTCTCAATGTTAGCCACAGTTTGTCATGATCCATACAGTTTAAAAAACAAAACAAAACCAAAACACCAAAACCCCAGAAATAGATATCCTTCTGGTATAGTCCCTTTTTAGCCAAGATCCATCTGACATCAGCAATGATATCCCTATGAATGATAACCCAATAAAGGTGCCAGGCCTCTTCTAAATCTAGCTTGAACTTTTGGCAGTTCTCTGTCAATGTACTGTTCTAGCCATTTTTGGATGATCTTCAGTAATATTTTGCTTGTATGTGATATTAATGATGTTTGTTCATTAACTTCTACATTCTGTTGAATTACCTTTCTTGTGAATGGCAACAAATACAGAATTCTTCCAGGCAGTTGGCCAGGTAGCTGTCTTCCAGATTTCCTGGCAAAGACTAGTAAGCCCGTTCATAGCTGCATGTTAGATAAAACAGGTCAATTGATAGCCCATCGATTCCTGGGGCTTACTCTTGCATGAGCTTATTAAATTCATCTTATAACTCAGAAGCTATTACCATTCCTCACAGCTGCTTCCACTAAGATACCTACACACTTTTTAATACTATACACTATAATTAATTACAGGTTTGTTAAGTCAGTTACAAAAGATGCATACATTTGGAGTGGTTTGCCCTTAACCATATTTCCCCCATCAACTATTTTTGTTGTTGTTGTTGTTGTTTTAGTTTAGTGGAAAATTTTAAAGATGTTGCATGATAGCAGAAGTATCTACATATAAAGCAACTGAAACTGAAGTTCAAACTCACTGCTCTTGAATCAGAACTGACATAGCTGCCTCTCCTCTGGGTTTCCAACACTGTATATTGCAAGGGAGGAGACTGCCCATCTTTCTCCCTAAGGGAGAAAAGTAGTAGATTTGACAGTGAGAGGCTTGGCCTTTGGGTAAGCATTGTAACTCCCTAAGAACTACATAACCAGAGCTCCTACAGAATAACTAGGACCTTAAAAACAACACCCCAGTATCCAAACAGATTCAATTCCTCATTGCCTTTCTTAATAAACCACCAAATCTCAGCGTTCCATATGCCACCCTTAAAAGTCCTCCCTCCCAACCCTCAGCTCCAACCCACAATTATGGGATTTATAAGGGAAGTAATAGGCTAAAAACGTAGGATAACAAATTACTTTCTTATGTCAGGAATAACCTTAATAATTTTTTTTTTCTAATTAATGCTACTGCTGAGACACAACTTGTAGGTGAAGTACAGCTGCTCCACAGGGTTTTCAAGGCTGTGATCTTTCTGAAGTCAGTCACTAGGACTAACTCCTGATGGACCCCTGGGAAGAGTTCTAACCTCTATTGTTTATACTAGTGGTCATTCACTTGAGCACTGAATATTAAAATTATAGTTAAAATAGCATTAAATTACAAACCTCTTGTATTCCAAGACAAAGATAATAGATGCTGTCAGGTGCATAATTTTCTCCATTTGGCCTTCTGATTTCATTGACAAAATGGGCCAACCCATAGTTAAGTTCAGCTGTGCTGTGAGAGAGTAGATCTTCTTTTAACTTTACTGATTTAGCTGAAAAAATTTTAAAATCAGTAGTTATTATATACTGTTCTTAGAGTCAAGAAACTTCCTGAGATTACTTATCCCACACAGGAACTTTAAAGCAGAATAAAGTCTATTCTCAGAGTTTTAAACATATTCCATCAATATTTATATTTTCAAAATTAATTAAAAAGGTAGTTGATACCAAAGTAGTGATTTTTAAATAGGACCGGGGGCAATTAAATAAAATTACTTACGAGATTTTAGCTCATCTAATACCAGAAGATCTTCATCAAGTTGCCGAGTTTTGACCCAGTGTTTCCATGCATTTACACCATATGTGTATTTGAAAGGAAAACTGCATTCTGAATTGTCCGAACTATCATCGTGAGACTGGTATCCTGACACAGCTTTTCTTTTTGTTCCCTATTTTTAAAAAAGACTACTGAAAAAATCTTTTTTAACTCCAATAATCTCATTCCTCTATGAAAACTGTCTCAACAAAAGGAAATTTTTAAAAAAATACTTTTTATGCTTAGAACTAGATGGTAATCCTAAATTTGAATTATGACATATTCAAAAATATACCAGATATGGTATATTTATACTTATACCAAATCATTCCATAAAACAAAAACATACTATATATTCTGTTGTGAATCATTAAAGAAAATAACCAAATACAGACATTAATAAATTATTTAGAAATAAAATTACAAAAAAAAATAAAATAAAATTACCTTGTATATTAATATAAGGGAGAAATATCCTAACTAGATGAAACTAAAGAGCTTTACCACTTCACCTTTCTTTCATTATCTTCATGTACCTTTAACAGAATTGTAAAACTTTTATATAGATCAAATCTTTCTTTTTCATTCTCAGTTTCTCTACATGCCCTTTTCCCTTACATTGTCTTTTCAACTTTCTAAACTTTTGAGTGAATTAACAAACCACTGGTGTTTTACTCAAGTATTAATAGACAGTGTGTTTCTCTCCTATGAATTTTCTGGTGGTGTCGTCCACCGGGGTTTAGCTGCTAAGCAAAGGCATTGCCTTTCTGATGGTTTGGACCCACCAGTGGCTTCTCAGAACAAACAGAAATAACATCCTCCTGTGCCACTTAGAGTCTCCAAACAGCAACATTATCAACAATAATGATAATCAAAAACATCAAGATGGTTCCAACTGGACTATGATGAGTTTGCATTTTGAATGTAATTAATTTACAATGTCTAATTATTCCTTTATTGCACATGCTGTTCCCTTCATTCAATTTTAATTCTTACAATCCAAATCTTAGTTTCTTTTTATTGCGGGGGCTGAAAAGGAGGAATATGTTGATAAAATATTAAAACAATTACTGAATTGAAACAGAAAACCACTACTAAAATATTTAGATTTTGTCTACTTCAATGATCAAACTGGCTAAGATGGTCTAAGTATTCTTAATATGTGCTGTCAAGCTTGAAAAATGACAGATAAGTTTATTATCCAGTAGGTTAACAACAACAACTAAATCTTAAAACATTTTTGTTACTCAGAAATTAATTTTTCCTTTTAACTTGTGGGAGGAAAAATATATTCCCACATCCTTAGGAATGTCAAAACATCACAATAACCTTCTCTATGTCTAAATAAATTTGTCAGGTAACTACAAGAATACCATTCAGTTTTGTACCTTTTTTTTAGATCGAGGTCTAGGCTGTTCCTCATATTCTTCTCCAAATACAGGTGGTAACAAAAATTCATTTTCCATATCAAGCTCCTCAGCCGCTGAAAATAAGAGTAAATTTTATCATAGGATTATGATACATAAATGCAGTAGAAAAAAAATCCCAACTAAAAAATGTTAATAAATATCCAGTATAGAGAGCTAACACACACTGGAGTGAGACATAAACTAATTTACTGTCCCTAACCTGATCTATGAGAGCTCAACAACTCTGTTCAAACTTCGAAAGATATTTTGTATAACTTAGTAACAAAACATAAACTGGATCCAAAAATGAACAAAAGACTTAACCAGACATTTTATCACATCAAACAGTCAACCAACATTTGAAAAAATGTTCACATCACTAGTCAGTTTAAAAAAAAGCCCACTGTCATTGAGTAGATATGATTCCTGGTGACCTTTAAGCTGGTTCGCAAGGCTGTTAATCTCAATGGAGCAGATTGCCTCATCTGTCTTCCATGGAATTATAGGCAGATTCAAATCAGACATTTTTAATACCCCAATGTGGCACGCAGGAAGATACATGTCAAAACTCACCCCTACTGGAATAACAATCTAAAAAACCTCTACAAACCCAGAAAGTATTGGCAAGGCTGTGGAGAAGTCAGAATATTTATCATTCCACGTAGAAATTAAAAAAAAAAAAATTTAAAAAGTGTAGTTAACTGTGGCAAAGAATTTGGACGGTCTTCAAAAATTTAAAACATGAAACTACCACATGACCCCACAATCACAATCCTAGGTATATATTTAGAAGATACAAAGGCAGGAAAGCTAACAAAAGCCTGTACACTAATATTCACAGGAGCACTTTTTACAAAAGCCAAAATGTAGTAATAATGTCCACCAACAGATGCATGGTTAGATATAAAGTGCTTTATACAATGAAATATTACTTAGCCATACTTAGAAATAACTTCCATTAGGCCATTACTTAGCCATTCAAGAAATAACGTCTTAGTACATGCCGCAACATGAATGAGCCCTGAAACCATAATGCGGAACAATGTCAGTCTCAAAAGGACAACATCTCTATGAAAGGTAACTTTTCTTCACAACTTGAAGAAAATAATGTCAACTAATTAATTATAAATGCAGAAACTGTTAATCTGCTTGACTGTATATTCCCCTAAAATAAATGGATAAAGAAATTATTATTTTTTATTCTCACAGAGCTGCTAGTAAATTTTAACAACCAAAGAGGTTAGGACCTTTGGGTTAGGAGCACAAATCCCAAAGGACTAGCCTACTAGAATTCTCTCAAGTTCTGTACAATGAATACCAAAGCAAAATTATCAGACATGAGCAATGAAGTATCAAAATCAGAAGATCAACTAAAAGGTCTAAATAGTCAATAAGAATGTTGCAATCTAAAGTCTTTTTGCAAAAGTAACAGTTGTGCTTAATTTGTTCAGAAGGCACTGAAAGATCAAAAACCAAAAAGACGTGAAAATAATATTTTTCCTTTCAAAGTGAATGTAAATTTCCTATATGTACCAATAAAATGCTAATATCTACATTCTGTATCTTCAAAACATTCTACAAGAAATTAACATCTAAGATCTTGTGCTGTCAACTCAAAGGCAGGTGGTTCAAATCCACCAGTTGCTAAAGGGGAGAAAGATAGGCAACCTCCTCCTATGACATTTAGTCTTTAAAAATCTGTTGCAGTTCAAGCTATGGGTCAGTTCCAACTTGCTAGCACATGTAACAACAAGAAATCTTAAATTATAGCAATGGCACGAGCATTTGCATGCTTAGAGTTATGACTAATTCTACAATCACGTGCACACATTTTTAAAAATGGGGTTTTCACCCTGGAAGCCATCCACTTCTTAAATAACAGGCCTCTGAAAACCCTATGAACAAGAGAAATGCTCATGAGTTGATCCCAAATCATAATGACTCTATACACAACAGAACCTTGCCTGATCCTATGCCTTCCTCAATCTCC
Organism: Elephantulus edwardii; assembly: GCF_000299155.1. NCBI lineage: Eukaryota > Metazoa > Chordata > Mammalia > Macroscelidea > Macroscelididae > Elephantulus > Elephantulus edwardii. The sequence continues at coordinate 758,911 of NW_006399885.1, read as the reverse complement.
ATTGTGCTTTATTAAAGACTGACTTGAATGAAGAATTTTATATGGTTGTTGTTTATGCTGAATTTTAAGTATTGTCTGTTAGTGGCCACTGTAATAAATTATCTAACCCAATAAAGAAAAAAGAATATGGGTTTTTTCCCCCCCATACCTCTGGGAAAATCGATTTCAATATCCAAATCTGGTTCATATGGTACATCTGGCATACTAGACTGTGTCTCTGTATCAGAGTTCTTCAAGATATCAGTTCCAATGATATCTGCTTCAATAATTACACCTATAATAGATGCATAATAGCATTAGAAATCCAGACAGAGTATCTTAGTGGAATTCTTATTAAATTTGGCCAAAAGGAGTCATTTAATTGCAAATTGAAGACAAGAACAAATATTTCTAACTATTAACATGTTAAGGAGTCCTGGGGCTATGATTGATCCCATCTGCAGTGCTAAAAGGTCAGCAGCTCAAATCCACCAGCCACTCAGTAAGAGAAGAATGAGGCAATCTGCTCCAACCGGAAAGCCAGTGGGAGCTGCCTCTGGGTGGGAATGGCAGTGGGTTATAAACATGTTAAAACAGAAAAGAGCATTTTGTAAATTAACCTCCTATAATTAATGATAATTATTATCATTGCATTTAGATAATTATGGAGCTCTGATGACATAGTGGTTAAAGAATGCAGCTGCTACCCAAAAGGTGACTGGTTCAAATTTACCAGCCACTCTAGGAGGGGAAAGATAAGGTAATTTCCTTCTAAAAATATTTACATAGAAACTCCATGAACAAGTCTATTGAATCCTACTCTTATCTGAGTACATCAAAAGTTTTAATTCTATAAACTTATCCCTGCTGTGATTATAAAACAGTGCTGCTATCTCCAGTGTTTCTAAAAGTGGTCTCGTCACAAACTAATAAGGGTGTATAATTTTCAACTTTCTTTTTGAAATTTGATTGCTATGAGTTAATGAGAATATATTAAAATATATTATTAAAATAAAATATACCTTATATATATTATTAAAATAAAATATACCTTAAAATAGAGTCAATCTGTTACTTTCAAACTTTTCTCTAGTACACAGTATAAGGAGTCGTCTTAGTGGCTCAGTGGTTAAAATACCAGGCTTTACCAGGCTTCTAATTGAAATGGACAGCAGTTTGAACCCACAAATCACTCAAGACAAAGATGTGGTCATCTGCATTTGTAAAGATTAATCTTTGGAAACCCTTGAGCATTTGTAGTCTGTCCTATAGAATCACTGTGAATTAGAATTGACTTACTAACAATAAGTTTCATTTGGTCTGACACAGTACATACAGGATGAAGGTAGGAAACAGAAAGAATTGTACACATAAAAACATGGAGATATTTTCAAATTTAAAAAAAAGCCTTTTCCAGATTTTAAACAACCTAAAATCCTAAAATATGTGTGATTTTAAAAAAATTACTGGTTCTAACACACTAAATTAATTTTACAACTTCTTAACACAGTGCTTCACAAATATTCTATTATGCAATAAAAAGAAAATGCTTTTATATTCTAGGCAAAGGGAATAAGGAAGCTCATGGCTGAAATAGAGCTTCAAGTGTCACCAGAGGATAAATACTCTAGGCCACTTATAATTCATTCATAATGCACCATTCAGTAAACACTCTTTTTTAAAGAGTTTCAATAAACTTGAATTTAGATAATGTAAAAATAACCAACCAAAATTAAGGAGGCACTAATAATAAAACAAATGTGTCTTGGACAGTGTTCTCTGGAAGTAAAGATAATGTGGCTTTGCTCACATACTTCAGGAATGTTGCTAAGAGAGCTGTATCTTGGAGAGGGCCATGAAGAGGGTTAGCAAAGTAGAGGAAGACCTGCGACCAGGTTAAATGACATGGTGACTGCCTTAATGATCTCTAATGTGACTCAAGAAGTGGGAGGATGGCACAGGATAGGCTAGGCCCCAAATCAGTTTTTCACAGGGTTGCTCTGAGTTGTACTCAACTCGATGGTATCTAGCAGCAACATAATAAAACACGAGTCTGAATTATTAGCAATGACTTTAACTAGTTTTGTATCTGTGCCACTACATTAATAATAATATGAAGTTGATTTTATAACTCAAATGTTATTAACATGAAAGCTATATAAATTCCTGATTAAAATTTGACTGAGGGGAAAAAAGTCACATGGCTAAACATAAATGGGACTGTTAGTGTAAATAATCTTTTTGTTTCAATATTTGTTCCCAGTTCTATATCAAAATAAAACACAACTATATGTCCTAGAAAAGTACAATAACAACTTTTAATACATAAAAACAATGATATACTTATTCACAAGAGAATATGGTATAGCTCACTGTTGATGCTGGTAGCTTCTGGTTTTCCCTCCTCTTCAGTCATTATATCTGTCATTGTGAGCAACTCCGTATCAAGAGAATCTGACGATACTTTGTTTTTTATCTCCTCTACTGCTGCAGGAATCTTCTCACTGCTCTCCAATGGGGCAGGCAAAAAAACAGGAACTGGAACCTAATAAACAAAGTTACTTGCTTTAAGATTGAGTAAACATTACAAGATAGTCATCTAATGAACAATTACTCTGACACTGGTTTACTTTCTATTACTATTCTGGACAAGAGCTTTAAGAAAGTACTTAACCAAACTAATAAGTTAAGCAGGAAAAGGAAAGCTCAAATTACAAGCTACTACCTACTAAAATAAAGATGGAAACAAAAATGAGTCTGAGTGTGTTCTCTTCCCCAGGGCTTTTACCATGGTCAAGCTCAGATACAGTGTCTGAAATATTAAGTGAGTTTGCGAATGAAATAATGTTTTCATGACATTTTCTAGTTTATGTTTCAGAGTTAAAACTTATGGCTTCATAAATAGTGTAACATATTAAACTCAAATATGGACTAAAACAAGCATAAGACAGATATCTCTTAAGGTTATACCTCAACAATAAACATACAGCTAATAAAACACATAGAAATCATGACAACAGAACTACCTGTAAATTACCTGTTGAAGAAATGCAAAAGACTCAAAGCCATTTTATTGGCTTCAGGTGGCCAGTAATTATAATAAAACTGATTTTCTCCCTTGGGCATGATAAATCTCAAAATGAAAATGAAGCCAAAATTTGACTTACAGGAACAGGAACTGTGGTAGGAACAGGAATATTCTGACTGTACATGTGCATAGGTACTGGGATATACACAGGTACAGGAATAGGCACTGGAACATATTCTGTCTTCCAATTATCATCTGAAAACACAAATTACATAAAATTAAGGAATAATGTTAACTGGTATTTTGTTATATAATAAAATTAAAGTTATTTAATAACAAAGAAAATACTTAAATGCTATCATTTAAAGAAATTCTCACGTTTCACAAGATTAGACAACTTAACAAACTCAAAACAAAACAAAAAATAGTACTTGTTCTAACTTTATCTTTAAAAACATTATATAGCTCCAGACCCTTATCACATACATCACCTTTTCTAAAAGCTTTATTAAACAACTATAATATAGTGAACATAAATCTGATAAGAATACATATATAAAGCTACTTCACCTCATTATAACAGAAAGGAACAGAATCCTCTTAATGACCAAATTAAAAGAGATGATTTTTCTCAAAAAGAACACTGTTTCTAGTGAACTTATAACCAAAGGAATTTCTGATACAGGATCTTATTTTTAAGGTATTTTACACTTTAAGACTTTATCAGAATATTGGTTCACCATATATACAATCTTAAGAATAATATGCTCTATTTGCAAGGTAATGTCTAAAAATATATAAGAAAAATAAACAAAAGAGAAATGTGACAACTATCTACAATCATTATTTCAGGGGCAAAATAATGTATCAAGTCACTGTCCCCCACTAACCCAGTTGTTTACATCCCGGCAAGGTTGAAATGTAAACATAATAAAGTATTTAAGTCAAATTTTCCTAAGTTACCTGTTTGACAAGATTTCGTCTGCATGTGAGGTTTACAGTAAGTAGCTTTTGTCATTGTTAAAGGTTTGCAAAGAACAGCTTTGTTCTTCATCTCTTTGTTGGGTGTTGGAGAAGGGGGTGGTGCTGAACCCTACAGAGAAGCAAAGGGAAAATGTTGTTTTGCCTCTATAATTTTCATCCTTTTTGAAGATAATGAACATCTGGTTCTATTGTTCAAGTGTATAGCTTGATTATCCTATTAATAGATTTTTTTTTTTCTTTTCCCTGCCTCTTTTTAAACAGTCCCTCTGTAAGGACTATCCACTTAGCTTTGTATCCAAAGATGAAATTTGTAGGTGAAAGGAGTTTAGCCTTCGTTACAGACTGGTTAATTTCAGGGTCGAAAATATGGAACGCTTCACGAATTTGCGTGTCATCCTTGCGCAGGGGCCATGCTAATCTTCTCTGTATCGTTCCAATTTTAGTATATGTGCTGCCGAAGCGAGCACTAATAGATTTTTTTTTATAATCCTCATCAACATATGTCTGGCCTAAGTACTAGCAAAGCAAACAAACCCAACCCAACCCAACCCACTGTCCATCCAACTCACAGCTACCCTTCAAAGGATGTTAAAGAGTATAAAGCTTTATAGGAGATTGCCCATTGTTCTCCCTCAAGGAGCTGGTAGAATTAAGCTGCTGATCTTGTGGTCAGCAGTCCATGCATTACGCACAATACTATCCTGGCTCATCTGCTAAAACGTAGTAATTATTTGCTCTACTGTGCCACCTTCAACAAAAAGCATCAACAAATTTTTAGGTAAATATGAAGTGAGAATTCTCATTGTCAAGAACAAAACTGATGTTTTTAAACTGTAGAAATAAGGTATGTATTATCAAGTATGACTCACAGTGACCCTATGAACAACAGATCCGAATCCTGTCCTATCTTGCACCCTCACCATCATCTCTGACATACCTAAGTTCACTGCTGCAGTCACTTTATCAATCCATCTCGCTGAGGATCTTCCTCTCTTTTGCTTTCCGAGCATGTAGTTTTAAGTTGTTATGCGCTGTTACGTGTGACTCATAACCCTTTGTACACTAGCTCCCAACTCTGCCCTTCCTCAGCCAATCTCATCGTCTCCAACAGACCTCATTCCATTTCTCCAGTCACTGAGTCAATCCATCTCATCCTGGGTCTTCCTCTCCTGCACTGTCCCTCCAAACTTTCAAGCATGATGTCCCTCTCCAAGGACTAGTCCCTCCAGCCCACATGCCCGAAGTATGAGAGATGGAGTTTCAAAATCAATGCCTACAAGGAACAGCTTGGTTTCACCCACCCCAGGATAGACCTGTTTGTTTTCCTGGCAGTCAACACTCTTCTCCAGCACCACAGCTCAAAGGCATCGATTCATTATTCATTGTCCAACTCTCAGAAGCAAAGCAAGTAACTGCAAAGACCATGGCCTGGATCAGGCACACCTTAGTCTCCAGGATGATACCACTGCTCTTTAATACTCCAAAGATGTCCCCGACAGCAGCGTTTCCCAATGCCATTCATCTTTTGATTTCCTGACTCCTGGTGCCAAGAGTGTTGATTGTGGAATGAAGCAAGGTGAAGCTGTTAACAATCTCAATCTCTTCTCCCTCTATCATGAAGCTGCCAATTGGCCCAGTGGTGAGAATCTTTGTTTTCTTGACCTTAAGTTTCAATCCATTTGAAAACTACTGTACCTGACCTTCTGCTGCAAACACCTCATGTCATCCTCAGTTTCTGCAAGGCTGTGTCATCTATATAATGCAGGTTTTTCATGAATCTTCCCTTCCCCCAATCATGATGCCACATTCCTTCTCATAAAGTCCAGCCTCCACAATGATCTATAGGATCTTTTGAATTTATTTGCAATTTTAACAATTATCTGATCTTCTAGGGCTCCCTCTACTGGATAAACAGATTGTTGTAGTTGCTGTTTTCATACTATCTATTAATATCAGGAAAATAGGTACAGAAAAACAAGCATTTTAAGTCTTAAAAAGTTATACTGGGGATCTCACTGGTTAGAAACACTATAGAAGGCTAATCTTTAGAAGAGCTTATACCAGATTTTTAAAAAAAGCACACAAAACCCACAATGAACAGTAAAAGAGAAAGGAAGTCATGAACAAAGAGCTAGGAAATAGAAAATGTGTTCTAAAAATATTCCTGCTGTGTGACCACTGGCAAGTCACTAAACTTCATGTGCCTGATTAGTCTTATTTATAAAATAAGGGAAGTTAGTTATCAAATACTAATTGAGGAAAGTTCTTCAACAATTCGTGTTCACTGCCTCAAACCTATTCTTGAGATGAATTCAGGTAGAATAGACCCAAAGCTGTACTTTGGTTCGTGATGATTTAATTTTCTTTAACTTCAATTTGAACTTTCACATGAGTAATTGATGGTCTATTCCCCAGTCAGCAGCTGGCCTTTTTGTTTTCCCCTTAAACTCCTAATATTAAGCCTCCCTAATGATTCTTCCCATGTTTTCCAACTACTGATTCTTCTTCTCTGTTCCCAACTTTTGCATTCCAGTCACCCATTATTATCAATGCATCTTGATTGCATGTTCGATCTATCTCC
>NW_006399885.1:741740-751094 GCF_000299155.1 Elephantulus edwardii | reverse complement strand
GCAAACGACTCGACGGCACATAACAACAACAACGATTCTTCCCACAAATGTAGCTAGTCTGATTCTTGAGCAGTTCATCAGGTGGACTCCATGTGTACAATCACTATTTGTGTTTCTTTAAAAAAGGTATTTGCTATAAATAAATCATTGCTTCTACAAAATATAAATATTTGACCTCCAGCCTTATTTCTGTCCCCAATTCCATTATTTCAACTACCACTTCTTCTGCTTTGTTTTCAATTTCTGCATTACAGTCACTAATTATTATTAATGCATCTAAACTACATGTCTATTCAATTTTGGATTGTAAAACTTTGTAGGATTCCTCAATTCTCTCATCTTTGTCTTTAGCTATCAGTGCATATATCTGAATAACAGGTGTATTTAACAGGTCTTCTTTGTATATGTATGAATAGGATCCTATCACACTCATAGGACTGTACTTCAGCATAGATCTTGAAATGGTCTTTTTGAGTATGCATACAATATCATTCTTCAATTTTCATTCTCAGCATAATACATCAAACAACTGTCTGATTCATAGTGGCCAATACCAGTCCTTCTCTGCTAATTCCTCGAATGTCAATCTTTTCATGTTTCACTTTACAACTTCCAATTTTCCTATGTTCATACTTCACATATTCCATGTGAAGTAATGATTCATTGAGGTTTACAGTGGTGTTCTTCATTTTTTTAGCATCTTCAAATCTAATGCACTGTTTCTAATGCTATGTCTAACAGTATTCCCTGAATTATCCAGAGGGTTTTCAAAGGTCAATTATTTCAGAAGTGAGTGGCCAGAACTACTTCTTAGTCCGTGTTAAACTGGAAGATTTGCTGAAACCCTAAAAACTGGAGTAGAGCATCAAGAAGAAAAGAGAAAGTGAAGAGATAATTAACTAAAGAAAGAGAGCTAAATACAAGATTTAAAAGGGTAGCCTGAGAAGACAAAGTATTACAATGGAATGTGCAGGGAGATGGAGAGAATAAAAAAGGAAGTACTTGCTTGGCATTTCTCAAACTGAAAGAACTGAAAATCAAATACTGAGATACACTATGGGAAAATCTTGAATGATCCAGGAGCATTAAAAGATGTTTAGGGGACAAAAGGGTGGAAAGAAGATTGAAGGAATACATGGAGACTGTACAAAAATGAACTGGTCGCCAAAGAAATATTTCAGAAATGCCATATGATTAAGAGCCAATGTTGATAAGGAGAGAAGCTCAAGCTGCATAAAAGAGATTGCAAAAATAAAGCCCAAGTAACAAGTTCCAATCCTGGACATGCTCACCATTCTGTGCTGGAAGACAGCCACCTGCTCAACTGACCCGAAGAGATCCATATTTAGTCCCATTCCCAAGAAAGGTGATCTAACAGAATGTGGAAGTTATCAAACAATATCATTAATTTTATATGTAAAGGGGAAAAAAAATTCCTTAAGTTCTTCCAAAAACAGGTACGAGAATATACTGACAGAGAATTAACAGAAGTTCAAGCTGGGGTCTAGAAGAGGCTATGGCATCAGAAGTATCATTGCTGATGTCAGATGGATCCTGCCTGAAAGCATAGAATGCTAGAAGAATGTTTATGTGTGTTTTATTGACCATACAAAGGCATCTGACTGTTGTAGATTATATAACAAACTATGAATAACATTATTAACACGTTGCCGCAAACTTTTAAATTGACAACCTTGCTTAGAAACATTTTTTTTCCTCCGCTGTATTACCGTCATCTGTGGCAATGTGTTAAGAATGAGAATTACTTGATTGTGAACACCTGAAGAAGAACATTTGATTGTGCCTATACAAAATCCATACCTAGACCAAGAAGCTCTTGTCTGAACACAGCAAGGGAATACTAACTATTATGACTTAAAGAAGGAAAGGTGTGCCTCAGAGTTCTTATTCAATCTGGAAGCTAAGCAAATTATTAGAGAAGCTGGATTCTATAAAGAATGTGTTATCAGAACCCAGCATCAACAACCTGTGTTATACAGATGACACAATACAGCTTGTAGAAAGCAAGGAGGGTTTGAAACACTAGCTGCACAAGATCAAACACTATAGCCTTCAATATGGACTGCATCATAACATCAAGAAAACAAAATACCTCAGTACTGGGTCATGACAGATGGAGAGGAGACTGAAACTATCAACAATTTCATCTTGCTTAGATCTACAATCTTACTACCAGCAGTAAGGAGATCTAGAGACATTGCACTGGGCAAGTCAACTGGAGGGACCTCGCCAACACAGTGAAGAGCAATGATGTCAGCCTAAAGACTAAGGTACACCTTTTATGTCTTGGAGAAAGTGAAATCAGAGTGGTCCTTGGAGGCAACAATGGTAAAACTTCATCCCATATACATTGGGCATGTTGCTAGTGATTAAACTGCCTCTGAAAATCTGATGGAGGGTCCGCTATGGGTTGGTTCCAACTCAATGGTCAACAACAATACAAAATAATTCAGCTAAATATATCCACTGTATTAGCAGTGGAAAATAAAAGTCTCTTATTTGTCATTGTTCTTTTGTTAAACCCTTAATTTATAGTTACCACTTTATGAAAATAAAATTTAACATTCACTAAAATATACTTACTGTCATTTTGGTTCGGGATGTTTGACAACCTTGATCTGAAAACAAAAACATTTTTTTTTAAAAACAGGTATCAGAGTTTGTGTGAAAAACAATGTATATGAACTTTGTAAACAAACCAGTATAAAATAAAATTTTTACTTAAAAAAAAAAGACAGGTATCATTTTCTTCAGAATTTTCTAATTCTGGATTTTATAATAAATGTTAAAATGCTTGTGAAATATTTATATTTTAAAATCTCATATCTGATTCATAAGTGCTGAAACACAAATTTTAGTAAGTGGAACTGGACTCTTTTTCCATCTTACCATCTCAGAAAATATATTTACATAGCTTAGTATGTAATACTATTTGCTGTTGTTCTTTTTATTACTCCAGCAACATAATTATTTCTTCAAGTACCAATAATGTTTAAAAAGGTAATTAAGGAAAAACTGTATCTGTAAACAAAATCTCCATTTCATGATATATTTGCAACTAGAGAAACAAGGTATTTAAATTGCTTTAAAACAAGTTCAGAATCAAGTAACTGTACTTACTGCTTTAGTTTTAAAATTAAAGAAAAAAATTACAGCAGAATTTTCTCAAGTTACATACCATAGTGTAAATTTTCTGGTCCTTTCTGAGTGGTCATGTTGGGTTCATTTTGCTGACAGTAGAAACGTAACAAGCAATGCTGATCACAGAAATGTTTCATTTCTCCACGCCACTGCACTCGCTCCTTAAGTGTTCCTTGAGATTTACAACAGTCACATCTTGCAGCCTTGATCAATGAAAAAAAAAAGAGTATTTCAGACATTTCTAAATCAAAAATTTAAAATTCCAGTATGTACAAGGATTTTAAAAGACTTGCAACAGTTTATCTGGGATTATTTCCAAATGTAATAAAACAATGTCTGATAAAGAAGAATATTACAACACAATCTTGTACATAAACAAAAATCTGGATGGACTAAACCTGAAAACTGTAACAATGAACATTTCTTTCTATACTTACCAAAAGTCAAATATCAACAGTACAAAGAAGCAGCAATAAAAGAGAGGGTGATAGACTAAACGAATATATTTCTCAAGGTTTAAAAAAAAAATAAATATTAACTTTGAGAGCTATAATGATAAAATGGTAGGCGTGCCCAACATTAAATTACACTGAAAATTTCTGATTAAGGAAAAATCTCCCAGGCTTAAGTGACAACTCATAATAGTCAAATAATTCCAATGTTCTTATGATGGGGAATTTTTATAACAGGTGTTAATTTGAAGCAATTTTTAAATGTTAAGAACTTAAAAAATATACTGATTCCTTCTAAAGGCTCCAGTGTAATGTTTTAAAACACTTAGTATACAATTATTGAAGGGAAAAGCCCATCTTAAGATAACTAATTTCATCTATTTTGAGGAAGAATATCAATGCTAATCAGTTCATAAAAGTATTCACATATGGCAAAAAGTTATACATCATAAGGGACAACAAATAATAGAGGGATAGACTATAGTGTTTTAGAGATCCCATTTTCTTTAGTTTTTTGTTGATCTTCAACACTTAATATTTCAATCAATGGGTGAACAAATGTACATGATTAAGTTCAATTACAGTGGCTTTCATTACATTTCTGCTCTATTTAATGCAGAAATAATTCATTTTTATAATTATGCTTAGTGTTCACTAACAAATTATAAATCTTGATAAAGCAATGATGTTACACTATTTCATAGTAATTGTGGTACTAGCTTTTTCCTGATTATATCAAGAAATATAGAGGGTTCTACTATGACTTTTGAAATCTTTTACTTTATATCAACAGGAGTTCAATTGATAAAAACTAAGTAAAAATTCCTATTTAGGAATATGAAATGAATTATGTTGGCAAAACAGGTTTTATAGAACAAACATACCCCAAGGTAAGAACACAGGCTCTTTTTTTTCTCCAGGCCAGGTATTTCTCCTGCTGAGTAAATGTTAAATGAGTGAAGCAGAATCACACTATAAATGATGAATGACTATTAAGTGATGCCACATGTCGGATGTGATGATCACATCTTTTTGTAAAAAAAAAAAGTGAATTTAAATATCTTATTACTCGTAAGATTATGAGGTAATCTCAGTAACAATACCATATAATATAAACCTAAGTTATACTTCAATAATGCAAAAGTCCCTATATAAAATTCTCATCAGTCAAATGTATTCCTTAAAATAATACAGAAGAGTTTTAGGTCTTCACCTCTTATGGTCTAAATTCCAAGAAAGGAAAACAAAGAAAGAAAGAAAATGGAGGCTCAATGAGTTTAAATAAAGAAGGGACACAACTCCAAAGTGAATTTCATTACCTCATTAATTTAAAATTGATAAAACCCCCCCTAGAAATTCTTATCTATTCTAGACAGATTTGACAACAGTTCTACAAAGTACAAAGGTCTTAAGAGGTTGATTAAAGACATTAAAAATGCAGCAGTTGGATACTGAGTTTAGTGTTGTACCAAAAATCATGGTCAGACAAGTTCACATAATTGAGTTGTTGTGTACCTTCAAGGGGGTACCAAACCATAGTGGACCCTCCAGTGGGTTTCAGAAGTAGTTAATAAAAAAGGAAGAGACTGCCCATCTTTCTACCTCAGAGTAGCTGGTGGATTTGAACCAAGTTCTCTTTAGTTGGCAGCACAACTCCTTACCATTACGCTACTACTAGAATGCTCACTCATTCTTAACTGAGAATAAAAATTCCAGGAATAAAATGCTGCAAAAGCAAGTTATCAATCTACATGCAGCATTTCTATTTATACAATAATTTAAAAGGCCAGGAGCAAAATCAAACATAATTCACCCAGAGAATCTAAAAAATGAAATGTCATTAATCTTTAGTTATATACACATGGCTTTTATAGTATGTTTGCTGAAGTTCCTTTCATCAAGAAATCACAAAACAAACTGGATCTCACTCACTCTGCTCCAGAGGGAAAAAAAGAGATAAAATTAATATCAATCTGCAAATAGCCTCAAAATATATTTTTCCCCCTTTCTTGTTACCTCACATTTTGTACATATAACAATACTAAAATATTTACTACCCAGATATGTGTAGTCCATTAATGACATTCATGTGTCAGTAATAAACGTCAAGACGTGAAGAGAGTAATGCTAGCTGAGAGTAATCCTAGTTGTGAATGATTAAGGTATTTGTCAAGATGGCTGGAAAGAAATTCTCAATGGTTTGGCAATTATGTAATGGTATATATATATATATAGATAGATAGATAGATAGTCATCCTCTATTTTGTGATGTGATTATCCTTTAGTTTCATATAATGCTTATTTTCACAATTAGCTTAATCATGTTGATAAATGAAGTATAATGTATGTATTTACAGTAAGAAAAAGTAATTAATGAGAACAAAAGACACTTTTCAAGTATAATGATATAATAAAATTGTAGGGTCTATGAATCTTGTTTTATATATTTACAGTAGCTTAAGCAAACTCAAGGTTCAGTATTTGAAAATGAGCAAAAATATGTTGATCAAGGCAGAAATTTAATTAATAACCACTATTTCTTACCAATACCCTTTCCCCACCTCCAGCAGAGAGAGCTGCTAAGCATTTCTACAGTATGAGAAGTGAATTGTGGCATTCTGTCTCTTGTTCAAAACCACTGCATAATCATTATATAAAGCCTACTGGTCACTGTGGAAAATTAAGGATTGAATGTTATTAAAACAAAACAGAAACAGTAACTGTAGAAACAACCTAAACTCGGATATAAATAATCCTAATACAATCTCTGAGCTAGAACCTTCAATGATTGATAGTTATTTTGACTGTCACTTCCTGTGAAGTGTCAACCACTCATTTTTGGTTGATAAACACATCTCTGTCACATTAACATTCATTCACTTGATTCCTATTTCAAAGAAACCTAATTTTGCAGGATGGAAGTAAACTATGAATATGAAAGAAGGAGGGGAAGTTTACAGATATTTCAAAGGAAAGCTGAATGCTAGCTCTACCATCAAGAGTCTTGGTACTAGCAGCCGGGAAATCAAAAGAAAAATTGCATTGGGAAAGTCAGCTGTCAGGGGTGTCTCCAGAACACTGAAGAGCAATAACATCAGTCTGGAGACTAACGTGCACCTGATCCAGGTCACAGTCTTCACATTAGAGTGCTGTTTAATGACCAGGGATGATAAAAGCAGAATTGATGCCTTTGAGCTGTGGTACTGGAGATGAGTACTGAATATACCATGGACTGCTAGGAGAACAAACAGGTTCATTCTAGAAAGGGTGAAATCAGACTGCTCCATGGAGGTAAGGATTCTGAAGTTCTGTCTGACATTTTCTGGGCATGTTGCAAGGTGGGACCAGTCTTTGGAGAGGGACATTATTCTTGGGAGGGTGGAGGGACAGCACAAGAGAGGAAGAACCTAGATGACAGATTTACTCAGTGTCTACAGTACCGAGAGTAGGTGTGTCAGAGACAGTAAGGTTGGCTCAGGATAGAGGAATGTTCAGAGCTGTTAAACATAGGGTGGTCCTATGAGTCACAGGCAACTTCATGACACATAACAATACATCCATATGGGCACTGTGAGATAATTTCTTATCAACACTCCTCAAAAGCAGTGGTGATACAAGAGTAAAGAACTGGGAATGACACAAAAAATTAGATTACAGGGATTTTTCAGTCATTTAAGGGGATACACACATTTACAGTATTGTTGTTGTTTTCTAAATATAATTTTTAAAATTAAGAATAAAGACCTTTTATCACTTAACATATTAAAAATAAAAGCCAAATCCATGTTCAAAAAAGTCAATGTTTTTTTATTCAGCTATCCCTTATAACTTATAACAAAAATGTTAATTAGTAATTTTATTAAAGCCCGAGTCAATGTTAGGTAACCAGAAATAATATACAGTAAAGAATTTAATACTACCACCATTCTTTACAGTTTAGTAAAACAGAAGACTTAAAAATCTAAAGTATTAAAAAAAATAAAATAAAAAATTAAAAAAAATCTAAAGTATTAGCATTTAGTAATAAATATATTACTGTTTAGTAATAGATATACTAAAGAGTGTGAGATATTAAGAAAAGCACAGGATTTTTTTTTTATTCTGTTACCATCCTTCTTCAAATATATTAAAATAACCTAAAATGAGGGAAAATAATCTTGGCACCTGGTTTCATATATTGCCTGTAAACATTTACACTGAAGAAAATGAAAACCTATTTCTTTTATAGAAAGTGATCTGGGAGGAAAAAAACCTGCAATTTTATTCTGGGTTCTTCTGCTTACATAAGGTATACATTTCAAATTCCAGTTAAAGACAGCAATATTTATGAAATCTCCACTTGAAAACATAAAATAAACCATTTACATTAACAACAAAAAACCACATTATTAAAAACTTTATATAAGAAACATATGCAAGATTTAAAAAATCATAATAGTAAATGCAATTTTGAAAGTCATTCGAACTCCAAGTAATTTAAAGGCTAAAGATGGGGGAAATGTGCATAAAACAGTGTGCTCCACTGTGAGAGAATTCCCCTATCTATAGCTGACATGACAATCAGATAGGCTACCTTATTTTTTTGTCTTTATTTATGAATATGTAAGTACCCTTTCACTCTCCACTAAATTGCCTTGTAAAGGTTCAGTTTTTTACTGTCTAAAATTTTGAATACTTACATAAAATAAGATAAACTATAGGCACAAAAACATTTATTAAATGCCTTAATTAATCTAGGATCACCACTTAAAGCATTTACTGAACAAGATCAAAGATTAACATGGGTTGCATTGCAACATTAAGGAAAATCTTCATCAACAGACCAATAGGCAACATCATGATAGATGGGAAAAAGATTGAAGTTTTCAATGATTTCATTTTACTTGGACTCATAATCAACATCCATGCTAGCAACAGTAATCAAATCAAAAGACATGGTGCTGTTACGAAGTTTTTCTCGAAAATGCTAAAAAGCAAGTATTTTAGTAACAAGAATAAGGTTGGCTTGATCCAATCTACAGTATTTTCTATTGTTGGTACATATTGGAAAGATGCAGTGAAAAATAAGACTGCTGATGAATCAATGCCTTTGAATTATGTATAGAAAGAAAAGAATTTCATATCCCACAGACAGCCAGAAGAACAGATAAGTCTGCCTTGGAGAAGTACAATTAGGGTGCTTCTTATAGGCAAGGATGATGAAACTTAAATTCACAGATTTGGGCATGCTGTCAGAAGGGACCAGTCCTTGGGAGAAGATATCATGCTGGAGAATGGAGAGGGTCATCAAAAGAGAGGATGACCCTCAATGAGAAGGACTGACAAAGTTACTCTAACAATAGGTTCAAGCATGTTGGAGATTGTGAAGATGACCCAGGATGGGCCACGTTTCAGATCTGTGGTTTATATTGATGCTATGCATTCTAGTCATTTCAATGCAGCAAAATAACATTTAACACATTTTCAAGATGATGCTGATGGTAAATGGAATAGAGAATAGAAGGAATCTGAAAATAATATAAGGGAATATAAGTTTAACTTAGGTAGAAAGCTAATTTAGGTAATGAAAACTTTATTCCTTAAATATATTAATGGCCGCCTCCATATTAAGAAAACTAATCAAGGGAACCAAAGGTAACTCTTCTCTTCATTAAGTGATAGTTGTATATTGTATGTTACCATAAGGAAGTATCGGTACTGTTAACTATTTTGTTGTTTTCTTTTCTTTTTTTTTTTTTTT
>NW_006399885.1:727718-741131 GCF_000299155.1 Elephantulus edwardii | reverse complement strand
AATTGGCACAGGACAGAGCGGAGTTTAGGGCTGTTGTACATAGGGTCGCTATGAATCGCAGGCGACTCGACGGCACATAACAACAACAACAACAATTGTTCCCTTAACTCATCATTGAACACTGCATCATAGAGAACAAAAATTAACAATTATCCTTTAAAACAAGTAACAAAATTGACAAATAACACCTAGAATAAAGTTTTTTTTGGCCATGGGGCACTTTTATGCTTTTCTTTCAAAAGAAAAGGGGAACAGATTGATCTACTTTAATTATAAGTGAGAAGTATTCTTTGTAAACAAAAAGGTAAACAGGAAGTACATTCAGTATGTTATAAATAAAAATCATCCAAGATAAAACATTACTTACACATTACCAATTTCCAAATTCACAATCACACATACACTTGTACAATGAACTAATAAGCAGAAAATCATTCTTTTCATTTGAAACAAATATTTCTACAGGAAGATAAACAATAGGGGGAGAATGAAAAACTAGTAATAAGATGGATTTCCCAATTTGTGGTAACTGACTCACTGCTGTTTTTAAAATATATAAAACAAGTTTTCAAAATTAAAATGTCATACACTAAAATTGATTATTTAAAGCTAACAAAATAACATATTCTGAGTGATTTCTCAAACAGTTACTCTCTAAAATAAAGAAACAAATTGTTGGAACAAAATTATAGTTTAAACTAAAAGATGTGGATTTTAAAACATAAATATCCTAGTCTCTGTCTTTCTAAAATTGGAATCTAAATTTTAAGGTTTAAACCAGTCAGAAGCAAGAAGAAAATAAAAATTCTATGAAAGTTTACCAACCTCTTAGCCTCAATATTTTATCTCTGACAACTCCAAGTTATATTCCTCTGCGTAGCTCTAGAATGGAATATTTCAACTCTATTATTTTTGTTTGTTTTTTTTAAAAAAGTCACTTTGCTGAGCTGTAGACATTCAAGAACTAAGTTAAAAACCTCTATTCTTTTCCAGTTGAATATTAATCGATTATTTGTCCTTCATATGCTTTAGAACTACATTCAAAATGAAGTTTTAGTATCAGGGTGATCATCTTTGTTAACAGGTCTTTGAAACTCCTATGTACAATAGAGCACACTTAGATTAGACTAGCAGATATAGCCCTAGGGGCTGAAGCCTCATACTGGGAAACACAAAGGCACACAGCTGGAAGGGACATTTGTGATTGGAATGTTGAATGTGATACATATGAAAACTGGGCATTTTTAAAGAATAAATGGAACACGTAAATATTGACATACTGGGAAATGATGAACTGAAATAGATCAGTTTGGAACACTTTCAATCAGATAATCATACAATCTACTATACTGGAAATGGAAATGATGAAGAAAAAGGTGGTCACACTCTTAGTCAAAAAGACCATTTCTAGATCCATTCTGAAACATAATGTAAGAGACAAGTTAATAACCATACGCATACAAGGAAGACCTTTAATACCACTATGATTCAAATATATGAACCAACAACTGGAGCAAAAAAGAAGGCAACAGAAGATTTCTACCAACTTTTGCAGTTGGAAATTGAATGTGCAACCAAGATGCATTAATAATTTTGAGTGAATGGAATGCAAAAGTTGGGAACAGAGAAGAAAGATCAGTAGTTGGAAAACATGGTGTTGGTGACAGAAATGAGGCTGGAGATAGAATGATAGAGTTTTGCACCATCAATGATTTACTCATTGAAAATACCTTTCATAAGAAACACAAGACAGCTGCTATACAAATGGAGCTCACTTGAAGGTCTTTACAGGAATCAGACTGATTATATCGAGGGGCTGGGTGGGGGACGAATCGCTGGACCAGCTCATTATCAGCTGTGAAAAGTAGGCCAGGTACTGAATGTGGAACAGACCGTCAAATGTTTATATCAAGTTCAAACTGAAACAAAATCAAATCCACAAGAACCAAAATTTGACCTTGAGTCTATTCCACTTAAATTTAAAAAACCATCTCAAGAACAGGTTTGAGTCTTTAGACATTAATGAAAGATGACCAGAAGCGCTGTGGGTGGACATCAAGAACATCACCCATAATGAATACAAAGATCATTACAAAGTCAGAGGAGGAAAAATAGATGGAAATGGATGTCAGAAGAGCCTGAATATTTCACTAGAGTGCTGAGAAACCAAAGCAAAGGGAAGAAATCAGAACATTAAGGAACGGAACAGAATTATTTCAAAGGGCAGCTCAGCAAGACAAAGCAAAGTATTATAATGAAATGTGGAAAGAGCTGGAGTGGAAAATCAAAAGAGATAAACTCACTCAGCATTTCTTAAGCTGAAGGAAGAGCTGCAATACTTAACAATGCTATGGGCAGAATACTGAATGATCCAGGATACATCAAAAGAAGATGAAAGGAGTATACAAAGTCACTGTTATCAAGAATTGGCTCACAAGAAGTATCAGCCAATGAACAAGAGTGAATGGTGATGAAAGAGGATGTTCAATCTGCTCTGAAGAAACTGGCAAAAAAAAAGGCCCGAGAAACTGATGAAATACCAACTGACATATTTCAGCAAACACATGCTGCCTTGGATGTGTTCAGAAATGGCACAAGAAATTGAGATCAGACACCTGGCCAGCTAACTGGACAAGATCCATGTTTATTCCCATTCCAAAAAAAGGGTGATCTGACAGAGTATGGAAATTATCAATCAATCCCACTTAAATCACACAAAAGCCAAATCTTGCTAAAGATTATCCAGAAATGTATCAAACATCAAGAGAGTGCTATCAGAATTACGGGCTGGGTTTAGAAGAGGTCATGACATTAGGGACATCACTGCCAAGGTCAGATGAATCTTGGCTGAAAGCAGAGTACCTGAAGAATGTCTTATCTGTGTTTAGTTGAGTACACAAAGCTTTTTGACTGTGTGGATCACAACAAATTGTGGCTAACTGTAAAGGGAATGGGAATCCCAGAACACTTGATTATGCTTACGCAAAACCTATACTTAGACCAGAAAGCAGTTGCCAGAATAGACCAAGAAAACGGCATGATTCAAAATCAGGAAAAAAGAATACATCAAGAATGGGTCGTGTATCTCCATACCATTTCAACCCATATGTGGGAATAGATCATTTGGAAAACTGGTCTTTAGGAGGTGGACTGTGGCATCAGAATGGGAGGAAGACTCATCAACAACTTGCATTATGCAGATGACACAACCTTGCTCACTGAAACTGAGGCATCTTCTGTAGAAAGTAAAGGAATGCTGTCTTCAATATGGACTGAAGCTCAACATCAAGAAAACAAAGATTCTGGGCCAACTGGCAGCACCAAAATAGATGTAGAAGAGAATGAGTTTGTCAAAAATTTCAGCTTGCTCAGGTCTACAATGAAAACTCTTGGAACCAGCAGCCAGGAAATAAAGACAAACCGGACTGAGTAAGTCTGCTCTCAGGCACCTCTCCAGAGTGCAGACATACAATGATGTCAGTCCAGAGACTAAGGTGTGCCTACCTAGGCCATACTCTTCACAATTACTCGCTATACATCAGAGAGCTGGACAATGAAAAAGGATGACAGAAGAACTGATGCCTTTGAGTTGCGCTGACTAGGAGTACTGAACATAACAAGGACTGCCAACTGAAGAAACAAGTCTGTTGTGGAGAGAGTCAAACCAAGTTGCTCTATGTAGGCAGGATTTTGAAGGTCTGTCTTACATACTTTGGAGTGACTGGGTGATAGAGGCAAGTGTGTCAGAGACAGTAATTGGCTCAGAATAGGACAGATCTCAGAATTAACTGTGCATAAGGTCATTATGAGTCACAGGTGACTTGCCAACACATTACAACAATAACTAATATTCTATTATGTTACGTTATGTTATGTTATGTTACTGGAAGAATTACTCATTCTTGTTTCGGTAGGATTCAAAAGTCCAAATTTATACCTATTTTCTTATCTAGAAAGTAACTAATGAAATGGACATTTTATGAGGAATTTAAAAAGCTGATCTGAATAAGATACAATCCATGGCTCCATTTTCAAAATTGATTATTTTTCTTGTCTCTTTATTGTTGTTATGTATCATCGTGTCGCTTGCGACTCATAGAGACCCTATGTATAACAGCCCTAAACCCTGCTCTACCCTGTGCCAATCTCAACACACCCATCCCGATTACCCCAGTCACTGAATCAATCCACCTCAGAGGATCCATTAGGCGTCCTATATAATCCATTTTTATATAGTACATTCTTTTAAAATACAGATTGATACATCCTACTCTGTGGTAATTGGTAAAGTTTAAATAAATTAAATTGTTACTTTAGGTAATAAATGACAAACTGAAATGGCAAAATAATATGTAGTATAATTAGGGTTAGGCTTGATGTGTACATTTTTAAAATAAATATTAACTAATGTATTTAGAACTATAAGGATGGGTTAAAAAAAAATTCACATTACTTGCCTTATAGTACCAATCCTGAAATTTTTTACAGCATTCTTCACTGCAGAAATCTCTCACAACACCATCAAGTTCTTTTGTTGCTCCCTTCTTACAGAGCTGGGAGCAATAGTTGCACGTAACACATCTCAATCCTAAACGTCTTGCAAAATCCTGCTTATACAATAGTTTGCAACCTGAAATATATAAGTTTAAATATTAAAACAACATACTAGAACTTGTTTTTTCAGTTGAGACATATCTTACAAATCATTTACAAAATTAGAAGTCCCCTAAAATCTGCATATAGGATCTTGCTTAAAAATTATAAGTAAACTCAAGGAGAGGAGCAAATGGGGGGGGAGGGGGGAGGGGTTTGTGCGGGGAGAAGGGTACAACAATGAATGAATGGAATCCCAAAATCTCTGTAGATGTTCATTGAAATGAAAAATAAACAACCTAAATTTAAAAAAAAAAAAATTATAAGTAAACATATCACGAATCACAATTTTAGAGAAATTAAACAACACAGACTACTTAGAGGTACTGAGTAAAATGACAGATAAAACCAGTTGCCATTTAATCAATTCCAACTCCTGGTGACTCCATATATGTCAATGAGTTTTTTGCTCTATCAAGGATTCTCAGTAGCTGATTTTTCAAATTGATAGGCCTATCTTCTGAGGTACCCCTTAGTGGACTTCAAACTCCAACCTATCAGTTAGCAACTGAGTGAATTAACCATTTGCAGTACCCAAAATTTCTTGCCTTATCTCTCCCTGCCATCCTACATAAAATTTTATTGAGGAAATTAAACTAGTTTATTGATTAGTTAAAAGACATTATTTTTTCTTACTCTATTTCTTTGTGGTTTTTTTTATAAATTATCACAAAATATTTATTTTACCTTCTTGTAAATTTTAAATTGTTCCATCAATCTAGTTTTAAATCTTTTCAATCTGTGAACATAAACTACTATTTTTTCTATATATTTTATCTGGCAATCATTTATGTACTATCCTGTTTAGTTAAGGATGAAGAAGATCCTTAACTAAATTTGAACATCCTAACTATATGATTTCTGACAGATCTCAGTAAAGAACTGGTGGTAAAGCATAATATATATAATTTAACAGAAAAAACAGATAATTCTTTTTCTTCACTCATGGTTGATGTAAATTTATGAGTCTTTCCAAATGAAAAGAAAATTGTGGAATTGTCTGTAATTTTCTATGAATTTTTACAAACTACATATAATTGAAATGATATAAGATCTTTGCTATGTTAAAATTTAAAAATCAGACCAACCATACATAGATTAACAGGGATGCTTTGCTTTATAATCAGCACCTTATTATATTAACAATTTATCACAAAGATCAAATGTATGAATGGAGGCAGTAGTTGATAATTATTGGATTTCAAAGTTTTTTCTCATAGCTAACATGAGATTTTCTGACCTTCACCTTGACCCCAACTTAATTCCATAGAAAAAGTTCATCAGAAAAAGAAAATTAAAGTAGCGGTGAGAAAAGTGAGGAGTTCAGTGTATGCAATGAAAGAATAGCCAATTAAAGCCAGACTAGGAAAAGAACGCGAAGGCTAAGGAAGAACAGGAACACTAGCTCAACTTCTACTGCTAAAAATCTGATTCCTGACAAACAGACTGAAAACTAAAGTTCACTTCTATAATCTGATGCTTGGTACCATAGTAGCAGAACTAAAGATGGGAGGAAAGGAATTTTTTTAATATATAGGGGAAAGAAACTACAAACACTATTTTTCTGCCATTCCAAACAGAAAAAAACCCTAAAGTTATTTTCCCACTGTAAGAGGGCACATATTTTTCTCCCACTGGTATAGTAAAGAAAAAAATTTTATAGACTAGACAGTAAGATGGACAGAGAATATATACAAAGTGAATTATATGGAATGAAAAAGCAACTTTCAGATCACAATTTATCTGTACATTAAGAGTCATATGGTATAATAATTCTTTTATTCTCAAAATTTTGTTGCAACTGAAAAATGGTTTTGAGAATAACAACTTTAGGATTAAGTTCATAAATATATCTAAAATAACAAAGGAAACCAAAAGAAAAACAAACTCGGGGTTTTTTAGCCATAATAAAACCATGCAGTTAATCTAAAAACATGTATTTTCAATATTTTGAGGAAAAATAACATGAAATAGTAATAAGAGTAATTAATACACTGCATATACACACTTGCCTTCACTACAGAAAGGTCTCTTAACACCAGAGAAATTTACTGTTTCATGAAGTGTCTTCTCCTCTTGGCAGTATTCACAGTACGTTACAATGCAGTGCAACTTCTTATAGTCATCTGAGCAAGTTTTGCTGCAGAATTGATGCACTTTGTTCTAAATGCACAATGGGAACCTTGGTAAGTAATATGACAAGTGTTTCAAGAACAAAACAGCAAAGTAAGTAATATTTATGAATAGCTAAATGGGAACCAAGAAAAGGAATAAGCAAGACACAATTACATTAATGTTGAATACATTTACCTATTTAATCTGATGACGCTAAGAGATACATTTTCTATAATTCACACTTAAATTGCTAAAATTAGACATTACTACACAAGTCACTATTATTCACACTGCCATAAGCGTTTCATAAAAAATGCTAGTTATCACAAAACCAAAATGGCAGTCTGATGTTATTAACAAATGGAGAACTGTGAAGAAAATAGAAAACGCAGCATAGACAAGATACAGAAATAAGAATTTCAAGTAACATTTCACTCAAAAGAAACACTTCAAAATATTTCACGTGGTTTAGAAAAAAACATTTTTTGTTGAGTCTAGTCAATTAGGCATCAGAGAGCTGGACAATAACTAGTGATGATAGGAGAACTGATGCCTTTGAGCTGTGATGCTGGAGAAGAGTACTGAATATACCATAAGTGCTAAGAGAACAAACAAGTTCTTCTAGAGAAGGAGGGTGAAGCCAGGCTGCTCCTTGGAGTCAAGAATTCTGAAGCTTCATTTGACATATTTTGGACATGTTGCAAGGAGGGACCAGTCCTTGGAGAGAGAAATCATGCTTGGGAGGGTGGAGGGGCAGCACAGGAGAGGAAGACCCTTGATGAGCTGGATCAATTCAGTGACTGGGGTAATGGGGATAGGTGCGTCAGAGAAAATAAGATTGGTACAGAGAGGACAGAGTAGAGCAGGGTTTAGGGCTGCTGTACATAGGGTCGCTTTGAGTCACAGGCGACTCGATGGCACATAACAACAATTTAGTCAATTAGGTACAGTTAAATTCCTATCGTAACCTAAAAGTAACAGAACTTTGGATGGAAATGGAAACCATTTGCCACGATCACACAGTGTGTTGTTAAACTTCTCTTGCAAGGAATAGTCAGTAGTTTTTAGTTATAGTTTCAAAAATCCACAAAAGCCAGAGCCACATTTCAAATCACTCAGCCAATCAGTTATAAACAAGTTAAAACTTTCACATATGGAATTCTCCCATCCAGGTGCTCCCCATCATCCCAATTATGGAGGCTGAGCTTTGTGGCCAAGTCCATGGAGAACTCTGCTGCTACGCCAAAGCCTGTCACTCCCTACAGGTATGAATCCACTAGTGCCTGTGCCTGTGCCTCTGCTAGAGAAAGATGGGCAAACTACTCCTGTGTGATTTAGAATCTTTAAAAACCTTTTGGAGGGGAATATGAGTCAGTTCTGACTCCACGGCAACAAGTTTTTAGGTTGTGATTATAAAAGCTAAAGATTGAAAAGTTTTTGTAGATTTTATAGAAGTTATAGGTCTAAATCATCTAACAAACAACTACCAATAATTAATGAAGACCAAGGGAGATAAGAGTCTAGAAAGCAAATCAAACAATAAAAACAACAATGACCACTTCTAATCAAGGGTGAGAGTACAGAAAGAAGTCCTCTGATTTAGAAAGATAATGGGTTTTAACTGCTTCTGACACTTAATTTCTATGTAAATAAAAGAATAAACCAAAAAAAGCACCAAAGTAGAGTAGTACTGACATGGAGGTGGTGATTAAGGACTTCATTTTCACTTAGTATTATAAAAATTCAGATATATAGGGTAATAATTTCCTACAGACTACTATTCCATGTGCTTACTTATGAATTTCTTTTCTGAATTTCTCAAGTCTTTTCTTCTCCCTTATTGAGCCTTGAGATTCTTCCTGCTGCTATTTAAAGATATTGGTTACTAAGAATCATCATTAGGTTGTAAACAAAAGCATCAAAGAATGAGTGGCTTAAATGCTCCAAAGTAAGCATCAAACAGAATAAATTAAAACGTTTTCCAGGGACTTTCTGGATGGAATAATAAAATTTCTTTACAAAGTAATCATGTAATTAAGTTCTAGTACCACCATTTTCTTCAAACTGAGTGACTAGCAAACAATTATTAATACAAAAATTTTGGTTCAATAGCTGCCTATTTGTTAGTATTAAATCTTATGTACCATAAAAAGAAGGCCTAGTGAAAAGTGAACAGTGCTCACAAGAGCAGCTATGTGTGTCTTCTTCACATATCCAGTTATTATTACTATTCTGTTAATGAAACTTAAATTAATGATCAGGAAAGTTATTTCTAGTGGAAAAAAAGATAAAGCAAATACATAAGTAAACTAGTAAAGAGTAATAAGAAAAAGAAAGAAAATATTAGGATTCACAACCTTATCTTTTAATTCATAAACAATGTGGTAAATGATTAACAAATCCTGTAATAGACAACTACTTTTTACATGAACAACAGATGTCTAGGAGTGGCAAGTGCTAGTGTGAATAATTCTGCCCATGACACTCTCTGTCAACCTAAAGAGGCAGTTTGGCAGCTATGCAATAATGAGGTCTTTTGCCCATTTTTACATGATGACTTGTCTGTGGAATCTAACTATGCTGCTAAGTGAGGAGTGAGTATATCGTATGAATCAAAATTTTTTGCCTGACCTAAAAAGAAACATATTATGTGTTAGGTGCCCTTTCATATTAAGAAGTCTCTACTCATGAAGAAAAAGGCTGCAAGATGGAAATGCTATGATTATTTACTAGACTTCCATTCCAGTTCTAGGTAAAATACGTAACAAAATATAACTTGCCTCCCATTCCAGGATTTCTGGCTTTGAACAAAAGGAATTTTTGCAATAATTGCATTTCAACTGAATGTCACTTGGAGGCACAAACTGGCCATTTGGAGATGACTGCATACTGAGAGCCTAAAACAAAGAGCAAAAAAAAGACTTTGCCTGATACGTATTTTAAGATGTTTCTTTCTGACAGTTATCAGATATCTACTACCTAGAAAACAGTATGACTTCTATATAAATACATAGTACATAATATGGTTACTTCTAAAAAAATAAAAATAACCCAACATTTCTGAATTTTTCATTTAAGTATTATACTAGTATAAAAAGATTTTGCTAATATATTGATGTTACATTCCAAATATGAAACTAAAGTTAAATTTATTTTTTATTATAGGATAATTATTATTTCATTAAAATAAAAAATTTTAAAGTAAAATATAGTTCTATTTTACTTTTCACTTTATAAAAAAATACAACAATGTAGTTGGTTGTATAAGTTTGTAATTAAATGAATAAAAGTAAAATCAAAGCTCCAAGTGTTCTTTCCTGTAAACTAACCACCCCTATTTACGTGATTCATTCTACACAAATACTTAGCATCCTTTTAATTCCAAGTCTACCAGTGAAACCAGACTAAAACAACTTTTGAAAACTGCTCACTTCCTTTGGTTAGATGGAAAAGTTAGGTTCATTAAATTCAAAGGTATTATATTAGAAATCACTTTTAAACTTTATTACATTTCATATTTTAAGAGAAACTACTTGGAGTATACAATAGGAACTAAGCATGCAAGGGCTTTATACATTTTCTTCTAAGATTTAATCTGAGTGAATATATCATTATATAATTATCCTTCTCTAAGCCATATTACACACATCATTTAATCTTCTCAAAGTATATAACAGGAACAAAATTACCAAGGTGCAGTAAAGGAATAATCCATTTCTAAGAAAGTAGAATACGCTACAGAATACAACTAAAATAAAGAAACTTAATCTACTGCTTTGTTCTAATATTTATTTACATATAGTTACAAGTAAAGAGGACGGCTAAAAGTGTATCTGGATGTATTCAAATTAAGAGTATAAAGAAAGCAATTTTAAAATGGTAAAAACAGTTCTTAATTGCTAATCGAAAGGTCAGTGGGTCAAATTTAATAGATACAATATGAGAAAACTGTTACGGTAATCTCAACCCATTAGGGATGTCCCATGTGGCAGGTCTACTCTGTTCTATAGGGTCATTATGAGTAGAAATAATTTGGGCATACATGTTAGTGACAATATAAAAGGAACAGTCATCAACTAATGAGCAATACAAGTTTCCATTAAATTAAAGAAGTAGTTTAAAACAAGGGAGCTCTTGTTGCTTATTGAAAAAAGAGTTGCACTGCCAATCTAAAGGCATGCAGTTCAAACCCTGCTGCTTCATGGGTTGAGTAATCTCCTCCTGTTAATTACAAAGCCTCTGAAAACCTGCTGGAGGATTTTGACTAAAAGAAATGAAGATTTTTTTAGTTTAAAACATTTTTTTAACAATTCAGTTGACATTAACATAAAAAAGGAATAAAAGTTTAAGTTCAGTATTGGGCAAGTGACAAGCAAAGACATTATATCCATCTCTTCCAGTAAGTAAACGTTTCCAATCATTTCTACTTTAAGTAAACAAGCCTGAAATAATTTTTATCAGTACAACAATCTATCAATGGCCAAAACCACATCTTTTAAAACAGAAGTATAGTATCATAGCTGAATTCAAAACTGCCTTGACTTAAATGCTTAAAAGTGGTAAACCATACAAAAGAGTTCAAGGATGAATTAATTCATGAACCATGACTTTATCCACATTTTAACCTTTGATACTGTAACAACCTGAAATTTACACCCAGAGCAACTAATTTTTACCCACTAACTAATGCTAAAGGAGCTCTGGTGGGAGGCACTGCCAATCCAAAGTCATATGGTTGAATCTACTAGCTGCTCTAAAGGGGGAAAAAAATAATCATCTGGTATGTAATTGGTTGTTATTTACCTTCAAGTCAAAACTCCAGCAACTTTTCAAAAGCTATAAATTGTATAGAAGGAGAATGGTCATCTTTCTCCTATAGAGTAGCTGACATATTCAAATCATGTACCTTTTGGTTGGTAGTGCAATTCCTTTCACTAAACTGTTTACTACCTCTTAACAAAGGAACTAAAGGTCAGCTATGAATAGCTGCTGACCTGATAAGACAACAACATAACTAATGTTTAAATGTCCTCTGACTAGTCCATCCCAATGGAACTATGTCAGAAAGTACTTGCTATCTATACCAAAATGAAATTTCTTTAAAACTAACTCATACTAGTTCTGTGTAAAACCAGAGGCCTTCTGTAAGAAGTCTAAATCCATTTCCTATGGAAAATCTGTTATAAATGAAAAAATCATGTATATATCTCTTCTCTATGTTAAATATAGGTAATCTGTCCTTCATTCATATGAAAAATTTCCCTTACATTAAAAAAAAAATTACATATCAGGCACAAAAAAAAGTAAAAGGTCCTTAACAGTGATTCCCCCCCTACAAAGTCTATTTTAAATAAAAAGTAAAAAGACAAGTCTATTTTAAGACAATCTTATTATCAATGTTAAAGAATAAGCTGGTGCAAGCATGTCCTTCAAGATTCTATTATAATCCATATCCTCCAATTTGATCCTCAACCAATAGGTAAAAATGAACATGTAAGATAATGATGTAGAATATTTTAGTTTTATTTTCTACATATATTTTATTGGTGAAAAGTATGCAAAATTAATATCAAACCTGAAATTTTGCCACACAGCTGGAATTGCAAAAGTTATACAGTTTTCCATCAGGCATTGTGGCTTGGTATTGAGGTAAAGAGTTTCGCTTACAAAAATGGCAAATAATTCCCAAACCTAGGAGAGAAAAGGTACATATCTAATTTCTTTATAAGAAATATACTTTATAAACTTTAAAACAAAATTCCATTGACATAAACAATTCATTTTCTCAATTAACACTGCGAACCATTAGTAATACTATGATTATTTTCACTTAAAAAAAACAGATATAGGAAAATTATATCTAATGAAACTATATCTAAGTTAAAATAACCCATTCTAGCTAAGAACACATACAGACAGAAAACTTTAAAATAAGCATGGAATTATTTCTAAGGAAGAACACCAACTATTCATTGAAACTAAAAATGAATATATAAACAAAGAGGGATTTATATAAAATAGAAAAATATTTATACAAAAAAAACAATGTTATTTATTAACTGTTAAACTGCCAAGTATCTTAAACTTACTTTGTGATTTTGCATATTTTGTCTTGTGACTGTTCATGCAAGCAGTTGAACAATATGGCTCCATATATCCATTAGGACCTATACATTGAGTCATATCAAAAAATCTGCACTGTGTTCGGCAGCCAGTACAAGTAGTCAGCTTTCCATATTTCTAAAATAAAAGATAATATAGTTAAGCAAACCAAATAAGAAAAAACTAATTCTATTTTTTATTATATATTTTGTCCCTTCAGAATTATTAATCTAATGAAATCATTTATAAAGGTTTAAAGAATCAAAAGTCATCAAAGATACAAACTATTCATTAACTATTAACCATGAAACAAAAATGTTAATCAGGTTAAATTTCCTTTAAAAATGGAAATTTTTTATTAATTTTGTTTGCATAAGTTTAACTTCAAATGCCTAAGTATAAATGAATAAAAACTGACAATAAAGGTGTAGTTTTCATTTTATAATAAAGATACACTTCTCTTTCAAATGACAGAAGAAATTAAACATAACTATAATTTATATTCATATAAACCAAATGACTAGTACATTAGAAGAGTAACTT
>NW_006399885.1:722851-727618 GCF_000299155.1 Elephantulus edwardii | reverse complement strand
TTACTTCATTATATTGTTATGTCCCCAAAACCTAGGGAACTTGCTTAAAACTGATTTTCCAAATACTTACAACAAATAAACTGCTCACTAAAAATTATTCATGGCTGTTAAGGTTAATAATCAATATACAGTATCAAAAATTAATCTTGCCAAGGTTGACTATTTGTTAACAAATTTGTTATACAAATATATGAAGTAAATGATATAACAGTTAAGTAAAACAGAGGTACACTGAAAACTCAAAAAGAGCAGTATCACTGAAAAACAGTCACAAAGATGCAGTTCAAGAAAAATGGTGTCTGTATTAAATATTTAACTTCATGGTCACAACTAGCAATTAAATTTATAGAAAAGAAAAAAAAAATTAAAAAAATTTAAAGAAAAGAAAGTCTTTAGTGTGTTACTTGAATTTCAGCAGTTACAAAATTCCATTACAGCATATCTTGTTTTTCAAATAGTGGTATCTATATTTTTTATATGGTATCAGTATTATTATACTCATCTCTATGACCTAGAGCATCAACCACAACATGAGGATATAAGAAGGTCTCAAAATTTTTAAACAGTGGGTGAATAACAAATGTCTGAATAAATAGCAAACAAGTTAGAAATAACACATAAAATAGATAATCTACATTTCTGAACTGCCATAAGATCTCAGAAATTTAAAATAATAAATTGATGGTAAAAACATTAATCAAAATCAAGTAACATCACTATTTGTAAAAGGAGTAAAATAGTAACTTCCTACAGGCTATGTGATCAAATTTCCACACAAATAGGACAGGTGTATGTATGTATGATTTGTATGTACTTGTGTATATTGATTTTTATAATAACTGAAAAAATAGTCAATGCTGCCTATATCATCATTTGCTCAAATATCACCTGAAAGTTCTATATTTTACTTTTCAAATTACGGATAACCTGTCTGGAATGCTGAAAAACTTTTGGGAATAAATTGATGGTTGCACAACACAGTTGAATATTAAAAGAGTATTTGTTATATATTTTAGTAAAGAAAAAAAGCTAATGTTAATAAAAGACAAAATGGGCAACAAACTCACTGTGATTCATCAATATTCTACCAAAGTTCTAACAACAGAATGTCTCCTCTATTGGTATGACATGTTTTCATGAGGCCTATTTCACAACTTAAAATTTTAGATTGGGAAAGGCCAAAAGAAAACAAAACAATGAAGCAAAGAAATAAAATTCAGTATTAAAAGCCAGACACTACAGCTCAAAAACTAAACAATATCCAAGATACGAGTCACTATGTTACACAATTACATAGAGCGAAAATGAAACAACTCTCCTTAGATGTATTTACCAGACTTCTAGGTATAGTTTTGGAGAATTCTTTAACTCACAGAAATGAAGTGTAACTAATAATAGGCTATTTTTTCTTAAATGAGTTCGTAACATTTGGGAACACATTTTCAACATGACTGAGTTATTCCCTCACTAACATTTGTCATCCAACAAATCTGATTAGCAGAATATTTAGATAACAGTTTTAATATGTGTCAACAAAATGTACACTAATTGAACTGTTTTCAACCAAGGTGCTAATTTGAGAAATGGACAAATATTTTTATATGAAGAAAATGAGAAAATACTGTCAAAAATAGTGAATAATTGATATTGCGAATATTTCAATATTGCCACTTTTACCTCTACCACCTCTTTCAAAAAGAGCAGAGGTCTATTCAAAGTACAAAATAAATCTTCTTAACAACCTGGCTCTGCCTCAGACAGAAATAAACAATGTTGAAATTTTATAATTTTCAAATATCCAATAAATATTCATTAAATGATTTAAAGAAATGAAACAGTAGAGTGGAACTAAGAATCCTATTTTCCTTTTAGGGATGGAAAAATAACATAGAATTTCTGTGAAAAAAATGAGGTACAACTAAAAAAAGATATTAAGGGAAAGGTATGTATAAAAAGGACTGAGAGAAAAATTTTCCTATTTTGTATTTATTCCTTGAAAAAGAAAGTTAACATTTAAATTTTAACCAATTGTATCTATACAAATATAAACATCAAACCATTATTTGATTTTAAAACTTCACTATAACTTACCCATTTACATATGACCTATATATTTCACTTAGTACCTTTCTACCAAGCCAACAGACCAGATAGACATAAAAAGATTGATTTAATAAACTTGTAGTAGATAATCTAAAAAAACAGGGCATGAGCAAATAATCTACACCAAATTTATTTACTAGTCATATTCCTATATCATTTAAAGCAGAAGACTTTAACGTAGGCCCATGATACAACACAGGGGAAAAAATACAATCTATTAATTCATTAACCTGAAATATAATATTCTCTTTCTTTCTGAATGGAGACTTCACTCAGTGACTTAAAAGAAATGAAATGGTAAGGTGGAACTCAGCATATTATTTATGCTCAACATTATTTTTGGTTTATAGTCTTACATTTAACTGTTTCTGCCATCCAGGATCTCCTAAGCATTTTGTTGAGAAGTGTAAGAGAAAATCACATGAGGCCAGAGGGAGGAGGAAAAAACACCACCACAAAACACTGGGAAAGAAATAGGCTGAACACTTTTTAAGGCACAAAAAGGGCTGGAAATAGCTTGTATTCCCAATATTCTAACTCTTGTTGGAGTAGGAAAGACCCTGTAACACAAAATATCAAGAACAAAAGTACCAAACTCTGAACCAACCCCTGACTCTGACTGACTCAATCTTATAAAGACAAATACTGCATAAAACTATTATTGTAAAAATAGAATAACAACTGAGTAAGGCAGTATAAATATTGGAAAAAGAGAAGGGGAAAGAAGGAAGAGGCTCGAAAATTGGGAAGGGTGAAAATCACTAAGACAGCAGAGTTTAGTGGGCAGATGGTGGGGTGAAGGAATAGAAAAGATTTAATAGGGACTCAAAAAGACAGTTATAATAGACAGAGTTCAATAGTAATTAATTCTGTAAAAAACACTGCAAATGAATACTGCATATGAATTATTGTATGAAACAAGTTAAACGAAACCTTGTCTACCTCAAAAAGTTAGACATAGGAACTCCTTATGAATCAGTCATGCTACTACTTGGAATACACTCTTAGAAAATTAGAACTAGAAGCGCAACAACAGCAGCAACAGCACCATAGAGAGATCAGTGGACAGAAAGTCATGCTCCCAAGCCAAGACGAAGTGACAAAGACTCTCATCCACTTATCTGCTGCCATCCAGAGAAGTCTAATTAATGGGGATCGCCCACTGAGTTTCTGTGAATCTTTACAAAAGATTACCCATCTTTCTTCTGCAAAGCAGCTGGTGGATTTGAACGCAGGACTTCTTGATAGCAGCCTAACACATAATGTACTATGTCACCAGGGCGCTTGTGTTGTTGAGTCCCGCTGAGTGAGGACCAACCCACAGCTGACCTTACAGCAGGTTTTCAGGGGCGGTTTAATCATCTGGGAGGAGATTGCCCGTCTTTCTCCTGCAAAGCAGCTGGTGGATTCAAAACACATTTCTTTGAGATTGCAGGGCAGCTTCTTACCACTAGGCCACTAGGGTACTAGTGATGCTAATAACTTGGAGTAGAGACTGAATTGAACTCATACCTTTCTGATAATCATGACTATTTCCTTAATCCCACCAATCAGTATATTCACTAAAAGACCCAAAGACATTGATCACAGAAATTTCCCTTTCTAGACATGAAACATGTAAAACAAACAAAATACATCACACTGGGACTGCCTAAGTAAATCACAGTATATCCCCAAAGTGAAAAATTAAAAAGTAAAGACAGGAAACAGTGGCCATCGAGTGGATGCTGAGATTCTCACTTGGGGCAACTGAACATGTTTCAGGGCTGAATTGCACTCCCAAGGGGTTGCAGTGGGCATGGTCTTTCAGAAACGGATCTCCAGCCCTTTCTTCTCTGGGGTCTTTGAGTAGACTTGAACCACCAACGTTCTGAGTCACTGAGCATTCAACCAATCAGACTTCTCAGGGACTAAAAAGTCAAGTATTTGGCATCTTTAAGGATTAAGATTATGGGAAACTTTTAGCAAGGAGAAAAATCTTACAATTTAAGGTTTTTAAAATAAGAGGGCTTTTTTAAGTTATAAAAGCAGTGTGGTAATGTGCAACAATGTATGAATGGAAAGCCAAAGTCTCTGTAAACTTTCACTAAAATAAAAATTAAATTAAAAGAAAAATTAGAACTGAGTCACAAACGGAGATTTGTACATCAATGTTAATAGCAGAGTTTTCACCATCGCAAGAAAACAGAAACAGCCCAAATGTCCAACCACAATCAAATGGATGAGAAATTATGGTATGTTCACACAATGGAAATACTACACAGCATGCAGGAACAATGATTTTGAAAATTACTATCTAACTTGGTAGGGTCTGGAGAGCATAATGCTAAGTGAACTCAGTCCCATAAGGATAAATCCTGTTTAAGACCATTATAGAATACAACAGAAAGATTAACTAGTAAAACATGTATGAGGATCCAAGTGGGAGAAGGTAGGAGCAGAGGGGTGAGGATGGGCACGGTGATAATCATAGGTTCACACAATTTGATGGGGAGAGGGGAGGAAATGTGAAAGATCCTGTGTGAAAAGCAATGTACACAAACTTTTTAAGTAAATCAGTATAAAATAAAAATGTTATTTTAAAAAAAGAAACGTTATCTAAAGCATAATGAACACATATGGGGGGAGTTTACAACTAATATTTGTAAAATAAAGGCCCTAGAC
>NW_006399885.1:718872-720601 GCF_000299155.1 Elephantulus edwardii | reverse complement strand
TAAGAATCCACTCAGCAGAGATGCGCAAGATGTCTCTAGAGTTTTCTAGACTTTTGTATAAATAGAACTTTAAGTTTGTGTCCTTCTTTCACTCAGTGTAACTGATTGTGTGGTTGGTTGGCTTTGTGGTTTTGGGTTTTGTTGTTGTTGTTTTTTTTATATCCATCCATACCATCATATATACCAATAATTCATCTGTAATTATTTGTTTATCAAAAAAAAAAAACAAACAGGTACATTTTATACACATTACTACAAATTCAAACTAAACAGAATGGAAATTTAGATAATGTACTTCAAAAAAGAATAAAACGCAATGTGCAACAACGAATGAAAATCCAAGTTTGTTATAAACATTAAAATCTCAATTTAAAAAAAAGATCAGGGAAGACTGGAGCCTTTCCATTCTCTGAGGATTCTGGTCCTGCTGATCCAATGCAGACCAGCCAGCCAGGCAATTTTCTTAACTGAGAACAAATGACCAATGTAACTGCAGTCATCTCCTTGTTCCAAATTATGTTTCTCCTATTGAATTCGGCCAATATCCTGTGAACTGAACAATTTTTCATAAAATGGACTATTTTAATTAAGAAAATATTAATATAAAAAGGACAAAATTCTAAGTTTATTTTATTAAAGTTAAACAATATATGAGATAATCTCTTCCTTCAAATGGAGGGAGGAATAACAAACTTATCAAATATCATATATAAAAGGATATAAAACTAAATGATCGAGAATTTTAAAAAGGAACAATGTTCCGTTCTAATTGCATTCCTTTCACTAATTCAAGAGTTATTTTCTTTCTTTTCATGCTCTAAGAGTATTTCAACAACATTACAATGATCTGGCCTGAGTATGAAGGCATTGCCCTATAAAAATATCTGGTGTAACCGTTACATACTGTAAGATTAGTCTTTCACCTTCATCAGCAAGCACTTGAAAATCCTCCTCACTTTTCAGCTAGCAAGGTTGTTTTATCTGCATGTCACACTAATTGAATAATAATTAATTTATTCCTATTGTCCTAACAAGGTATTCTTTTAGCTCTAACCACAGATATATTCAATTTGACTCCATGCATTGATGCACACATGAATTGATACCACTTATGTTGCTGAAAACAGGTATTTGCAATGAATAACTTGTTGGTCTAACAAGATCCTATCATGTAATATCCAATGTCAATTCTATTATCAAAGCCAAGTTTTGTGACTATCAGTTCTGCTTCCAACTTGCTCATTCCAATCACAAGCATGTTTGATCAATTTCAGACTGCAGAAGTTAGCAAAAAATGTTTCATGTTCTTAAGTTGGGCATTACTGATTGGTATATGAATCTCAGTATCATTCATATTGACTGATCTTCCTATAAGTTTATGAACTATCATTTACAGCACTGTCCTTTAGGACAAATGCTGAAATGTTCTTTTTGACAATGAATGTGACCCTGTTCCTCTCCAATTTATCAATTCCATCATGTTGTTATTGTTGTTATGTGCCATCGAGTCATTTGCGACTCATAGCGACCCTATGCACAACAGCCCTAAACCCTGCTCTATCCTGCACCAACCGCACTGCCTTTGACACACCCATCCCAATTACCCCAGTCACCGAATCAATCCATCTCATAGAGGGTCTTCCCCTCCTGTGCTGTCCCTCAACCCTCCCAAGCATGATGTCCCTCTCCAAGGACCTGTCCCTCCTAGCAACATGTCCAAAGTATGTCA
>NW_006399885.1:711924-718772 GCF_000299155.1 Elephantulus edwardii | reverse complement strand
TTCATACATGACAAGATGTATGAACACTTGTTTTCACTGCAGCATAATGTACAATAGTAAAGCAACAGAAACAACATTAAAAAAAGTATCATATAAGGCCACTATTATTAAAGTTTATATAAACATAAAACCATTTTTGGGGACCACCAACTATGAGATGGGATTGACAGAGTAGTAAAAATTACTAAACAGATAATAGTCACACACTGAGATGTGTGCAGGGAGAGTAAATGTACAATTAGCGAATCACAGCAAAACATCACCAAAGAAAGACTAGACAGAAAAGCATAGAAAGATAAGCCATAAGGAGAAAAGAAGGTCTAATGCCTGTAAGACAAAGAATCTTGAAAATGAGGCTAAGAGAAATAAACGAAACATAAGGAGACCTATTTTGTTATTACTCCACTTATATGAACCAACTAGTATAGAAAAAGCATAGAATAAGGTTTGTTAATGATAATCAGGGAAAAATATTCTAGGAGATTTTGCTAAAGAAGTGTTGCATTAATCTTTTTAGAGGGCATACAATTTTTGGAAATAGTGGTTTGGACAACTCAGTAAATATGACTATCACTTAAAATAGTAAAAGTTTTGTTATATATATTTTACCAGTAATATTATTTTGTAAAAGAGCTTTTATACCTCATTAAATGCATGCTGTGGACTGAGTACCAAAATAACTTTAAAATGTTCTCTAAGAACTTCCTCAAAACAGCAACATACCACTAAAAAATGCTCACATATAAACTGTAACTAAAATACAAGGTTTGTTTTCAGCCTAAGATACAAAACCAAATACATAAAGAAAACATTCAATCCCAAATATTTTAAGTTCAGAAGTTTCAGTATAACTCAAAATGCAAAATATTTTCCAGATATATAAAAATGACAGTAGCAAAGCTTAAAATTACTGGGACCTTAATTCATCCCGACTACATTCCTGCTTACCTCTGGCTGCATTAAGAAAGAGTCCTGCATGTGATCGCGAACCTCTTTCAGGAAGCTTGGATGGCTACCTACCTAAAAGAATTAAAAAAACATTTTATTGATACTTCTTTAGGGAGATTGCTTAATAAAAAGGTAAGCAAACAATCTGTAAGAGTTTAATTCTCACTTATCTGTTCCATGGCATACAAACTAGAAGAATGTGATGTTAATCTTCCCTGTTCCCACTACTTTTCTTATAATTTACAGAATTATCAAGTAATTTTAATTTCTAAAGATAGCTTAAAGTTATCAATGAGAGAACAAAGAGGCAAAGAATTTTTCAGAGATTTTGCTCCAGACTCTCAGAAAACTGACTTATTTCTCTAAGATGAAATAATGCAGTTTTATAATAATCCTTAATCAATTTTGTTAAGCGCCGTCGAGTCGCAGGTGACTCATAGCAACCCTATGAAGGAGAGTCCTCAACGCTTGGGCCTTAATTAAAACCGTCTAAATTAAATCACTGGCAGAATCATTGGCAAAATGGTATGCTGGAAAAGAACATTCTAAAAGCACAAATGATAGCTCTCAAGAAACCCTAGTGGCAGGAGGTACGTATGCAGCAGCTATTTGAAAAGTTTACAGTTAAAATCCATACAGAGAATCCTTAGTGACCTTTGCAATGAAGGCCCAGAAAATATTATGGGTCAGAACTACTTTGTAGCATCGGACTGTGAGTTGGATTTGACTTGATGACAACAAAATACATGACAGCTTCCAGTATCTAACATATCTGTACATCTTTGCTCCTGCCTCAAAGAAAATTTCAGAAAACATACTAGCTGAATTAAACTGTTATTGTTATGTCCTGTCTAGTTGCTTGTGACTCCTAGCGACCCTATGTACAACATCCCTAAACCCTGCTCTGTACTGTGCCAGTCGCACAATCTCAGACACATCCACCCCATTACCTTAGTCACTGAATCAATCCACCTCAAACTACTTTGCTGAAAATGGAAAAACGGAAAAATGTAAAAAAAAAGGGTTCCTACTGTCAGTATGTAACTCCTTAATTACTCCAGAACAAGAAATGAGAATATAAACAAGAACAGCCAGGGTCCATTAATAGTGACAAGGATCACAAACAAAAACCTCACCATAAATTTTATTGCCATGTTCAAAGAAAAAGACTATAGCAACTGGCTTAGAGGTCTTTAAACATGTCTGAACATATATCCACCTTTTACCAGTAAAGCATGGACTTCTATTTCTTTTAAAGAATGAATGAAAAAAGGAATCATTATTTTTAAATAATTTCTATTTTATTTAATAAAACAGAGTCCAATTTATTTTGATACTTGGTCTTAAAGAAGATTTCTCACAAAAGTGTGTGGATTCAAAGTATATTCTTTTTTTAATACTAAAAGTTATTTATGCACTATACATAGAACATGTCCCCTATAAAATGTACATGTAAATCACTAAAAAGGAAATTTGGTGAACATTTTCTCAATTACAGAACATACTAAATCAGCACAGCTATCTGCCTCAAAGTAATCTAATTTTAGCACCCAGACTCTCCTTTATATCTAAGGCAAAATTAAATACTTATTTTGGGGATTATTTCCTAATATGTGTTTGAAGAGGTGGAGTTAACAATTTAACTCTAGTATATCAGTCTCTGCACAATAAATCAGTTTATTACAGATTAAAACAAATCATTTCTCATTATGTGTATTAATGGGATGCAAAAAAAAAAACCAAAAACCCCCAAAACTAGGTATTTTTAAATGGCAGATAACCACAAAAATTACTTATCTTTGATAGCATATCTGGATTTACAATTACATTAGGATGAATGGTGTAAAATAGTCAAGAAGATACCTCAAACACAACAATGAGGCCATACCGTAATGACTTTAGTAAATTGTGCTCAGTAGACATTAAATGAATAAATGAACATCTACTTTTCTCCCCAGTTACCCAGGACAATGTTCTGCCCACACTAAGGGCTTAAAGGTTTGAGAAGATTCTCTTGGCTGGCTGTCAAGTATTATACTTGGAACAGAGTCGTTTAAGAGGTAAACAGCATATGGTGTACAATAAGCTCATGATTCCAACAAAGCAAACAATGAAGCCAGAACACTAGCACTAAAATACACAAAGGCAAAATCTGTCAATAACAAAAAAGGCACTGACAACCAAGAAAGTTGATACTGGACCATACATTTTCCCATCCAATTCAGTTTGAGAAAGACCAACAGAGGCACTGTAAGAGACTATAGCTGTCTTTCTTAATATTCAGACATCCTAGTTTTCAGTAATCTATTATGGGCCTTTTATTCATGACTCAATAGAAACCTATACATACTTAGGGATTAGTTTTCACAAGTACAAAGTTGAATTTCCTTTTATTTGTCCTAAAATGAATACTTTCAAACTTAAGGTACATCAATTATTCCATGTAGTTTTCAGTAACATTCTTTTATCTTTTCAGACCAGAGCCCAAATATTCATACCGTATTCATACTGCGGCATCTCCCACCCACCCTTTGGTCACTTGAACAGCCCTTCTTTGGTTCTTTTTCTCCTTTCTCATATCTTTAATTGTAGTAAGAAGAGCTGTCCTGGGTTATTCCAGGTGCAGTTTGGTCTTCAACAAAAGGATGTTTGCCAGTTTGGATTTATTATTCTCTGTAGTATACAAGATTTTGTTGGTTGAACTGGATACAGCAACTTACTGGGCCAAATTCTCAGGACAAAATAGAATAGTTCCCAGGTCTTTTTCTTGGGTTTTAACTTACCAGCTCATAGTCTATATAGCACCTCTACTTTCTCACTGACACATTCTCTGGCCTTTTTCTTCTTGCTTACTTGGCTATCATAGTTGGAAAGCCTCCTGCTATTGTTGTGGTCTTCCAGTCGGTGTACTATTTCTAGTACCATAAGGTTGTCTATACTTGTAATCAAAAGGCCGACTCCTTGATCTCCTTCTTTCCTAACTTTAGCTTCTACAACATCTGTATCTGTCATTAGTCATCATAGCATGAAGAAGTATACACATACTTCCCCTCCTTGGCTTTCATCTGATTTGGTGTCTTCCTATCATTCTGTGCAAAATGGATTTCAATTTGACATCCACAAATCCATTTTCTGTCCAAGTCATGTAAAGTACCTTCAGTATCACGAACATCCTCAAATTGAACATTAAGCAAATCTCTTGGATTTCGAGTGTAGAAATCAAGTGGAAAATACACATCAGTTAACTATAGAACCATAGTGACCAAATTCTCAATGTTAATCTTCAAACCTGGTGTCATTAGCCACGTTCCTCAGAGAGAGAGAGACGTGTTGGGGGGATGCAGGTAGACGGACAGGTGGGCGTGGTACATCTCACCCACAGGCGCTAATGGACTCCACAAATGCTCCGCACTCCTGCGGTAGATTCAGACCAAAGAATATTCTTTTTTAAAAAATAATTACTTTATTATTATTATTTCTTATACTCGAAAAGATCGTTCTCTTTTTTAAAAAATTTTACTGCATGATTTTTTTTTCTTGTTGTGTACTGTCAAAACATATCTGACAGGAAAAACAGCAGATTGCTCCTTCTCCAGTGGAGCATGTGGTGGATTTGAACTGCATGCCTTTGGGATTGCAATGTAGCTTCCTGCCACTAGGCCACCAGAGCTTCAATAGTTCTTTTTTTTGAAAGGTATTGTTCTTATTTACCAATTATAATCTATTAAAAGGGCCAAATTAAAAATGAAAAATTAACAGGAAATAACAGATATAAGAAAAGCTCTAGGAAAACTCATTCAAGCTGTTAAGAAAAATGATACAGCCACAGCTGAAAACAATTTGATAGACTGATTCTTCAAAAGTAGAACATAATTGCTAAAATTCTAACATAATTTTACAACAGTAATAAGCAAAATTATTTGGACAGATATCTGTATGTAAACATACAGTTGTATAACTATGTATATGTGATTAATACAAATGTTTGTATTTACAACTGTACACAAGTATGTATATTCACACATGGGGGGAGGGGAGCCACGCATGTGCGCTCTAGTGACTTAATGGTAAGGAGCTGCATCTAAATCACCAACCCAAAGGCAAGCAGTTTGAATCCATCATATGATCTGGGGGATAAGGATTAGCAATCTCCTCTGGAGCTGGCAGACAGTTTTATATTCTGCTACATACAGGCACACACAATGTTCTTGCTTTCATACTATTATTAGTGCTATTGAGCTCTCATATTAAGAATAGGTTACTTTATAATAAAATTAAAGCAAAAAAAAAAAAGAACAAAACCCACCCGTGTTCCTTAGCATAGAAAAAGAGCATACTTCATTCACAAAATGGAATTCTATGCTGCACTGAAAAACAAGGAACTCATGAAATATTATACAAAATGGATGATCCTGTAGGACATTATGCTGAGTGAATTATCTCAGTCACAAAAGGACATATACCACATAGTGCCAACTGTTGTAAAGTGAGTCTGACATCAGAGTTGGAGGGAATTCAAGAAGGGATTAAAAATGTATACTGCATTGAAACAGATGAGGGAGAGGGAGGAATATATAATTAGGTATTAATGTCATGACAAGAGTCCAGAATGACTGCTGCATAGTGGAGTGGACTGGAGTGGGGGCGATTGTACAACGATGAAAGATTATTATTTTTTTCTTTTTTTACTTTTCAAAAAGTGAACTTGGGGAGGGCTGGGCAGGGAGGAAAGTGTGCAACAATTAATGAATGGAAATTAGAAAAACAAAACAAAACGTACACTTAACAACCACTAACTAAGAAGGATAATGGGAAGGTAAAATGCTACAATCACTACTGAAAATAGTTTCTAAAAAAGCTGATCATAGAACTATTATAAGATCAGGAACAGCAATCCTAATCTTACATCCAGCACTATGAAAGCACAAACGCAAATCTGTATACCGATGTTCAGTACACCACTATTTGTTAACACCTAAAAGGCAGAAAAAAAAATCCAAGTGTCCATCAAAAGAAAAATATATAAACAGAGAAATAATCTGATACATTCCACAAACCATGAGACCATTATGCTGAATGAAACAACCAAACTCCAAAGGACAAAAAGTGTATGATCTCACTTATATGACCATTTAGAGAGTCATTT
Organism: Elephantulus edwardii; assembly: GCF_000299155.1. Taxonomy (NCBI): domain Eukaryota; kingdom Metazoa; phylum Chordata; class Mammalia; order Macroscelidea; family Macroscelididae; genus Elephantulus; species Elephantulus edwardii. Next base: position 712,678 of record NW_006399885.1, on the reverse strand, counting down.
GCACAGATACAGAAAGTAAATTAGGTGTTATTAGGGAAGAAGGGGAAAAGAGTAGATTTTTATTGGTTAATGGGTACTGAGCTTCTCTTTGGGAATATGAAAACAGTTTTGGAAATAAATAATGGTGACAGTTATACAATACTGGGAATATAATGAATATATTAAAATCTTTTATGTAGCTAAATCCTTATGACAAGACCAATATGCAATATCTTGATAGATGGATGAGGGTTTGTCATTTTTATGGATCCACAACTGGCACCAATGGCAACAGCTATTAAAAAAAAAAAAGAGGTACGGGGAAAATCTGTCAGTAAGTCTCCAAAGCACTAAAATGCAAAGGTGTCAAATTTAAAGACAATGATACACCTGATCAAAATCAGGGTATATTCAACTGCATCCTATGCACGTCTAAGCTGAACAATGAGTAAAGATGGCAGAAGTCCATGTTTTTTGAATTGTATTGCTGGAGAAGAATATTAAATATCCCACGGACTGTCAAAACAAACACGTCTATCTTGAAGGAAGTATAACCAAGGTGCTCCTTATAGAAAAGGATGGTAAAATGTCATCTCACATGGAGTAAGGTAAAGATCTAGTGTTCAGTGTTGCTATGAGTCACAATCAACTCGATGAGACATAACAGGTACATTTTATAGGCAACGAGGAGGTAAAATTATCCCTCTATGCTGATGACATGATAGTATACTTAGAAAACCCTAAAGACTCAGCAAGAAAACTATTGGACGTAGTT
>NW_006399885.1:701905-707135 GCF_000299155.1 Elephantulus edwardii | reverse complement strand
GTTGCTCCTGAGTACTTTAGAGAGGTCCCTAACAGCAGACTTACCCATCACGATACGCTTTTTGATTTCCTGACTGCTGGTGCCAAGATAAATATCTACATATCTATATAGATATATATCTGTATAGATATATACAGATATAAAACCATCAGATTCAAAAGGGCCAACTGTACTATAAAAATTGGTTTGACTAGTTAAGAAAAAGTGATTTTTAAAAAAGCAGCATTGTATTTAATAGGTCATTAATTTGTTATCGTTATTGCTTTTGTTAACATTCCTTTGATCTACTTTCTCCAGTTCTGTTTTATATTTAATGTCATCTGACCACATTATTTTACCTTATTAATCTTTCTACTTATTTTTATAAATTACACTGATACTTAAAAAGTCATGAAATCAAGGAGAGGAGAGAAACAAATTATAGACCCATTTTACTTACTGTATCAGTGGAAAAATGGTAGTTACTTGAAAATAATCAAAGCCATTGAGTGAGTCACTTTTCACAACTGGTAACTCATACTTTCCTTAGCAAACTGCACGTATGCTTTTCAATGGCTATGATCAAACACACGAACCACTATAACTTTCACCTACAAGCTGTTGATTAGACTCGAACCACAAAACGTTTCACAGAAAATCCTTTTCCGATACAGTCACTCTGTGTATTCCACCTCTTCTCTTTTGATGCCATATGTGTCATTTAATAGTTTCCCCATAAAACTGTTCAGTATTAGCACCACAGCCAAGATAAAGGTAAATAACCCAATTTAAAAATGGGCACAGGATATAAACAGACACTTCACCAAAGATGACATTCAGATGGCAAACACACACATGAAGAAACGTTCACAGCTCTAAGAGAGATGCAAATCAAAACAACTATGAGGTATCATCTCATCCAATAAGAACAGCAAACTGGAACCCTTAATCACTGTTGGTGGGAGTGTAAAATGGTGCAACCACTATGGAAGGCTGTATGGCACTTTGTCAAAATGTTGCAAATAGAAATATCATTTGACCCAGCAATTCCACTACTGGGAATCTACTCTAAAGAATCCATAACAGCCACCCAAGCAGATATATGCACACCCATGTTTACTGTGGCTTTGTTCACAATAGCAAAGAGCTGGAAACAACCCAAGTGCCCATCAACAAATGGAGAGAGAAGCTCTGGTATGTTCACACAATGGAATACTATGTAGCACTGAAAAACAAGGAACTCCTAAAATATTGTGCAAAATGGATGACCCTGAAAGACATTATGCTGAGTGAAACATCTCAGTCACAAAAGGACAAATATTGCATAGGACCACTGCTGTAAAATGGGACTGACATTGGGGTTGAGAGAAGACAGAAAAGGAAGGGAGGAATGTTGTACGTTGCATTGAAACAGATAAGAGAGAGAACTGTTTATAAGGGATATATGAATGGGTATTCTTGTCATTAAAGAAGTCCAGAGTGAAGGCTGCATAGTGGAGTGGATTTGGGGCAGGGGGGAACTGCATAACAATAAAAGAGGTTTTCTTTTTCGTTTCAAGAAGAGTGAATTGGGGGGAGGGGGAGGTAGGGAGAAAAGTGAAACAATGAATGACTGGAAACCCTAAGTCTCTGTAAACTTCCATTAAAATTAATTTTAAAAAATGTTCAGTATTGCAACTCAAGTTTTGAATTTTATTCTTCAGTTATTTTAGTTTGAGAAATTCTGGGTGTTTTCTTCTATTTTGATTTTTTAACTACAAGGTTTTGCATATTTTATTATACTTTGCCTTGTATTCTTAAGCTGCCTTAAAAATGTTCTGTTCTACTCTTCTCATTTCTGCCTTTGACTTTAATCTCTATACATTCTTTGTATAGCACATTTCCAAGTCTCTTCTGATAGCTATTTTGGCCTTTTTCTTTCCTTTTCAATGACCTTTTTCCCCATTGATGACTGTCATTGATTTTTATCCCACATTTCATGTGGTCTCTAATTGTTAGTGTTCAGTGTATCATATCTATTCTTAAGATGATTTCTAAATTCAGTTGAGACATGCTCATGGACGTATTTTGGCTCTCATAGACTTTCACCTTCTTGAGCTTTAATTTCTACTTGCAAATGAGCAACTGACCGTCTATTCAACAGTGGGCATCTGTCCTTGTTCTGATGATATTTTTACTATCACTTGTTTCTACAGATGTAGTCAGTTTGATTCCTATGAATTCCATTAAGCAAGGTCCAAGTGTGTGTGCAACCGTCATTTGTAATTTTTTTAAAAAAGAAAAAAAAATGGATAGAATTCATAGAAAATAAACAGAAACAAAAAGCTATGAAACATGCTAATTATCATTATTCCTACTAATATACCAATTAAAACTAGAGCGTGATAACAGTTATAGCAATCAATTCTGTATGTTTTTTAATATTATCTGCTGAGTAAAATGTGGAGCCACTGAAAGGAATGTAAAATGGTAGTGCTATGACAGAGGAATTGGATCATACGTAACAAAATAGCATATTCATTTCTGTATCTTTGGCCAAGCAATTCTACTTCAATGATTCTACTCTGAATCATAGAGAGCTCTGGCGGCCTAGCAGTAAGAAGGTGCACTGTTAACTCCTAGGCACACAAGAGAAAGATGGCCAATCTTCTCTCATGTGATTTACTGCCTCTGAAAACCCACTGGTGGATCAGCTATGAGACAGATCTGACTTGACAGAAACCAACAACCATCACCACCTATCACAAATACAAAGTACACAGAGCAAGTTACTGCTCATCTATTATTTATAATAGTAAAATTACTAGAAGTAAATGCCAACAACACTGGATTGATTGAATAATTCTCCAGCTATGCATGGTAAATGTTTAACTACTAGCTTAAGGGGAAGAGGGAGCCCCCTAATTTGTAGTATTTCCCATGGAAAAGATTGCACCCCTGGCAATCAAAGCACCAAAGCAGCACTGAAGAAGAACTGGGAAGACAGATACTTAAATAGAACATTACTAAGCATTTTCTTCATATGAAAGCAATCAATAATAATAAAAAGCCATGAAAAAAATACTAGAAAGTAGTAAAATCACTCAGAAGTGACCAGTATAGTACTATTATATTTTTAGTATCTTTGTCTGTTTCTAATAACTTAATCAACTCTAAGTTTTCATAATTTAATTATAAATAATAGATGTGTTAAACATAAACAGTCAATTCACATAACTGCTAAAAATTTAACTATGTAACCATAAAAATAAAGTAAGGCTGACTAACTGATAGGGACAGTTTTCCAGAAAACACTGTAGAAGAAGAGTAGTATATACATTATTATATTTTTTATATGACAAAAATAAAAATAAGAGTAAATTATAAATTTCCTCCCCCACACACACAAAAAAAATACAGGAAGTACAAATAGTACCAATGAAAATGATTATCTATAAAGATTGGGGCTGAGTAGAGGATAAAAATCAGAAATGGAATTCTCCTTCTATGTATTTTACTTTTGAATCATGTACATAAACTTAAAAACACGCCAACTATTAAAGTCCTTAAAATTTAAACTGACAGTAAATTTCAAATGAGTAAATTAAGCAATGCCAACTTAAGCTTTCAGTATGAAAAATCTTAGTGGCAATTCTTTAATGTTTCCTTAAAAAAAAGTCAAGTCCGAAAAAAAAAAAATTGAAAAAAAAAAAGTCAAGTCCGAAAGCATCAATCTTTATTTGTAAAATCCTAAGTTTATTTCTAGTTGGGTTGTTGAGTACCATTGAGTTGGAACCAATTCAATAGCTGAAACTAGTGGGTTTTCAGTGGCAGTAGTCACACAAGACGAGATTGCCCATCTTTCTCACAGAGAAGCTGGTGTATTCGAACCACATGCCTTCAGGGCTGCAGTGGAGATTCTTACCATTAGGCCACCAGAGCTACCTTTATGTGTAATAATCTATACATATTTCAAGAAGCTCTAGGAGTATAATCCAGAGAGAACTGTGATGGTAACCCAACGGCTGAGCTGCTCTGGTGGTTCAAAATAAATACATCACTTTTCAGAAAGATGGGCAGTCTCCTTCTAGGCCTCTTATTTATAGCCTTGCAAACTTGAATAAAAGGTCAGCTATGATGAGTACCAACTCAGTGGAAATGGATTTTGTTTAAACATGTATTTCAAAATTATTGTGATGGGTCGTCTTCATAATAGAAAAATAATAATGAAATTAAATGACATTTCATACGAAATCGGACTTAATTAAGCTGTTAAGTTTATTAAAGTACTTTCCTTAAAATACTTTCAAAAAAAATATACTTATTTCAGACATGAATTACCTGTTTGTATTCACTGACACAACTTTGACAACAAAATCTTTTTTGCTGACCATCAATCACCAGAACATTATTTCCAGCGCCTTTGCTGGGTAAATATTCTCCACACTGCTCACAGCAATTCATTATTAAACCATTTGCCATTCTGTATCTATTAAAGCAGTGGTCACTGCACAGCTTGTGAGTCATATTTTTAAAGCTAACTTCATGGCGAATCTAAAAGGCAATAATAAAAAAAAAAAGAAAAAATCACGTCAGTTTCACAAGAAGCAAATAACAAGATTTTCAACACAACAATGAACCCTCACAGATTTTTCTGGCGAAACATGTTCCCACATTGTATTAGTCTCTGAACTGCTTTCATATATGCAAAGGGAAGGGGGGGAACCAAACAAAAAAACACAGTAGCAACATCTTAAAGCAAAAACCAACTGCCAATACATATGATTTGGTTAGTTTTTTCTATCAGTCTAAAGAAACAGAGAAACTGAAAAATGTTAACAAATAAACAACAAATTATAAATAAACAATATGTCACCAGAAAAGGGAAGAAAGGAATTCATATACAGTTTCAATAATGTATGCATAAATAAAATTCTTATTCTTTATTCAAATGCAACTACTTCAAGTAAGAGTTACATTATCAAAATATAGTCCCTTCACTTACTCTATTTCTAAACAAGGTTTTTTATTGTTTTTGTTATATTTTCCTTGTACTGCCATATGTGGTTTTCTAAATAAATAAATTGGTAGACCTAAATAAACCAAAATACTGTGGTGCTGTATTTCCACCCTCAGGAAAAATAGAGGTATCTTATTTTAACTTTTCCTACTTCATTCTATGGGAAAGCCTGCTGTTAGGGACCTCTCTAAAGTACTCAGGAGCAACAGTGTCTCTCTGGAGACTAAGGTGCGCCTGATACAGGCCATGGTA
>NW_006399885.1:679466-701615 GCF_000299155.1 Elephantulus edwardii | reverse complement strand
CGGTGACTGGGGTAATCGGGATGGGTGTGTCAGAGGCGGTGCGGTTGGCGCAGGATAGAGCAGGGTTTAGGGCTGTTGTGCATAGGGTCGCTTTGAGTTGGAAACGACTTGACGGCACATAACAACAACAACAACAACTTCATTCTATATGTAACAGATAATAAAGTCACAACATTTAGAATATTTTCATTAAAATAACTTGATAAAAGTACAAAAATACAAACCTCTGTTAGTTTACCACAAATTGTGCATCTTGATTTATTCAGAACTCCTTTAGTAGGATTCTGTTTATCTTCATAGAGTGACAAACACGATGTACTACAGAATTCCTGGAAGGACTCACTTGAATCCACTTGAGCAACAATGGTTCCTTTCATTGTGGTTATATCTCTGAAAATTAAGACGTAAAACATAAACTACAAACTTTTAAAATAAACACAATATCAAGAAAAATATACTACTTTTTACGTTACACTGACTCATGATTTCTTCCTGGGAATTAAACAGCGTTTTTGTATTCAGTAAATCAGTATCACCATGAATGAGCTCTTGAAAACAAAATACAAAAGCCAAAAACTGAGAAGCAATTTTGTAACATGGAATCCTTATCTCTATTTAATTAATCCAAATCACAGGTTTACATAACCAAGTAACACAGGTTACTTACACATTAAATATAGAAATGTTGGAAGGTGACAATATTAGTGAGATTTTCCTCTGAGATATTTTCGTTTGGAGTTTCTTCATTCTGTATTTCATTATGCAAGTTTGAAATGTTCTACATGCAAAAATTGTATAACAAATGTTTCAGTATTTAAATATATTAAGTAACTACAATACTGAATTTATTAAAATGGGCACACTAAGCCTTTCCCAGAGTTCTAACTATATTAACAGCTTCACAGAGTGCATTATTGTTATGTAATGTCAGGTCAGAACCAACTCATGGCTAACCCTCCTGGAGGTCTTCAAAGGCACTAAAGTTCTTATTTCTCCCTTGAAGTAATTGGTGGATTCGACCTGCCTGCCTTCGGCTTGGCAGCATACTTCCTTACTAGGAAGCCAACAGAGCTCACTTCATAGACTGAAGCTACTCATAAAGATGGTATAGAGTATCTAGTTCGAATCCTGCAAATAATGTACCATAATACAGCTATTTCCAACAGTGAAAGAATAAATGAAAACTGCAGAAGATAGGACCCGGTTTCTCCAAAGCACACTAACAACTGCTATCAGGTATTTTTTAAAAGTGAATACCCTAAATATCTTAGTGTTATTAACAAATATTAAAAGAGTACACACAATATCAGTTTGATCTAAAGTGTAGACAATTTGACCTATTTTGATAATACAAATAAGTCTTAGAATTAAGTATGTTCCTTTAAAAATTCAAAATCTCCAATGATAATTACAGTCATAACTAATTACAAGGTATTATAGAGGGTCTGTTTGAGGCCAATTTTAGAAACAAATTTTTAAGTGGTCTAGATTATAGTCTCTAGTGGCTTATGTTGGTTGTTGTGTTAACATCAAGTCAGCCCCAACCCCTATCTGACCCTTCTGTGGGTTTTCAGAGACAGTTAACTGCACAGGACAAAATTACCCATCATTCTCCTGCAGAGCAGCAAATTTGAACCCTGTGCCTTTGAGATTGAGGTGCAGTTTCTTACCACTAGGCTTCCAATGCAAAGGTATGTGGTTAGAATCCACCAGTTACTCCACAAGAGAAAGATGAGCAATCTCCTCCCACTTGATGGTTCCAACTCAAAGGCATGTAACAACAGATTATAAAACTAATTTGGGTATTACTCAGGGAGTCTTGGTAGCCACATTGTTTGCTTGGGTGGTCTAGTGGGTAAGGATTTGCACAACCAAACCAAAGGAAGGTGATTTGAATCCACAAGTTGCTCAGAGGGAAAGATAGGAATCCGCTTCTTTGCGATTTACAGCCTCTAAAAGTTTGCTGGACAGTCAGCTGTCAGTCAGTTCCAAGTCAAAGGCCCAAAACATTATCACACAGCACAGAAAAATCACTAAAGATCTTGGTAGAACTGTGGTTAAGGCAACTGGTTAACAAGCCATATATTGGCTGTTCAAGCACCAACCAGCTGTTATATGCAAAAAAAGATGAGGAAGTCTACTTCAGTGAAGACTAAAAGTTTTGGAAAACCATTGAGGCAGGGCAGTTGTACTGGGTCTTATGGGGTCTCTATGAAATGGAATCAGCCTGTTAGCAGTCACTTTGTTTTAGCCTATGAATAATGGATTGGAACCTTGGCCTATCTATTCCGAGCCATCTGCACTGTCTCCACCATGCTCAAATTCAGCGTTGAGGACATTTTGACATTGTCAGTCCATCTCATTGAGGATCTTCATTTTTGCCCTGATCCTCCACTTTTTCAAATATGATGATGTCTAAGCTCCCAACATGTTCACAATATGTGAATCAAAGCATCATTATTCCTGCCTCCAAAGAGGACCCTTGGGTGCACTTCCTCCAAGGCAGATTTGTTTCTTCTTTAAGAGTTCATGCTATGTATATGTTGAATATTTTGTGACCATTTTTTTTTTAGTCTTTATAACTCACTGTTCAACTTCCATACTCATATGAAGCAACAGAAAATACAATTTTTAGAGTGGAGTACACTTTTCTGTATTGTTTTACATTTCAAACTTGCATACTAAAATACAGAATTATAAAACTATAAATCAAAGAAAAAAATCTCAGAGGTCACTAATCATCCTTATTTTGCCATTGAATGAAGATCCAAGCAATAAAATTCTTGCAACTTCAATCTTTTCTCCATCTGTTATCAGACTACTAGTTAATGTAGTTGTGATGATCTTTGCTTTCTTGATGTTGATGTGATTCATACTGAAGATTACAGCCTTTCAAATCTTCAGTTTCAGTAAGCAAGGTATGTAATCTATAAAAATTACTGGTGAATATTCTTGCAATTGTGATGTCACATTTCTCATGTAGTCTACCTACTAAAATTATGAGTTCAGCATATAGACTGACTATGTATAGTTAAAGGATACAACCCTGATGTTCACCTTTCCTGATTTTAAACAACGCAGTATTCCCTTGTTCTCATCAAACAACTGATTCTTTGTCTAAGAAATGGTTTTATGTGAGCAAAAGTAAGTGTTCTGGGATTCTAATTCTTCTCAATGTTAACTATAATTTATTATGATCCACACAATCAAATTTCTTTGCATTTTCCTAACAGTAGGAAGCATCTTTCTGGCATTCTCTACGTTCACCCAAGATCCATCTGACATCAGTAATGACATCCCATTTGCCACAGCCTCTTCTGAATCCAGTTTAAAATTTCTGGTAGTTGCCTAATGATGTACTTACTGTTGCAGCTCTTTTTAAATAATCTTCATCATGCGTTCAGTTGAACATGGAATTATCCTATGACTGACAGCACTATATTTCAAGATAAATCTTGAGATGTTCTTTTGGTGATGAATGAGACCCTAGGCCTCCTCCACTTGTTATTTCTGGCATAAGAGATCATAACCGACTCAGAATGGATAATATAAATCCATTTAACTCTTCTAATATCTAGGATATCCTTCTGTAAGCATTTCATTTTTGACAACTCCAAATTTTACTAGGTTCACACTTCACATATTCTATGTTCTCTATATTAATGAAATTTCGCTGTTTCTCCTCAATTTAAATATTACCACATCAGCAAATGAATGTCCTTCCACTGGGTAAAAGCTTGATTACCTCTATGTCATTGAAGTAGACTCTACGGGGCATCTTTTATACAGGTAAACTTAAGAGTCTTCTAATCTGAGGGGCTCATCTTCTGGTATTATATGCAGACTCTTCTCCACTCACCCCCTTTTTAAAAAATAGGGCTTTGAAGGATCTGTTGTTTCAGAAGTGAATAGCCAGTACTGTTTTGGTTAAGGTACTGACACAAGTAAGAACGGACTCGACGGCAGTAGGTTTAGGCGTTGGTTTATATAAATTAAGGAGCCTTGGTGGTATAGAGGTAAAACACTCCACTGATTAGCAGTTAGAACTCACCACCTGCTCTATGTGAGAAAAGAGCTGGTAACCTGGTCTCATTAAGATTACAGTTTTGAAACCTTATGAGACAGTTCACCTATGTCCTATAGAGTTGCTGAATTGGCATTCAATCCACCACAAAATCTATCCAAATACAAAGCCCTCTATTCAAAAGTAATCTGTGCTTGAAGAATACACATTAAAATCATTAGAAATTTCAAAATTCAATCAACGAGCTTACCAACTTTAAGAATATAATTCATTTTTAAGACTCATCATCTTTTAAAGAAAAGAACTGTATACCAATCAACCATATGGAAAGGAAAGCTTACTTTTTACACATAACACAGAGTTTCTTTGGAGCAGGCTTATGAGAAAAGGAAGAAAGGCAAGTGGTAGAACAAAATAGGTGGGCAGATCCTTTTCGCTGGTAAGCTGTCTGTCCCTTCTGCAAAGGCTTTTTGCAATTTGCACAAGTGACTTTAACTGGTTTAGTGGGTTGCTGCTGGGCAGAAGGCTGGAAAATCTGCTTAGGAAGTGACGCCACTGGTGATAAAGAATCCACTCCAGGTTGTTTCTGGTTACGGGGAAATGAAGCTGACTGAGAGATCCAAGAATCTTAAAAACAAAATGTATTAAAAAAAAAAAAAAAGGTAAACAGTTAGTTATTTACATGAATTAAAATCTGTATCAGAAGTAGTTTTAATTTCTCATTCTCCGCAAATTTAAGAAGTTAATAAGACAATAACATAGCAGAATATAGACAAAATTTTTGGAGTAAGAACATCTGGTGCAAATGTCAGCTTTATTATTTATTGGTTGCATAAATTATTTAAACACAAGGCCCATTCTTATCCAAAATTAAAATGGTACTAATCATTTAAAAATGTTCGCGTTTAAATAAGATAATACAGGTAATAAAGCATGTAATATGTAATGGCCACCCTACAGTAAGTACTCGAAAATATTAACCATTGGTTATTATCAAGTAGAAAGCAGTCATGAATTTACAGCATATAAAGTAAGGTACATGTACATTCACATGCACGTAACAACATACTAACCAACTAGAAATCTAGAACTCTGCACCACTGGGGCAAAGGTGTGAGAAACTTTAAATATCATTTTTAAAATAATCTATGCAACTACTACAGCGTTTTCATATACCTCTTTTTAGTTCAGGAGACCATGGGCATCAGAAGTTAAGAGGCAGAGTGTTCACAGAAATAATGCCATTAAGCCAGTACATAAAAAGTAAAAAATGGCAACATCACAGTACAATTTCAACATCATTACTTATCTTTTCTTCTTAATACTAGCAACAAGTCTAACTATCTACAGTCACTACAGTTCCACAAATCTCTCACTACAGGATCAATATGTTTTTGGAAATTGTCAAATTTACTTGGAGAGGAAAGAGATACTGAATAAGCAAAACACTTCTGAGAAACAAAAATCAGTAGGGAGGCATAGTACTCCCTGACCTTAAACATACTATACAGCAGTAGAAACCAAAACAGCATGGTAACAGTACAATGAGAGACACATAGACCAATGCAACAGAACTGAAAACCCAGAAATAGATCTATAGTCGGCTGATATTTGAAAAGAAAATCAAATATCAAGTGGGGAAATGACAATCTCTTCCACAAATAATGCTGGCTAAGGATCCACATCTCACACCATACACAAAAATCTACTCAAGGTGGATCAGAAACCTGGGAGTAAAGCCCAAAACCATAAAGTTCATAAGCAACAAACTGGGATCAAGCTTAGAAGGCCTAGTCAATGGTATACAGACTGCCAAATATGCATGGGACCTTCTAAAGATTAAATCCTAGTGTGCATCAAAAAGTTTTTTCAGCAGGGTGAAAAGAAAACCTACATCTCAGACAAGAATCTCATAATAAAAGTTTACAGAATACTTCTGGGTCTCCACAAGACAAAAACTGTTACTCTAATTACAAAATAGGCAAAAGACATGGAAAGAATTTTCACAGAGGAAGATACTCAAATGGCCAACAGACACATGAAGAAATGCTCCAAATCACTGGTAATAAGAGAGATGCAAATTAAAACCACAATGAGATACCACCTCACCCCAGCACTGTCAAAGTTTAACAGAACAGGAAGTAATAAATATTGGAGACAATGTGGTGAGGTAGGAACTCTTACACATTGTTGCTGGGATCATAAAATGGTACAACCCCTCTGGAAGGCATTTTGGTGCTTCCTCAAAAAGCTGAACATAGAAATTCCATATGACCCAGCTATTCCATTGCTTGGAATATACCATGAGAAAATAAGAGCTGAGGCACAAACGGAGATTTATACACCAATGTTCATAGCAATATTATTCACCATCGCAAGAACATGGAAAAAGCCCAGATGTCCAACCACGATCAAATGGATTGAGAAATTAAGGAACATGCATATAATAGAATTACTACACAGTGTGAAGAAACAATGAATCTGTAAATTATTACCTAGTTTTGGAGGGACTGGAGAGCATTATACTGAGTGAACTGACTCAGTCACACAAGGACAAATATTGTAGAAAACCATTATTATAGAATTAGTATGAAGATGGGGGTGGGTGGAAGCAGAAGGATAAGGATGTGCAGGGGAAGGGTGGATTAATCATGGGGTTGTACAATTTGATGGGGATCAGGGAAACTGGAAGAATTTTGTCTGAAAATGTATTTAAATTTTGTAAATAAACCAGCATAATTTAAAAAAAAAAAAACCAAAACACCACCAAACAATGTTTTAATTTTGCCTTTAATTTCTATTACTTTGGTTTCTCAGTATATTTATTACTTTCCAATGATTTCCAAATTTTGTATTTCCATTGTTGTGGTGGTTGTTTTGTGCCGGTGAATCAACTCTGATTCATAGCGACTCTATATTCAATAGCTCTGAACCCTGATCATTTCTGAGCCAATTTCATCCTCTTTGACACACCTACCCCCATTACCCCAGTCACTGAGTCAATCCATCTCATCTGGTGTCTTCCTTTCTTGTGCTGTCCCTCCACCTTTCCAAGCATGATGTTCCTCGCCAAAGACTGGTCCCTCCTTGCAACAAAGTATGTCAGATGGAGCTTCAAATTCCTAGGCTCAAAGAGAAACTTGGGTTTTACCCCCTCCAAGACACATCTATTTGATTTCTTGGCAGTCCATGGTATGTTCAAAACTCTTCTCCAACACCACAACTCAAAGACATCAATAATTCTTCTGTCATCCTTAGTCATTATTCAGCTCTCTGAGGCACAGCAACTAATTGTGAATACAACAGCCTGGATTAGATGCACCTTAGTCTCTAGACTGACATGCTTGCTTCTCAGCAGTATTCAGGAGAATATTTTCTTAGTGCAATTTGTCTTTTGATTTCCTGAGTCATACTTGATAGCACTTAACACCACTATCACGATGGTTCTAAAGGGCTCTTAATAAGGCTACTTAAACTTTGCCTTCCTCGATTAAGAATATCCTAGAATTTATTTTCATTAAAGTTAATTAATTAAAGAGTATATGACCAAAACAAAAACAGTAACTCATTACTGTTCAGTCAGAATCAACTTATCACTCACCCTCCAGTGAGTTTTCAGGAACTGTAAATTACAGCCTTCATTGTTCTAACAAGCAGCAGGTCCTTGGAGAGGGACATCATGCTTTGGAGGGGCAGTTCAAGAGAGGAAGACCCTCGATGAGATGGATTGATTCAGTGACTGGAGTAATGAGTAGGTGTGTCAGAGACAGTAAGTTGGCTCACGATAGAGCACAGTTCAGAGCTGATGTGCATAGGTACAAGTGACTTGACAGTGCATAACAATCACAAACAGGAAAAAAATAATTCTAATAAGTAGCTATTTCATCTGATGATGGAAATAAAAGCTTTCAATAAAAAATTACATCTATTAAAAGTCTAAATGTGAAAACTAAAATCCTAAATTTCTTAGAAGGGCGTGACTGTGAACCTAGTTTGTTCATGGCTATGAACCTAATTTTAAATGATATGCTAAAACAAAAAGCATAAGTAGAAAAGAAAAACAGATAAAGGAGAACTCACAAAAATTAAATATTTCTGTTTATCAAAGACTTTATGAACAAAGTGGAAAGACAATCTACACATTGGGAGAAATTTTCCAGGAACTATATTATATATTCATTATATAATATAAATTTGGTATGTATGTTGTTGTTGTTGTTAAGTGCCGTCGAGTCATAGGTTACTCATAGCAATCCTATGAATGAAAGACCTGAACACCTATATAACTTTCATTCTTTCTCCAGGTTCATAGGGTTTCCAGAGGCAAGATATTACAGAGGTGGATGCCACTCCTGCTTCCATATAATATATATATAATTCTGTGACACTGATGTGTCAAATGTGATAATGGTTACACATGGTTTGGTAGAGCTTCCTGATTAAAATAAGCTTGGAAGCAGGAGTGTCATCCACTTCTGAAATAGCTTGGCTCTAGAAACACTGTGAACCTAGAGAAAGATGAAAGTTATACAAGTGTCCAGGTCTTTTGTTCATAGGGTCACTATGAGTCACAAGACTTGATGGCATTTAACAACAAACCACAACAACATATTATATATTCAGTAAGAATCTAATAGCCAAAATATATTAAGAAAAATCTCCTACAACTTAGTAACAAAAAGACAAAAACAATTCCATTAAAAAAATGGGCAGAGAACTTGAACTTTGAAATTTTGCGTAAGACTGAAAGATGCCCTACTCCATCCGTAGCTGCCCTTAGGGAGCTCTGGTGTGTGCTCCACTAGGTACTGCACTACTAACCCACATCCACCAGCAGCTCCACAGAAGGAAGATCTGCAATCACCTCCCAAGTGACTGATAGCCTCAGAAACACCTGTCAGAGGGTCTGCTGTGTATTGCTTCCAACATGACAATGAGCTGAGCTATTCTTATTACTAAGTACCACTGAGGAGATTCCAAATCAGAGCAGCCTGACATATGCAGAGGACAACTGTCTACAGCTTTTCCAAAGGCTTGACGTTTTAGAGGTAGTTAACGAAAGCCATTTCAATTTCACCAAAATAGATATTCAAATGGCCAACAGTACATGAAACATCATTAGTCATCAAGCCAAACCTACTGTCAGCAAGTTGGTTTTGAATGATGACAACCCACTAAGGTTGACTGTTGTTAGGTGTCATCAAAAAGAGACAGTATTTTCCCCAAGTAACAGACAAGTGGATTCATACAGCCACCTTCCCAATAGCTGCGCAACATTCCACACTATACCACTATAGCTACTTAGAGAGTAAAAAAGTACAAGTATCACTTTACCCCTATTACAAAGCCAATGATCAACATGAAGCATAGAAAACAACAGATGCTAGGAAGGATGTATAGAAACATTACTGGTAGTAATATAAAATGGTACAATGTCTGTGGAAAATCTGGTGACTTCTCATAAGGTTGAACACAGAACTACAGTATGACCTTACACCTCCAATATAATAGATTCAGAAGCGGTGAAGGAGTGAAAACAGAATTCTGTACACCAATGCAGTACTTTTCACAGCAGTCAAAAGATGGAAACAGCATTGGTTGTACAGTGGTGAGCATACATGCCTTCCAAAAGATGGAAACAATCTCAATATCCAACCACCTAAGGAGTAATCAAAATGTGCTTTATGTACATGAAATAGAGTGCTGTTACTAAAGGCATTCTGCAACTCAACAGTAACCCTATACTATGAATTGTATAGTACAGTCAAACTATACAGTTTCAAAAGAAACTAAGTTGATATATGCCAAACCATAGATGAAGCTTGAAAACATGTTTACCAAAATAAGTCATTTCCAAGGAGACAGGGTAGTGATAGCACTTATATAAAAATAATCAAACATACAGAAACCAATGGTAATTAAAGATAAGAGAGTGACAAAGGAAGAGGTTTTGATTACTGAGTATTGTATTTGTTAACGGTGGCTGGATGACCTGGGAAAAGATAGCAAGAATGGCTTCCTAACTTAAAGAATGTAACTCATTTCACTAAATTGTATGAGCAGGAATTGTTAGGATGGTAATACTACCCAAAATGTTACGGATCATAACAGCCCAACACATGAAGTAATCATGAGATAAGGTCTGAAATTTGGAAACAACAAAAATTATGTTCAAATCCTTTCAATCATGCAAAATACACTTTAAGTTAGGGAAAAAAACCAAACAAACAGGAAATAAGATTATAAAAAGTTACAATACTACTAGGTTAAAAAAAATATTAACAGTGGTTACTTACAGGATGAAAGTCACGCACACAAGTGTTGAGGACTTTCATTCATAGGGTCACTATGAGTCGCCTACGACTCTATGGCACTTAACAACAACTTACAGGGTTGCTATGAGTTAGAATCTACTCAAGAGCAGAGATTTCCCTTCATTTTTAATTCTAAATTTTTTTCAAACATTCTTCAGTAATTAGGCATTTCTCTCATAGTGAGGAAAAGAAGAATCATTACCACTTCACAGAATACTCCTAGGTTTTAGTTATTCCTTGTTCCCAACAATTCATTGATTGGTAAAGTTGCTAAAGACCCTCAAGTGATGGAACTATGAAACACAGAGAAAGACAGACAGATTGAGGCAAAGAGACAAAGGCTCAGGAAAAGTTATAGAAAGGGACATACATAGGCATGGTCATTAAAAGGCCACAGGTATAACTCCCTATTTTAATGCTTTCACAGAGCAATGGTGCACACACAAAATTTTTTCAAATAAACAACTTTGAAAATTAATATAAAGCTAACTTAAAAGACAAAATCAGAGATAGGCAGTGAAAACAAACACATATCCACAGGTAAAAAATCTTTTTAGTGACATGAAAAATTTTTATTATAATATATTTATTATTATACAGTATGAATCTGTTCTTTAATTTTGCTATTATAACTTCCTTTTTCTAATGTTGTATTAAAATGCTAGTAAAAAGATACTAGCCAAAAAAGTGAGTGTTGTTTTACAGTTGAGTCAGAACTGACTGACCCAAAGCTGACCCTCCAGTGGGTTTTCAGAGGCAGAGGCAGTTAACTGCACAGGAAGAGAGTGCCTATCCGTCTCCCACAGAGCAGCTAGTGGATTCAAATCATACGCCTTTGGGATTGAAGCACACTTTTGTGCCACTAGACTACCAGGGGTCCCTAAAAGTGCTACTCAAAAAGTGAGTAGTATATAAAAAATAAGATGCCAAACTGTAAACAAGCTGATGGTAAATGCAGAATTTTTCTTAAAAAAAAACACAAACCCTAGTGGCAAGAAACCGTGCTGCAATCCTGAAGGCGCTTGGTTCGAATCCACCAGATGCTCTGCTGGAGGAGGAGGAAAAATCTCCTCCTGTACCAGTCAGATCTGATTTGACGGTACACACACACAAAAAAAATAATAAAAATTTAAAAAAAAATTTTTTTAAAAAACCCTTCTAAATATCTTTAATTTTCTAATAATTCCAAATATTAAAATGTGAAGCTTAAGATAAAAGTCAACACAATTAAAATCTTTCATAAGCTGAAACTAAACAAAAGAGCATTAATTAATACAATGGGAAATTACCAGCCTTAAATTTAAACTCAAATACATGAGCAGAGACTATCACCAGATGCTTACCAGGACTATGATGAGGTGCAGATTCTCCATTTTGAAATACATCTCCTGCCACATTCATTCTACCAGGATTAAAAGGTCCCACTCCAGTCTTTGTCTGTGACGTTAAAGATGGGGTGTACGTTTGTATATTAACACCAAAGTTACTTGACTGCAGTCCATTAGAGACTTCTCCCAAGTTCGTGTTCTGCAGTGATGTTACATGTGTAATCATTAAGTTCATATCACGCCCATCAGGATTCTCTAATTGGCCATCATTCACAGAGCTTACACCTGTTTCTAAGGTGGTAACATTAGCAATCTGAATTTCAGAGTCTGGTTCTGTGGTAATACCACTATTAGCCATTCCTGTGTTTACCTTACTTCTTGCAAAACTGGAAGTGGAGAAATCCACATCATTGGTTCTGTTTTTCGTTTCAGGAGGTCGTCTTTCAATAAAATTAGAAGAATTCTTCTCTTGTCCTTGATTTGTTTCTATGTCCTCTTCATCATCAATGATAATAGTTTCACTCACACTTCCCTTCTGAGAAGCTAAGTCTTTTGAGGAAGGAAGGCTTTTAGAATCATTTCCTTGCAGTTCTTCACTTTTTGATGATGTAAATGTTATAGTTCTTTGATCAGCCACCACTGGTGCAGAAGATGGAGGAGGCTGTACAGGTTCAATAAAAACAACATCATCATCATCTTCCACCGAGGAGTTCTGAAATTTATTAGATCTAGAGATTAATGGATTAGATTGACCACTAAAAGTATTTCCTACATTCGTGAGACTAGTTGCCATGGTGGTAGTAGCTCCTAATGCAGCAGGAGTCTTTTCAGTCAATTCTAATCCTCCCACTGACCCTGTGTCCATTCCAAAGAACCTGTTAGGGAGAAGAGAAAAATAATGAAAATATCAGTATATTTTTCTGATTGCTGCTACTAAATTTGAAATAATGGGTGTGAGGAACAAAACAAAAAGCGCATTTCCATTTATTTTGTGTGCTTCATGACTGTCATTCCTATGTAACTTTCATAAAAAAATTAATATCTCTATCTTCTTTCACTCATTCTCATTAATTATTTAATATAATTCACATGTTAACTTCTGTAATATAAAAAAGTATTCAAATTTTCAATAGTTATTTAAGTACATTCCTATCACAGTTCCGTCTTCATCCTCCCCATTTTTTTGTTATTTTATATTGGTTCGCTTAGTTTGCATACATTGTGTACACTAATGTTCGAAGCAGCATTATTCACCATCACAAGAACACAGAAACAGCCCAAATGTCCACCAAAAATAAATGGATTGAGAAATTGTGGTATATTCACACAAAAGAATACTATGCAGCACTTAGGAACAACGATTTAAAAAACTACTACATAACTTGGGAGAGAATGGAGAGCATTATGCTAAGTGAATGAACTCATTCTCCTAAGGACAAATACTGCATAAGACGATTATTGTAAAAATAGAAGGATTAACAAGGGAGTTCTGAAGGCCTTGTGGCAAGAAGCTGCACTGCAATCCCAGAGGTATGCAGTTTGAATCACCAGATGCTCTGCTGGAGAAGGAGTACCAGTCAGATATGATTTGACGGTACACACACAAAAAAAAATTCTGAAAAAAAAAGGATAAGTAGTAAAACATGCATGGGGACCCAAGAGAGAAAGAAGCAGAGGGGTGATGACAATGAGTAGGGATGAAACCACAGGGTGGTTGTTCCTTCTTTTTAAAAAAATTTAAAAATTTAAAGTGCCAGAAGCACGGTCATTTAATTGATTCTGACTTTTAGCAACACTCCATCCAGGTTTCTGAGGCTGTAAATCACCACAGAAGACGATCCATCTTTTCGCCAAGGAATAGCTGGTGGATTCAAACAGACAACCGATAAACAGGGCAACATGCTATGCCACTAGAGCACCTAGGCTGAATAGACTTCTCATGAAAAATAGAATTAGTATGTTAAGAATTTTGAAATGACAAGGGATTTTTTCCAAAGGGGCCTTAATGCAATCAAAATTGTCTTATTTCTACTTTTTCAAGTGTGAGTGAAAACTGACAAAACAAACTGGCTTTCCATTCAACCATTCACTCACATTTTGCTCTGTAACATTATTTATGATACCCACAATGCAAATACTCTTCTCACCTCGTCCTTTGTAATTCCTACTCCTCCAACCTACCCTTTCCAGACCTCAGAGCTGTACCCTTGGGCAAATATCACTCATCAGATCTGTATGGCTAGTTACTCTAAGGAATCAGTAAGTGTCTCCCTGGTGTTAATAATGCTCACTCTAGGCCTGTGATGCTGGAGAAGAGTACTGAATGTACCATGGACTGCCAAGAAAACAAACAGATTCATTGTACAGAGGGTTAAACCAGGCTGCTCCTTGGAGGCAAAGATTCTGGGGCTTCGTTTGGCATACTTTGGACATGTTGCAAGGAGAGACAGGTCTTTGGAGAGGGACATCATACTGGGTAGAGTAGAGGGACAGCACAGGAGGGGAAGACCCTCTATGAGGTGGATTGATTCAGTGACCGGGGTAATCGGGATGGGTGTGTCAGAGGCAATGCGATTGGCACAGGATAGAGCAGGGTTTAGGGCTGTTGTACATAGGGTCGCTATGAGTCGCAAACAACTCGACGGCACATAACAAAAACAACAACAACATAGGCCTGTTTACTACCGGCTGAAAGCTGCGCTATTGGAGTGAGTTTTGTTTCAAAGGTGGCTAAGAGCCATAGTTTTAGGGACAAATGCTTTTATAAAAGGGAAGCAGAAGAATACAAACACAAGAAACATTACAGAGGCAGAGACTGTGGAGAAATGTAAACAAAACAGCCACCAGAAACTTGAAGAAGCAAGAGATCCTTCCCTGAGCCTCCAAAGTATGGCCCTTCTGACACCTTGACTTCAGCTCAATAAACAAAATTTTGGATTTCTGGTCTCTAGAACTGTGAGAGAATAAATTTCTCTTATATTAGAGGCCAAACTTATGGCAATTTGTTAAAGCAGCCACAAGAAATTAGGGTGATGCACTTCTTAGTTAAAACTTCAATATAAACTTTAACAGAGATGGGCAACCTTCTCCCATGCGACTTATAGCCTCTGGAAACTCACAGGATGGTTCAAATTTGATAGCAAAGACTTTGATTTCTGAACACGACATTAATTAAAAACAAATCAAAACCCAATCAACAATAGAGTGCAAATTAAGTTTTAGATAAGGTCATGAGAGAAGACTTCCTTGACAGGTTACATTTACACTGAAATGTGAAATGGTAAAATCTAGCTGTGAGTAAATTCAAAGAAGAGCATTCTGGGCAAAGAAAACAGCTCTAGTAAAAATCAAGAGGGAATGAGGTTAGCTAATTCTAGAAACAAAATAAAGGCCAATGTAGGTGGGACAAGGTAGGTAAGGGAAGAGTGATGTGATAATGATAGAAATAAATATAAAATAATTCACCATATTCTTAAGTCTAGACCAAGAGGTTACTGTGAAAACAGAGCAAGGGAACACTATATGGTTTAAAATTAAAAAGGTGTGTGTCAGGCTTGTATCCTATCCTATACCTATTAAATCTGTATGCTGAGCAAATTATTCGAGAAGCTGACTCTATGAAGAATGTCAGCAAGATCAGAGGAAGATTGACTCATCAATAAACCTTCATTATGTGGGTAACACAACCTTGCTTGCTTAAAGTGAGGAAGTGAAGAGCCTGTTACAGCAGGTTAAACACTGCAGCCTTCAATATGGATTACATCTCAATGTGAATAAAAATACTTGTCACTGGGCCCACAGGCGACATTGTGATATATGGAGAAAAGATTGAAACTGTCAATGACTTCATTTTACTTGGATCCACAATCAATACACTTGGTACCAGCAGTTAGGAGAGCAGATGTATTGCATCGGGAAAGACTGGAGTCAGGGATCTCTCCAAATTATTGAGGAACAATTATGTCAGTTTGAGGCCAATGGTGCACTTGGTTCTGGTCACCATCTTTTTCAATCACCTGCTATGCATCTGAGAGTTAAAAAATGAGTAAGAATATAAGAAGAACAAATGCCTTTATCTGTGATGTTGGAGAAGAGCATTAAACATTCCATGCATCACCAAAAGAACAGATAAGTATGTCTTGGAGACAGTGCAGTCTATGTACTCCTTGGAGGCAAAGATGATAAAGCTTCATCTCACATATGTTAGGCATATGTAAGGAAATGTTATTCCTTGGAAAGACATTATATTTAAAAGGGTGGAAGGATGGCAAAGGAGAGTGACACTGAACAACAGGCTCAAGTGTGTCAGAGATTGTGAGTATGACGCAGGATAGGACAGGATTCAGATCTGTTGTTCAAAAGGTCGCTATGAGTTATACTTGATTTGACAGCACCTAACAATCACAAAAACAGCTTTGAGGCCCCAAACACTGAGCCGCAGCTGAGAACTCAGCTGCGTCCCCCTCAAGCCCCCTTGCTTCCCAAAGCTCTGTCGTCCCCATCCCCCACCTTCTCCCGCCACCACCCTCCACAGGCCGTTTCCACCAAGGAAAAGAAATTGGATCATTATGTCCGCTATCCAGAACCTCTACTCTTTTGACACCTTTGCTGATGCAAGTAAGGGTGATGACCTGCTTCTTGCTAGGACTAAGGATTATATACATATAAGAATTCAACAGAGAAACACAGGAAGACCCTTACAACTGTCCAAGGGATTGCTGATGATTACAATAAAAAGAAACTAGTGAAGGCATTTAAGAAGTTTGCCTGCAATGGTACTGTAATTGAGCATCCAGAATATGGAGAAGTAATTCAGCTACAGGGTGATCGGCGCAAGAACATATGCCAGTTCCTTGTCGAGATTGGACTGGCTAAGGACGACCAGCTGAAGGTACATAGGTTCTAAGTGCTCACTGAAGCTTAAGTGAGGATTTCCTTGCAATGAATAGAAAATTTCCCTTCTGTCCCTTGTCACAAGTATAAAACTTCACTGCTTGTATAATGTAACCATTTGGGGTCCACTTTTAACTTGGACTAGTATAACTCTTTTATGCAATAAACTGAAAAGAGCCATAAAAAAAAAAAAAAACCAAAACCCAGCTTTGAAAAAGACACTTGAGAAAAATCAGTAAGTACATGCAACAGTGAATGAATTTTTTTTTTTTAAAAAGCAAACCGGGATGGGGGTAGGGAGGAAAATATCCAACAATGAATGAATGAAAATTCCCACTTTTCTGTAAACTTTTATTAAAATCACAATAAAATCAGTTAGTAAACCAGGCAAACCAACAGAAAGCATGGCATCTAATAGCAGAAGTTTCAATTATCCTTTTTATTGCAGAGTTTTGAGTAAAAGGCTGGCATGATCTCACTTATGTTTGGAATAAATCCTTCAAATGACTGGAAACAAAGTAATTATATGGCTGTTTTAATTGATGAGGGTGAGTGGTGATAGTAGCTTCAACAAGGATGGTTAATAGAAGATTAAAAAATAAACAGAGTAGGGATTTTTTTTTCTTTTTAATCAAAGGCAGGGTTTACTAACCTGTAACATTTTCTAAGATATATTACCTAATGGAGAAAAAAACCTACAGAACACTGAATAGAAATAGAATTTATGCATCCTCTGAACAGACATACATACACTCTCACTCTTGTTCTAACAATATAGTGAGCCAAGAAAGGTAGAACATGTGGGTAGAGTATGTGGTCAACATATTCTTAACACTTTAGAGTTCACTGTAGTCTAGAAAGGGAGCTCTGGTCGCCTAGTGGATAAAGAAGCTGCTCTGCTAGCATACAGACAGACTGGTTTGAAATCTACCAGCTGCTCCAAAGATAGGCAATCCCCTCTTGTGTGATTGCTATTCTCTGGGAAATATGCTGAAAGAGTCAACTATAATATAAGGTCAGTTCTAACTCAAAGAAATGAATTTGAGTTTGCTGAATTAATATAGAAAAAAAATATAAGCAGATAAGTACCTGACTAGATACTAGGGAAAATCAGGGTGGAGTTAACAGAAGATTTAAATACAGATGACAAAGATCTAGTCAAAGGTAGTTCCATAATCTCTTTCAAAAATGTATGGATAAGCAAAATGTGACTTACATATATTATAGCCTACCTGCACACATAGCAGCCCTATATACAACAGCTCTGAATCCTGTCCTATCCTGAGCCAGACTCAGTCCATCACCCCAATTATCAGGGTCTTCCTTTCTAGCCCTGTCCATCCACCCTTCCAAACAAGATGTCCTTCTCCAAGGACTGGTCCCTCCTGGCCACATGCCCAAACTATGTAAGACAAAGCATCAAAATCCATGCCGCCAAGG
Organism: Elephantulus edwardii; assembly: GCF_000299155.1. Lineage (NCBI taxonomy): Eukaryota > Metazoa > Chordata > Mammalia > Macroscelidea > Macroscelididae > Elephantulus > Elephantulus edwardii. The sequence goes on along the minus strand of NW_006399885.1, from coordinate 683,616 downwards.
AGAAACCTGATTTCATCATTTCCAAAACAGACCTATTTGTTCTCCTGGCTGTCCATGATATGTTCAAGACTCTTCTGCCACAAAACAACTCAAATGCATCAATTCTTCTTAGTCACTGTCCAGCTCTCTGGTGCATACACGTACTATGTAAATTGTGAAGACCCTGGCCTGGATCAGGCATACACGCTAGTCTCTAGACTGACGTCATTGCTTTCCAACACTCTGAAGACGTTTTGTTGTTGTTAGGTACCACAGTGTGGAGCACAATTCATAGTGACCCTGTGAACAAAAGTTCTGAACCCTGTTCTATCCTGTGCCACCTAACACTTCCTGACACACAAGAGCCCAGTCACAGCGTCAATTCACCTAGTTGAGAGTCTTCCTCTCCTTCAGACCCTCGACTTTTCCCAGCATCATGTCCTTCTCCAAAGAATAATTCCTCCTAGCAACATGTCAAGCATGTGAGGCAAAGTCTCATCATATTAAAAAAAAAAAAATCACAAAAAGCGTATTTTATGATCTCACTTAAATGAAATGACTGCCTCTGAAAACCCACTAGAGGGTGAACTGGCTCTTACTCAGCAGTACATAACCACAAACAACAAAATGAAATGACAAGAATAAGTAATTATATAAGAACCAATGGTTACTACTAAGTTACTAGGGATATTGGGAAGAAATAAGGAACATCATTTTGGCAAATACTAAATTTCTATATTGTTGTTGCTACTAACGTATCAACAATTGGCATGATCCATTTGATGGAAAATGGGAGTTGGACCTGCTAAAATTTAATCTTCTTCAACCATATTTTTATGTCAAGGCCTGCTTTGCTCTTTTTATTTAAACATAAACAGATTGGGAGGATCTAGTCTCAAAATACGTAGGTAAGTCTGGTTTCTTACAAGAAATTGTTTACTTTCATGTTTTCATCTCCTCTTTTCCAGAGACCAAGTATAAGAATCTTGGTCAAAGTGTTCAGTAATAGCATCCTGGCACCATAACTTTCTTTTAGTCTCATAACAAAGGCGGGATCGTGTATCTTGAGGAAAATTAGACCTACAGTCCATTTCGTTCCCTGAGTCCTTGTCTCTTTGCTTTGTTGCCCCAGGTGAGTAAACAGACACCAATTATTACATCTTGGATGGCTGTTCAGACGCATTTAATATGGCAAGCACTACTTAGACCAGTTGCCTGTTTGTCTTTGTTGTGAACCATTAAGTAGGAACCAATGGAAAGGCCAGAGAGACCCATAAAACCCATGCCCGTAACCATTCAAACCAAGGAAACAACTCCTGTGTAGCGCTTATTTGTATTTTTGTAGTATGAACAGCAGTAGCCTCTATTTTTGTTGTTGTTACTGTTTTTGGTTGTAAAATTATATAGACATTTCTATTTGTCATTGTTGCACTCCTTCCACCTCCATGACAATTTAGTGATGTCAATTACAGAACTGAAATTATTATCCATTACCCTTGTTGTTAAGTGCCATCGAGTCAACTGCAACTCATAGTGGCCATGAGAACAGATCAGAACTTTTTTATTAGCTGCCACTGAATACAACCTTGTTATCTGCAGAGTTTAACTATTCCAAATGGTTTGCAAGACTATCAACTTTGGAAAGATACTGCCAGGCCTGTCTTCAAGTGTGTGGATACAAAATGCCAACTTTCTAGGTAGAGGTCAAGTACTTAACTATCTGTACCATCTAGGGATCCCAAAAGGGAACTAGAATATTATAAGGCTACAATAATGAAGAGTAAGATACAGCAAAAGAGGCAGACAAAATGGACTAGCTATATGAAGTAAGTTCAAGAAAAAATAAAGTACGTTCAAGAAATTTAGTATACAATAAAGATTTCAAATAAGGCAATAACTTTCAGTAAATACAATTAAAATAAGTGAGATGTCAATGGAAATTAATTTGGACCTCTGTCTCACAAAATAGAAGTTCAAATATATAAATAATTATAAGTTAAATAAAGTACTAGTAAAAATATTTTTTAAATTGTTCACCAAATAAGAGTTGAGATGATTCTCCTAATATAAAAAAAAAAAAAGTCCTCTAAATAGGGGGAAACCATAAATACAACAATAAAATGGAAAGTAATATTTCCACCTAATACCCTAAGAAAATGAGGATATATATCAATGAGCTCCTTAAGGAGCTGTGCTGCTAAACCAAAGGCAGTGCCTCTATGGAGTTCAAATCCACCAGGAGCTCCTCAGAAAAAAAATGAACAATCTCCTCCAATGGGGTTTATGTTGTTGTTGTTGTTGTTGTTATGTGCCGTCGAGTCACCTGCAACTCATAGTGACCCTATGTACAACAGCCCTAAACCTTGCTCTATCCCTTGCCAATCTCTCTGTCTCCAACATACTTTTTAAAAACCCAAAACTAAGAAAACAAAGGGATGTATGACAATAATCTGGAAAAAAGGGCACTGCAGAGTTGACTGGTCTCAGAGAGGTAGAAAAAGTATACAAAAATAAATTTTAAAAACAAACAATGAACAAGATAAAATGTTTAATAAGAACTGGTGTAATGCAAGTCTCACACCAAGTGGTATAACTGATACAAGTTCTAAGATGGCAACTTTAAAAAGAAATTGCACTTGACCAAATAATTCCAGTTCTAGGCATCCATCCTATAGATATTTCATACTTTGAAAAACAAAATTTACAAGGATATGCAGTACACTGTGAAATCAAAAGATATAACTGTCTCTTAAAAGTTAACAAAATAAGAGACGTACAATTAAATACTATGCACGCTTAGGAAAAAATAAGCTCTAAATGTTCCATAAAGGTATATAAACACAACCAAAATAAATGAAGTACAAAAAAGCAAGATGTAGAATAGTAGTGGGGGACTATACAGAAAATATTTCTGGATAAATATCACCTGGCTCAAGGAAAGAGAGTTGTATCACTAGGTCTGAAAGGAAGTAATCTTCATTCTCAATGCTGTTTACCTTTTTTCTCTTTGTATTCAACATTATTAAAGCATACAGCTATATTCAGGCATATGGCCTATCTCTCCTACTTTTCAGTTTCTTTCAAAAAATTCTGGAATATTTCTTTCTACAGTTACTTCTATTTCTTGCAGCAGTGAAAGAGATTTTTTTGTTTACTACATTAAAAAAGTTTACATATCAAACAATCAAAAGCTTAAAAATAGGTATGATATACTTAAAGAATTGATCTTAGAACAATTTGTCTGATCAAATAGACAAAATTGTTAAGTGTTTCCTAATAATCAGTGCTAGACTGTGGGGGAACAAGCTGGAATACAGCAGTTACTGTAAATGTAAACAAAGGACAGCTATTTGGCAGGGATCTACTAAAATGATAAGGGGCTCTGGTGCCCTACCGGTAAGAGCCTGCACTGTAATTCCAAAGCCACCAGCTGCTGCTAGAATCCACCAGCTACTCCACAGGATGATGGGCAATCTCCTCCTGTGATGCACTACCTCTGAAAAACTGCTGCGTTTTCAACAACAATAAAAATGATAGTATTTACAGACATACTCTCAAAAATTACTATTCTCAAAATCTCCTTTATAGTAATACATATGTGAACCCAAAGAAACAATCACAGGAACATTCCCTACAGCAGTATTTACAACAACAACAACAAAAATTAGAAACATACCAACTATTGTGTTAAATCTCTATCATGTGCACACCCATGTTTATCGCAGCTTTGTTCACAATAGCAAGGAGTTGGAAACAACCTAAGTGCCCATCAACAAACGAATGGATAGAGAAGCTATGGTATATTCACACAATGGAATACTATGTTGCATTGAAAAACAAGGAACTCATGCAGTATTATTAAAAATGGGTGACCCTGGAGGACATTACGCTGAGTGAAGTATCTCAGTCACAAAAGGACAAGTACTGCATGGTGTCACTGTTATAAAACAGGACTGACCTCGGGGATGGGAGGAGACGGAGAAAAATGGGTTCAATAATGTATACTGCTTTGAAACAGATGAGGGAAGAAAACTGTTTAAAAGGGATATGTAATTAGGTATTTTTGCCATGACAGGAGTCTAGAGCAAAGGCTACATGGTGGAGTGGACCTGGGGGAGGGTTTGTAAAACAATGAAAGAATTTTTCTTTTACTTTTCTAAGAGGGTAGTGT
>NW_006399885.1:676019-676763 GCF_000299155.1 Elephantulus edwardii | reverse complement strand
TGTCCTTTGCCATTCCCTATCACTCCTCCCTGAGAGAGACTTCACCCTGAGTCATAAGGAAAAGGGGATGGCGTATTCTCTTAGCTACTTTCTGCGGTACTAGGGATATTGTAGCTGATGTTAGATGGATCTTAGCTGTAAGCAGGGAATAACAGAGGAATGTCTATCTGTGTTTCATTGAATATGCAAAGGCATTTGACTATGTGGATCATAACAAACTATGGCTGACTGAGAAGAATGGGAATCCCAGAACACTTCATCGTGCTAATGCGAAAAATATACTTGGACCAGGAGACAGTCGTCAGAACAGAGCAAGAGAACACTGTATGGTTCAAAATTGGGAACGGCGTACACCAGGAATGCATCCTATCTCCACAACTTTTCAACCTATATGTAGAACAGATTATCCAGGAGGCTGGGCTCTATGAGGAGAAATGTGGGGTCAAGATTAGTGGATGATTTATCAACAGTCTGCATTATGCAGGTGACACAACCCTGCTTGCTGAAACTGAAGAGGACCTGAAGCACCTGCTGCAGGGGGTCAAGGACTGCAGCCTCCAATATGGATTGGGGCTCAATGTCAAGAAGACAAAGATTCTCACACTGGACCAACTGGCAGCATCAGGATAGATGGTGAAGAGACTGAGACTGTTCACAGCTTTAGTTTGCTTGGCTCCACAGTCAACACACTTGGCACCAGTAGCCAGGAAATTAAAAGGCGCATTGCCATGGGAAAGTCTGCTG
>NW_006399885.1:667301-675919 GCF_000299155.1 Elephantulus edwardii | reverse complement strand
AAAGTGCAACAATGAATGAATGGAAATCCAGTCTCTGTAAATTTTCATTGAAATTAATGATAAATTAAAAAAAAAAATCTCTATCATGTGTCATAGATTGAATGGTCTTCCTCAAAATACAGGTCAACTTGACTAGATCATGATTCCCAGCCCAGTACAGTGCAGTAGACCTCCATTCTGTGGTGGGTGGCTGGCTGAAGTCATATGTTTGTTTCTGCATCCCATCTTTCATTTCACATGAGATAAAACAACAAGGGGAGCAGAGCAGAGAGGGACTATACTACCCCTGCCCCCGCCCCAAGAGTGGTGGGAATAAAGCCATCTTTTGAGTCCAAAGTCTGCAAGCTAAGGTAAGGATCTCTATACCAGTGAAAGACCAAGGAAGTCACAACACATGATCATCTCTCCAAGCAACTCCAAAACCACCAATGTAGAAAGGAAGCCTAGATCTTGCCTTAAAGGCAACAAAGACAGGCAGGCCTCACCTAGAGGAAAATACAGTCTCTTTAATAAATGCTGCTAAAAAAACTGGTTATCAATATCCAGAAAAAGTTAAAACAATCCTCACAGCACAAATAAAATCTCGTTAAGTGCTATAAAGATTGCCAAAGGAAAAATGGGGAGATACTTAGGAGTCCTAATCTACAGCATAAATAGGTTATCAATTCTAAGTGAAAATACATAATCAGCAGAAAATGAGGCTAGAACCTTCTGATAATTACTTCCCAATCCGCATCAGATGACTTCAAAAGAATAAAAAGAGAACTACAGAGTAGGGGGAGATATTCTGTAACAACATACCTGAGACTCACTTCTAAAACAGAAAATTTCAACACCTCAAAAAGAAAAAAGGCAAACAGTCCAATCACAAAACAAAGGATACGAACAGACACTTCATCAAATAGAAGACATTCAGCTAGTGAACAAACACATGAAGAAATGCTCAAGATCAATGTTTTGTGCATCGTCATCAAGGCAGAATCAACTCATAGATGACCCATCAGAACATTTCCAGAACCAGTAAATCACACTTTTTCTCCACAGCAGTTGGTGAATTCAAACCACATGCCTTTGGGTTGGAACACAAAGCCTTACCACTAGGCCACCAAAGCGCCCATCAAGAGAGTTATCTATGGAAAAGGAGTTAGTGACGTCCATTGATTCCACAAGGGAGAACAGGCCTATCATCAACAATCATCAATATTCACAGCACTAAAGCAATTCTTATTAGTTGAGACAAAATTCCCATCCCCTGAACATGCTGCTATCACTTCTAACACCAACCACCCCTATCCTTCTCCCAGGGTTCTCACTAAGTCTGAAAATTCATTGCAACAAGTAACAGGAGAGAGAGACAGAGAGAGAGAGAGATAAGATAGATAGCTAGATAGAGATAGACAGACAGACAGACACACACACACACAAATACAATTATGGGGTTTACTAGAGAAGTTAATAGGTTACTGTTTAAGTTGTAAACAAGATGTAATTCTTCAATCAGGAAAACTTCTCAAGTGTGCTCATTGGCCTTTTTGACATTCACCTGAGGCTTTAGGTCAGTGTCAGAGAGCTATCTCAGTTCTGTCAATTAGGGTGTCCCCAGCACTGACCCACATACTTGGATGAATGTTACTGACTCTGGCTCTGGTGGTAGCACTCCCAAGACAGCTTTTATCACCATCTATTGCTCTCCACTGCTAAACTGTCTCAAACAAGAATTTCTACGATCCTGAAAGATGCAGGCTGCATTATTTCTTTTTTGCTAATAGTGAGATTCCTATCTTACGCATCTAAAGTTGCTAAATTTAAACCTGTAGGAATGGTAAGACTGGACAATATCCTCACAAGTAGTCTTCACATTTTATTTACAAATTGCACCCCAACCATGTGGGAAAAGCCAGGGGCCATGGTTATTTTGAAAAATAAATGCAGTGTATCACAACTATTACTCTGTACAGAAAATTAGAACTCTCATACACTTCTGGTGGGAATAAAAAATGGTACAACCACTTTAGAAAGCAGTTTGGTACTTCCTTAAAGTCTGAAAAAAGAAATCCCATTTGATACAGTAATCTTACCACTAGGTATATATCATAAGGAAATAAGAGCTGCTGAAAGAACTGCTTATTTTTATTGTACACACAAATATTTATTACAGCAAAAAGATGGAAAATCCCAACTATCCATCATAAGATGAATAGTTCACAGATGTTTGCACAATGGAGTATTAACCCACAAAAAATAATTTGCAACACACTGGAGAACAACACACTGAATGAATCTAGATATAAGTGACAAAAATATAATTATAAGGCCAATATTATAAAAATATAGAAAGTGTGGCCTGTGATAAGGAACTGCATTACCAACCCAAAGACACATGGGTGAAATCTACCAGCTGCTCCACAGAAGAAAGATGGGCACTCTCCTACACTATGGGCAGCTTCTGAAAACCCACTGAAGGGTTTGTGTGGGTTCTGATTTAACAGCATTAAACATCACCAACATAGGAAGGTTTACACACAAAAACATTTCTGGATTAAGAGCAGGGATAGAAAGAGAGGGAAAAGGGAATAAAAACAAATGCAAGGAATACTCATATACAATAAAAGTTTGATGAGATATTATTTATTAATTATATTCTAAATTATGTTTTAAAATAAAGTGGGTACGCATGAATAAATGAAAAAGTATGATTTGTAAAACTTTCACTTAAATCACAGTAATTTTTTTAAGAAACACAAAAATAAGTCAGTCTCTCTAAGAGAGATGCAAATCAAAACCACAATGAGAATATCATCTCACCACAGTAAGAATAGGAAAATTTAACAGAACAGCAAACAACAAATGCTGGTGAGGTTGCAGAGAAATCGGAACCCTTATTCACTGTTAGTGGCAGTGTAAAATGGTGCAGCCACTATGGAAGGCAGTATGGTACTTTCTCAAAAAGCTGCAAATAGAAATACCATTTAACTCAGCAATTCCACTACTGGGAATATACCTTAAAGAAACCAGAACTGTCACCCAAGCAGATATATGCACACCCATGTTTAATGTGGTTTTGTTCACAATAGCAAAGAGTTGAAAACAACCCAAGTGCCCATCAACAAACGAATGAATAGAGAAGCTCTGGTATATTCACACAATGAAATACTATGCTGCATTGAAGAACAAGGAACTCATGAAATATTATACAAAATGGGTGACCCTGGTGAGCATGATGCTGAGTGAAATAGCTCAGTCACAAAAGAACAAATACTGCATAGTGCCACTGTTGTAAAGCAGGACTGACATCGGGGTCGGGGGTTGGGGGGGGAACTAAGAGGGGATAAATAATGTATACTACACTGAAATAGATGAGGGAGAGAACTGTTTAGGAGGAATATATAATTAGTTTTTATGCATGACAAGAGTCCAGAATGAGTGGACTGAGGGGAGAAGGGATTGTATAACAATATTTTTTTTTACTTTTCAAAGAGGAAAGTGTGCAACAATGAATGGAAATCCAAAGTCTCTGTAAACTTTCATTAAAATTAAAAAAAAAAGTCTTCCCCTATATACATAACAGCATACACACAGAATTGGGGGCGTGGAAAGGAGGAAATTGTGCATCAGTGACCTAATAATTAAAAAAAAAATTCCATTTAAAAAAGAGAAAAGAAAAAAAGCACCTTCCCTTAGAGCTGACAATTAATTCTGAGTTACTGTTTCCTCTTAGACTGTGAAAGAAGCATCCCTAGTGTTACAGTGGTTAAACTGTGATAAACTAGATGCTAACCTAAAGATTCGAATACAGAAAAGCATCAAAGACATGCTACTAAGTAAAAAAGCCGAAATGTAAAAAATTAGTGTATAGCTTTGCCACATTAACTGTGAGAATGAAGACCATTCTCAGCAACCAGACATTATTCTGAAGGGAAACACAGTCTTTATCATGAAAGGCCCGCGGGAAAACTTGCGGAGGGACTTCAATCATATCAATGTAGAGCTCAGTCTCCTCGGAAAGAAAAAGAGGCTTCATAAAAAACAAAAAAAGAAAAAGAAAAGACAGAACTATCAGAAAGAATCTCAACAAAGAAACTGAAGAATTTTAAAAAAAAAAAGAAGAGGCTTCATGTTGACAAATGGTGGGGAAACAGGAAGGAACTGGCTACTGTTCGCACCATCTGTAGCCTCATACAGAACATGATCAAGGGTGTTACACTGGGCCTTCAGTACAAGATGAGAGGTCAGTGTATGCTCATTTCCTCATCAATGTTGTGATTCAAAAGAATGGATCTCTAGTTGAAATTTGAAACTTCTTGGGTGAAAAATACATTCGGAGAGTTCGAATGAGACCAGGTGTTACTTTTTCAGCATCTCAAGCCCAAAAAGAGGAGTTAATTCTTGAAGGAAATTACATTGAGCTTGTATCAAATTCAGCTGCTTTGATTCAGCAAGCTACAACAGTTAAAAGCAAGGATATGAAAAAATTTTGGGATGGTATCTATGTCTCCGAAAAAGGAACTGTCCAGCAGGCTGATGAGTGATAGCTAGTTTTCCAGCTACAGAAATGAGGCTGGTCACGTCCTATGCATGTGATTTCAAAATGCATTTGATTCTTGTAATAAAATTCTATTAATTAAAAAAAAAATTAGTGTATAATCCTTACAGTAAGTGTTACTATATGACTAGAAATTAAACAGCTCTGGGTAAGTCATGAAAGCAGCCAAAGAGCCCAAGTTATGTAGGGGGAAAAAAAAAGAGCAAATTTCATGTTTTTATATGTGTGTGTCTGTATCTACGCATCATATATTTATTATATATATGTAATTTTCAAAAATTTAAAACATGTGGATATATATAAATGTCTAGACATGTTGTTGTTGTTGAGGAGTTCTGGTGGTATAGCCCATAGGAGTTGCACTCCTAACCCAAAAGCTCCAATGGAAAAACATGAAGAGCCCCCCCATTTGGTATACAACCTCCCAAACCCAATGTACGGTCTGCTCCGACTTGGTTCCGACTCCATGTCACTGAGTTTAAGTTCTTTCAGTGTGTATATATACATGGAACTCTTGTGGCCTACTCGATAAAGGAGCTGCACTGTCAACCCAAAAGTGTACAGCTATATGTTGTTCAAAATTGTATATGGGATCTCAAATGCCATAATGGCTGCCCACTGTGGACAGCGTTTAATAGAGTTCCCAGTTCAAGACAGATTTGGAAGCAGGAGTGGCATCCACTTCGTAAACCACATGACTATGGAAACTATGAACTTGGAGAAACCACAGTTATAGAAGGGCCTCAGGTCTTTTGTTCATGGAGTCGCTATAAGTCGTGTGTGACTCAACAGCTATCAACAGCAGCATATGTTGTTACATACTATGAAGTTGGAGTTCATTGTCGATCCTATAGCAAGTTTTCAGAGGCAGTGAATTGCACTGGAGTTGACTGCTCATCTTTCTCCCATAGAGCAGCTAGTAGACTCAAAACTCTGTTACTTTGGGCTGACAGGGCAATTCCTTAACACTAGGTCATCAGAGCTCCCCATAAATAAACAGAAAGAGAAATATTATCTCCCTCTTAAACTCTTTTATGAAGAATCTGAACATGCTCACTCTGGTTTTATGATATAACAGAAAACATTTGCTTCAGCTGCTAAAATCCAGTCAAAGCCTAAGCAAAATTCTTGTTTGATCTAACAAGTCAATTAATTCATTTCCTGTCTCCATGGGGTAGAACCATTAGGAATATGAAATAGTTGGTTTTTTTCTCCTATAGGACCAAAATTTTAACTCTAAGGTAATTTCAATTAATATGGCTTTCTTTGGGGACCTCATGCATTCCTATGATTTCACCCACCCCCTCCTCCATGATTTTAAAAACACTACTTGATAAACCAGACTCCTAAATGTTTCCCAATCAGGAGGTCTCAAAACTCCCAACTCCCTATTCTCTCTCTATATTTAAATATTTTAACTATTTCAGGTTCTTTTACCCTACCATCTACAACTCTTTTAGTCTTTATCCTTTTAATAAATTATGTCTAGTGTCAACAGTTTATTGCTCAAAATGGCTTAGGGAGCTCTAGTGGTCTACTGTCAAGAAGTTATGCTGCAATCCAAAAGCTACGTAGGTCAAATCCTACCGCTAGCTGCTCCAAAGGAAAAGGATGGCTATCTCCTCATGTGTGACTTACTGTCTCTAAACACCTGCTGCAGGGTCAGCTATGAGTTAGTTCTGACTCAACAGCACACATCAATCACTGAATTAGACTTTGTCAGAAGGATAGGCTCATACAGATAGGAACTGTCAGTCCGTCCACAAAGGAAATGGCCAGTCATTCCCATTAGGTGTAAATGGAGTAGTTTCAGCAGCAGAAAGTAGGAATCTCAACAGCAACAAGAAAAAGGAAAAAGCAGTGCACATCCTTTAGAGCCAGAGATTCCTGCACCAGCCATAGCAGAATCTACACAACAGCAACAGCAGCCTCAGCAGAGAACCAGAGACGAACATGAGACAAGAGTTAATTTGTGACTGCTGCCCCACAGAGTTAAAGCTAGAGGACTTCACCCACGTTTGTTTCACCCAAGAGGGCCTGTGACCACGTCTGAGAAGTTGTCTGGACTGACGCATTGTATTCTGCAACTAACCTGAATTATATATAGCCTGTTAACATCCTTAACAAACCCCATAACCATGAGTATGGTTCCATGAAGTTCTGGGTATGGTCACTGCACCAGATTTCAAAACCACTACAGTAATAAGACTGGTGTTGAAATTAAAAATAGATTCAAGTCTTTTCTCTGCATTTCCTTTCAATACAGAGAGGTCCATCCCTTTGGGGATGTAACTTTCTAATTTATCTTTACTATTCACTTTTGCCTACTTGTCATTTTCTCATCCCTGCACTCTAAGTTTTGACCTGCACCTTAAGGAAAAAAAAAAAAAAGATGCAGAAGCATGGGAGATCATATCTGACTTTTGAGGAATTAGTTTTGTATTGTGGATGCTGCTGATGGGGACAGTTCCCCTTTGTGGAGTTCATAGAAGTTAGACTCGGCCATGCCCATGATGACTCTTAGAATATGGCTAGATGCTGCTGCTGATGGGGACAGTTCCCCTTTGTGGAGTTAATAGAAGTTAGACTCGGCCATGCCCATGATGACTCTTAGAATATGGCTAGATATTCACACCAGAAATCTGGAGATTATTCTCCATTTCTTCATTGTCACATCAAGTCCTAACTCTTCTACTTTCAAGTAATTTCTTAAAATAGTAACTGTTAATCCAATCCTCATGGATATGCCACTGCTTCTAAAAATCCACCCCTAATTTTCTGCTGGATTACTACCATTACAAAATCACCTGGACTGTATATACAAACTAGATGAAGATCTTTTAAGACTTCTTATACTGCTTCTGTACCTGAAACAAAAACTCTGAATCTTCCTAGGACCTATTGTACTCCTGCCTGAGTCAATCCCTGCCTATACTCAAGATTCACTTTCAACACTATTCTTCCATATTTGGTCATTAGCCTTCTATTAAATAGCGTCTTTTACATTCTGAAAGAAACTAAATTCTTTATTCTCAAAGCTTCTGTAAATGATGTTCATCTTATTTGTTATTTAAGCGCTTGAACTCAATGTGATCCTGAGAAATAGTGACTTGTCATGTCATTGTCAAAATCATTGCTATGCTGAGGTCTAATTAATGCAATCACTGAAGTCAATCGATTTAATTAAGTCTTCCTCTTTTTCAATGACTCAAATATGATGTCTTTCTCAAGGGACTTGTCCATGTGGTAACATGTTATCCTTTCTACCAAGGAGTATTTTGACGGTCCTTCCAGGACAGAATTTTTCACTCTTTTGGTAGCCCAAGGTACATTAAATATTTTTTGCCAACATCATAATTTGAAGACTATTCTTCCTCAAAACACCTTATTCTTTATTACACTTTCACATATTGTTGTTGTTAGGTGCTGCTGAGTCAAGTACTACTCATAGAGGTTCTATTAATAGCCAACCTGAACCCTGCCCTATCTCGTATCATCTTGGCCATCTCTGACACACTTTTATCTTTCATCTGTTCACCATGATGTCCACTTGTGATGATAATTTTATGTTAAGGTATATAATCCATTCTGTTCCACAATCAGCTCCTGGCCTAGTTTTCATAGCTGATATTGAGCTTCTCCAGCAGTTCTTTCCACAGATGTAATCTATCTGATTCCTATGCATACCATCTGGTGAAATGCAAGTGTGTGTGTACGTATGTATGTATGTATATATATACACACACACACACACACACACACACACACACACACATATATAACCTGCGTTTATGCCTCTTAAAAAATTTGCTATGAATAAGTCATTGTGCAAAATTCGATCATTCTCTCTCAAGTTCCATTTCTGTCACCGAGTCCATGTTTTCCAACTACTAAATCTTCTCTGTTCCCAACATTTGGGTTCCAGTCACCCATTATTATCAATGCATTTTGATTGCATGTTAGATCGATCTCTGATTGTAAAGGTTGGTAAAAATCTTCTATATCCTCTTCCTTGGCTCTGGTTGTTGGTGCAGATAACTGAATCATAGTGGTATTCAGCAGACTTCCTTGTATG
>NW_006399885.1:645265-664971 GCF_000299155.1 Elephantulus edwardii | reverse complement strand
TGAGGCTCCATCTAACATACTTTGGACATGTTGTGAGGAGACACCGGTCCTTGAAGAAGGACATCATGCTTAGGAGGGTGGAGGGACGGCACAGGAGGGGAAGGCCCTCTATGAGGTGGATTGATTCAGTGACTGGGATAATTGGGATGGGAGTGTCAGAGACAGTGTGAGTGGCACAGGACAGAGTAGAGTTTAGGACTGTTGTATATCATGTCGCTATGAGTCGCAAGCGACTCCATGGCACATAACAACAACATATAATCCATACTGTCTGCAAGTACTTGTTTCTGCAAGTCTACTGACGTCATTTTTCCAAAAGCAAGTGCTCACTTAGTATTTGTCTATTTTGGTAATACTCACAATATTCTTTCTTAATACTACTGAATATTGTATAAACTTTGTTGTTGTTACTGTTAGGTTCGGAGTTAAGTACAACTCATAACAACCTTATGAACAACAGATCTAAACTATGTCCTATTCTGTGCCATCGTTATCATCCTAATATAATTGAACTTATTGCTGCAGTCACTATGTCAATCATCTCAATGAAGGCCATCTTCTACTTCATGAGCCTTCGTCCTCCTAAGCATAATGTCCTTTCCCAAGGAATAGCTTCTCCTAACAACATGTAAGATAAAGCTTCATCATCCTTGCTTCCTAGGAGCACTCTGACTGCCCTTTCTCCAAGACGTAACTGTTCACTCTTTTTTTTTTTTTACCAGATCTACTTTTATTTCAGGAGGAGTCTGTATTATAGTATTTACTTCTGTTTATGTACAAGTCCTTCCCATTTGTGTTTAAAATGCACAGACCTCCCTTAGTTCTCTTGTTCCTGCTTAAATTAGTTATTTTACAATACAAAAAATACCAAAAATTGCAGTCCTAAATGTATGTATAACACCCACCACCCCAGCAATGAAACTGTTTACAATACTTACTCCATATTTACATGAGTGCAAGAGATGCTAAATTATACATATTAACAAACTAAGCTTGAGTCCAAATGAACAAACAAAACCAGAACTGACTACAAAACAAAAACATTTCCAGAGCCAGAATTAGTTCAACAAAACAGGTTTCACTAGTGTTTAGAATGTTTGTGCACAAGTTCAGAGTTACTGAAAGTCGTTCCATTATGGCCTGTGAGAGAAGGTGCTGGCTGTCTCCTTGCACGTCTAGTCCCTGTAGGTGGGGGTTTACCAGAGGCCGTCTCCTGGGGACCTGGCTCGCTCTCCATGGTCTGGCATCCAGAAACCACCCACCGTGCATTTCTAGGATCTGGGCTCAGTCTGGGGCATTGAGTAAACAATCGCTTCAGATGAGAATAGTGCATGTCCCACAGGCGGAAGCCTCTGGTTCAGCCCTTTGGGGGCCAAGTCTCTGATATGACCATGAGAAAGGATCTCCAGGACAGACAGGGTGGACTTTTTGTTACGACACTGAAGAAGTCCATGGTCCTCTTCTCCAACACCATCCCAAGTCAAAGGTATTAATTCTTCTGTCTCGTTATTCACTGTCCAGCTCTCAAATGCACAGCAAGTAACCGAAGAGACCATTCCTGAATAGGGTACACCTAAGTCTTCAAACTGACATCATTGCTCCTTAGTACTCTGGAGAGGTCCTTGACCTCAGTTTCCCAATGTAACACATCTTTTGATTTCTATAATACAGTGTAAACATAACCTTTATGTGCCCTAAGAGACAAAAATAATTTTCTGAGCAGTTTTACTGCAACAAATGTTTTACTGGGATAGTGAGAAACCAAGCTTGTGTGACCTATAAGGTATACCTGTTACCATGTTTATTTTTAATCTATATTCTCCAAAAGGCCTAGGATTTGAGACAAAGACCTGCTTCTTAATCACTTCATCTCCCAAACTTAACAAAATCATTGAGTATTTTCTGATTCTTCTCCAATATTATATATATACACACATATACATATATATGAAAATATATCATTTATATATATATATAAAGTATATATATAAAAAAACATATATATTAACTATATATATATATATATATATAATCTAGATCCAAACTCTCCCTTTTCAGTGAGCCTAGGACAATGTATTTCATCCCTGAGCCTTAGTTTTCACATTGTAAAGCAAAACATTAGAGTACAGTCTTTAAAAGATGCAACATAATAAAGCTCTATGGCTTTATTATTTTTTAAATATAGTGCAGCCTTTAATAAACAACCACTTTTAATAAACTTTTAACAAACTGACCATTTTTTCTACCTCTTCTTTTAGTATGATTTTACTTTTTAAAGGTTCTGGATGATGCAAATGGTGCTCAGCTGTATAACCAAAGGATGGTAGTTACAAACCACCCTGACATATCACAGAAGAAATGACTTGGTATTCTATTGTCAAAGCATCATCCAGGACCTTTAAATGAATCAAAAATACAGTAAAATCTGCAAAAACAGAACCCTTTAAAAGGAAAATTATACTAAAAGAAGAGATAGAAAAATGATCAGACAGCACTCCATTTATTAAATTTTACGAATATTCATTCCCCGGGGCATGGCCAATTAAGATTCACTGTTAGTTCTTCTAAAAAAAGGAAAACGGGGGAGGGAATACCACCTAGCAATAAAAAAAGAAAACAGAACATGGTGAGTTATTATTATGGTTGTTACACTTGCAGCTAAATTTCTTAAGCCTGTTTGTTCTGTACAAAGCAAATATAAATTTGTAGCTACCACTGGAATAGTAAACTCAGTATATGCACATGTAATAGTGGAATGTTGTTGTTAGGTGCTACTGCACACCCTATGATTCAAAGTGACCCTACATTTACAGAGCTCAAACTTATTCTATTCTGCCCCATCCTCATCACTTCTTATGTGCTCATTATTAGTCACTGTGCCAATCTATTTTGTTGAATCTTTCTCTCTTTAATGATTTTTTTTCCTAAGGACTAGAAATAGAAAGATTTTATCCCTGTTTTCCTGGCCGCCCCTTTGTTAGTTCCTCTCTCTCTCTCTGTGTGTGTGTGTGTGTGTGTGTGTGTGTGTACACACACAGGTATGTACCATCAAATCAGATCTGACTGGTACAGGAGGAGACTGCCCCTTCTTCTCCAGAGAGCATCTGGTAGATTCGAACTGCATACCTCTGGGATTGCAGTGCAGCTTCTTGCCACTAGGCCTCCCAGAGCTCCCTTTTTTAGCATATAAATATATCTTAAGTATATTTTCATCAAAATCTCTGTATCTTTTTCAAACTTATTAGCTTATTAATAACAGAAACCAATGGAATAGAATTGAGAGTACAGAAATTCCTACATGTATGGTTAAAAGTATTTTTTTATAAGGTTTGGCCATCCACTTCCAAAATACAACAGGCCTTGGAAAACCCTATGTACAATAGAGCACACTTAGAGTAGACTAACACAGATATGGCAACTGTTACTGAGCCCTCAAATTTGGAAACACAAAGGAAGAAGAACAGTTGTAAGCAGAAAATAATGACTGGAAAGCAGAGTGTGAGAAGCATGAATGTAGGAAAACTGGACATTGCGAAGAAAGAAATAAAATCCACAAACATTGCCATATTAAGAATGGGCAAAATGAGATGGATTGGCATGGGAAATTTTGAATCAGACAATCATAAGATCTACTATGTCGGAGGTGAAAAGTGAGGGAAAAACAGGGTCACTTTCATAGTTTAAAAGGCTGTCTCTAGATCTGTCTTGAAACAGAATTATTTTGAGTTACAGGATAAGATCCATATGCGTACAAGGAAGACCTATTAATACCACTATCATTCAAATTTATGTACTTACAACTAGAGCCAAAGAAGAAAAAATAGATGATTTCTACCAACTTTTGCAGTCAGAAATCAAACAAATATGCAACTAAGATGCTTTAATAATAGTGGGTGACTAGAATGCAAAGTTGGGAACCAGGAAGCAGGATCAGTAGTTGGAAAACATGGACTTAGAGACAGAAATGAGGCTGGGACAGAATGATAAAATTCTGCATAATCAATGATTTACTCATTGCAAAAATCCCTTATAAAAACCATAAATGAAAGCTATATACATAGATTTCACCTGATGGTATGCACAAGAATCAGACCTAGTGGAAAGAATCACTGGAGATGTTCAATATCACCAATGAAAACTAGGTCAGGTGCTGAATGCAGAACATACCATCAAGTACTCATTAGCAAGTTCAAATTAAAGCTAAAGAATAGGTCAAATCATATCCACAGGAATCAAGATTTCCTCTTGAGTCTATCCCCCCTGAATTTAAAAATCAACTCAGGAACAGGTCTGAGACCTTGAACACTAACGAATGAAGACAAGATAAGCTGTGGGAGGATATCAAGAATATCATCCATGAAGAATGCAAAACGTCGATACAAAGAAAGATGTAAAAGAAAAGACCAAGGGGAGCTCAGGTGGCCTAGTGGCAAGAAGCTGCAACTACAGTCCCAGAGGTGCACGGTTCGAATCCACCAGATGCTCTGCCGGGGAAGGAGGGGCAATCTTCTCCTGTACCAGTCAGATCTGATTTGACGGTACATGCACACAAAAATAATAAAATTTAAAAAGAAAAGAAAAGACCAAAATGGATGTGAAAAGAGACACTGAATGTTGCACTAGAGCATCAAGAAGCCAAAGCAAAGGGAAAAATCAAGAAGTTAAGGAGCTAAAGAGAAGAATTCAATGGGTATCTTGGGAAGACAAAGCAAAGTATTATAATGAAATGTTCAGAGAGCTTGAGACCAAAAATTCAAAGGGCCAAACTCACTCGGCATTCCTTAAACTGAAGAAACTATAGAACAAAGTCAAGCTGTGAGCTGTAATCCTTTAGGATGTTATGGGCCAAATACTGAATGATCAAAGAAGCATTAAAAATGGAAGAAGTAGACAGAGTTACTGTATCAAAAAGAACTGGCTGATATATAGAAGAATTCCAAGAAACATAGTATAATCAAAAGGCAATGGTGATGACAGAGGAAGTTCAGGCTGCTCTGAAGGAACTGGCAAAATTAAAGCCCCAGAAACTGAAAGAATACCAACTGACATATTTCAGCAAACAGATGCTGCACTGGATGTGCTCACCAGGTTGTGCCAAGAAATCTGGACAACTGACTGGAGGAGGTCCATATTTATTCCCAGCCCAAAAAAAGGAGATCTGACAGACTGTGGAAATTATTGAACAATTATCACTAAATATAATGTTGTTGTTATGTGCCGCTGAATCGTTTGCGACTCATAGCGACCCTATGTACAACAGCCCTAAACCCTGCTCTATCCTGTGCCAATTGCACTGCCTCTGGCACACCCATCCCGATGACCCCAGTCACCGAATCAATCCACCTGATAGAGGGTCTTCCCCTCCTGCACTGTCCCTCCACCCTACTAAGCATGATGTCCCTCTTCACGGACCTGTCCCTCTTTACAACATGTCCACAGTGTGTCAGACGAAGCCCCAGAATCCTTGCCTCGAAGGAGTAGCCTGGTTTAACCCTCTCCAGGATGAATCTGTTTGTTTTCTTGGCAGTCCATGGTATATTCAATACTCTTCTCCAGCACCACAGCTCAAAGGCATCAATTCTCCTTCTATCCTCCCTAGTCATTGTCCAACTCTCTGCATAACAAGTGATTGCAAAGACCATGGCCTGTATCAGGTGCACCTTAGTCTCCAGAGAGACACCGTTGCTCTTGAGCAAGCAAAATTCTGAAGATCACCCAAGAAAGAATGGAACAGTATATTGACAGAAAAATAATTCCCAGAAGTACAAACCTGGTATAGAAGAGGACATGGCTAGGGAACTCTGGTGGCCTAGTGGCAAGAAGCTGCACTACAATTCCAGAGGATCACAGTTCGAATCCACCAAATGCTCTGCTGGAGGAAGAGGGGCAATCTCCTCCTGTACCAGTCAGATCTGATCTGATGGTGTACACACACACACCCCCCAAAAAAAATTAAAAAGAAAAGGACATGGCACCAGAGACATTATACCCAACGTCAGATGGATCATGGCAGAATGCAAGAGTACTAGAGGAATTTGTCTATCTGTGTTTCACTGACCAGGCCAAGGCATTTGATTATGTGGATCACAACAAACTATGCATAACCTTGAGGAGAATGGGAACCCCAGAACCCTTGATTGTGCTCATGCAAAACCTATACTTAGACTAGGAAGCAATCCTCAGACCCAAGCAAGGAAACACTGCATGGTTCAAAATAAGAAAAGGAGTGTATCAGAGAAGCGTCCTGTCTCTGTACCTTTTCAATCTATATGCTGAACAGATCATTCTGGAAGCAGGGTTTTATGAGAAGGAAGGTGGCATCAGGATTGGAAGAAGATTCATCAAAAACCTATGTCATGTAGATGACACAGCTTGCTTGTTGAAACTGAGGAGGACTTGAAGCACTTGCTGCAGAAGGTCAAGGACTAGAGTCTTCAATACGGATTGAAGCTTAACATCAAGAAGAAAAAGATTCTCACCACTGGGCCAATTGGCAACATCAGGATAGATGGAGAAGAGACTGAGGCTATTAACAAATACAACTTACTCGGCTCCTCAACAATCAACATTCTTGGTACCAGCAGTCAGGAAATCAAAAGACAAATTGCACTGGGAAAATCTGTTGTATTCTCCAGAGTACTGAGAAGCAATGATGTCTGTGTAGACTAAGGTGTGCCTAATCCAGGCCCCATGGTCTTCGCAATTAACTTGCTACACATTAGAGAGCCGGACGATGACTAAGGATGACAAAAGAATTGACACTTTTGAGTTGTGATGCTGGAGAAGAGTCCTGAACATATCACTGATCGCCAACAAAACAAATAGGTCTGTTTAGAAGAGGGTGAAACCAAGTTTCTCCTTGCAGGGTAGGATTCTGAAGCTCTGTCTCATACATTTTGGGCACATGGCCAAGAAGGACTGATCTTTGAAGAAGGACATCATGTTTGGAAGGGTGGAGGGTCAGCCCAGGAAAGGAAGACTCCAGATGAGATGGATTGATACAATAACTGGAGCAATGAAAGTAGGTGTGCCAGGGTCAGAGAGACTTGCTCAGGACAGGGAAAGCTTCAGAGCTGTTTTACATAGGGTTGCTGTGAGTAGCAGGCAACTTGACAGACATAACAACATGCCTGTGTTTATGATACAATTTTGGAGTTGTCTATATTTGAATTAAGTGGGATGTGTGTGGGATGTACCTTGCATCAATGCCTTACTAGAGGGTGTGACTGAAGACATTTATTTTTTGTTCCTACAAAAATATATGGCCTACATCCATTATAGGGGGTCCAGGTGGCCTAGTGGCAAGAAGCTGTGCTGCAATCCTCAAGGAACGTAGTTCTAGTCTACTATCTGCTCTTCTGGAGAAGGATGGACAATCTCCTCCCATGTGATTAACTGCCTCTGAAAACCCACGGGAGGGTCAGTTACAGATCATTTCTGATCTGTACACAACAACACAGCCTTTCTGCTCTATGAAAGTTCCTTTTCTTACTCTGAAACCTGCCAATTTTGGATCTGTCAACCCCTGCAACCAGCAGCCTGCTGTCTCACCTGTCTCTTTTGGTTTCTCATCCACTGTACCAATAGCCTATCATCTGATCTGACAGATCTGCCACCTTTCAGCAGTCTCATGAGAGTTCCTACAACTACAGGAGTTAGGCATCCAACTGGATTTGGGATTTGTCAGCCTCCTCAACCACATGATCCATTACTATGATAGTCTGTGGTTTCTGTCATTCATTGCAGTAAATTTTGAAACCCTAAGAAAAGATGTAGAACACTGCAGGGAGGAGGAAAAGTTGATGACAGAAATGAGAGTCATAGAGATGTTTGGAGAAGCTGGACACCTGGGATATATTTAACTTCTGTCTCATATTAATCAGCCATATTCTGAGTCTTCTAAAAGAAATAGTGTAAAAAATGGGTAAAATACTTGAACAGATATTCACTCAAGACATTAAAATGGTCATCAAATACATGTATAGATGTTTAACACCATCAATAAAATAACAAATCAGAATCATAATGAGTTACTACCTCATCTCCATTAGAATGGCAAAGATTATACAGAGAGGAAAAAAAACAACAGAAAACAGATGAACTAGGTATCCGCAAAGTCATGAAGAAATTGGAACCTTCATCTATTGCTGGTGGGAATGTAAAATGGTATTATTACACAACCCCTCTGGAAGGCCGTTTGGTGCTTCCTCAAAAAGCTGAACACAGAAAGTCCATATGACCCTGCTATTCCACTGCTTTGAATATACCCTGAGAAAATGAGAACTGAGACACAAACGGAGACTTGTACACCAATGTCCACAGAAGCATTCTACAACATTGCAAGAACATGGAAACAGCCCAAATGTCCAACCACAATCAAATGGACTAAGAAGTTATGATACAGTCACACAGTGGAATATTACACAGTACACAGAAGTATAACTTTGTAAATTATTACCTAACTTGAGAAGGACTGGAGAACATTATGCTGAGTGAAGTCACTCCCATAAGGACAAATACTACATAAAAACCTTACTGTAGAATGAGCATGAGGATCCAAGGGAAGAGGGTGGAAGCAGAGGGGAAAGGATGTGTGTGAGGGGGGTGAGAATTAATCATGGGGTGACACAATTTGATGGAGGGGTAAGGGAAATAAATAGGAAAGAACTAGTGTGAAAACAATGTATTCAAATTTTGTAAATAAACTGGAATAATAAGAAAATGGTATTATTGCACTTTTTACAATAGTGAAAAGGTAGAAATAACTACATCATCATCCATATATCAATGAATACACAAAATGTAGTATATATACACACAGTGGAAAACTACTCAGCCATAAAAAAAACTTAAATTCTGATACACACAATATGGACAAATCTTAAAAATACGGTAATCAAAACAAGTCAGTCACAAGAGAACCAATACTGTAATATTATATGAAATGAGGAGACGGAAACCAAAGATCATTAGTAGTGGCAGGGAGAGGTGAGAGGAGGAGAACTGAAGGAGTTATTGCTTAGGAGGGAGAAAAATTTGGAAAACAGTAACTAGAAGAGTCTCCTAATTTTAAGAATATAAACAGGTCAATGAATGTGTAAATTGTTAGGGAAAAAATTTTACCTCCTACAAATTGAGTGTATACTATTTGCCGCTCATATTCCCTGTATTATTTTTTCACTCTTTCCTTGCCGCAATTTCAAGAAAAGGCATTACAACATTCACTTGTGGCACGAATAAATAAAGATTCAAGATGAAGTAACTTTCCTAAGAAGACAAAATTAGTAAATGGTTGGGGGCAAAAAGGTATGAGTTAGTTTTTAACTGCTTTACTAAAGTATAATTTAGATACCATACATTTTTTTTAATATTTAAGTGAACCACTGGGTAAGATTTAATGCATTTATACACCAGTACATTTAACAATTCAATCCAATTTTAGAATACATCTCTTATGCTAAAAGTTCTTTTATAAGCAAGGTAGATTTGAACTACAATCTATCAGCCTCCAAACATACGCTACACCATAAATCCTTGAGTAATATTCACGAGAGGGGGGACAAAAATCCTTTGTTTCTCCTAAGGTGGAAAAGAACTGCACACACACATCTTATCACCTCACAAAGCTAATACTACACACCACAAGGCATCACTCCTTCAGAGAACCCAGGGAAATTGTTCCACCAATAATAAAATTTCACTACTAAAAGTTAGTCATAATTAATAGTAATAAAAGTAGTAACCAATTTGACTTTGCATATATGATATGCTTGCTATAAGCTATTTTTAAGGGCAAAAGTATGAAAAAGAAAAATGTACACAAATCCAAGAAGACCAAATAAAAATATTCTAGTGAGAAAGCAAAGGCAATATGCAACAGACAAAAAATAAAACCATACAAATACGGGGGCTGTGTTAACTGAAGACAAAAACTAATCAGAACAAATACTTCAATAAACAATGTAAAATTACTTAAATAGGATGACTTTATAAGCAGGAATATGTGTTTGGGTAACAAGCAATATTATACACTATAAAAAAAGATAAATAGAAAAACAAAGTGAGACAATATTCATATAGTAAAAGTTGAAAACTTAAAGTTTGCTTAAGTAATGAATTTTATACAGCTAATTTAAAATACTGAACACTCTTGATACCAGCAGCCAAGAAACTGAATGACGAATTGCGCTGGGAGAGTTTGCTGTCAGAGACCTCTCCAAGGTACTAAGGAGCAACGATGTCAGTCTGGAGACTAAGGTGCACCTGATAGAGGTCACGGTCTTTGCCATCACTTGCTATGCTTCAGAGAGCTGGACAATGACTAGGGATGACAGAAGGAGTATGGATGTCTTTGAGCTTTGGTGCTGGAAGAGTATTTGAATACACCATGGACTGCTAGGAGAACAAACAAGTTCATCCTAGAGAGGGTGAAGCTAGGCTGCTCCATAGAGGCAAAGATTCTGAAGCTTCGTCTGAGATGCTTCGGACATGTTGCAAGGAGGGACCAGTCCTTGGAGAGGGCCATTGTGCTTGGGAGGGTGGAGGGATGGCGCAGGAGAGGAAGACCTTTGATGAGATGGATTGATTTCATCACTGGGGTAATAGAGATAGATGTGTCAGAGACAGTGAGATTGGCAAAGGATAGAGCAGGGTTTTGGGCTGTTGTACATAGGGTCGCTATGAGTCGCAAGCAACTCAATGGCACATAACAACAACAACAATTTAAAACAAGAGCAAATTTTTCAATCCTTCAAGAACAAGTAAACATAGAACCATGAACATGAAGTCAATAAAAGGAGTTAGAATTAACGAGTAAAAATACAACTTTTAAAAAGTTAGAAGAAAAAAACAAAGTACAATTCTAAAATAAAAGGAGAAAGCAAGATATTCATTTAGTATAAATTTTCCTTTACACTTAAAACCATGTTTTTGTCCTAAGAACTAGGGAATAAGTATATAATTGAAAACAATTTAATGAATATGATTACCACTGGACATAAAGTTCACAAAATTAAAATTAGGGCTCATGTGCATAGTATTAAGCCTGTATCAAAGTTCTGAGGATTGAGTAGAAGACAACTGCTAGACCTCAACTAAAAGAACACCTTTTATGACTGAAATACAACAGGTACGATAATATCCTATTTGTTAATCAAATAATCAACAAAATTATTTTACTGAAACCAGTAAAACAATCTCAGTCTGGTCCAGCTCAACATTTCAAAAACGACCTCATTCTGGGCAAAAGACAAGCTTCTCTGAAGGTTATTTTTATAAAATAGCTCCAGTATTAGGAGAATTTTCCCCCATTTTAAAATAATAAAACAAAACAAAAAACAAACAAAAAAAAATTTTTGGTTTGTGGTTTGCACAAAAAAATTCGTAGTTTGGAAAAATCAGTAATTTTATTTACAAACAAGGGATGTAGCTAACAAAAGCTGAAGTAGCAACTCAGAGATGAACCTCTACTGGGTTTCTGTGGCTGTGGATCAAGGGAAAGGTGAGTGTCCATCATTCTCCCAAGGAGAAAGGGGATTCAAACTGTTAAAAAGGTGCCACCTTAAGGTTAGCAGCAAAACTACACCTGTAAAATATGATCCAACTTAGAATAGCGAATTAAGTATTTTTCTAATCTTAATTTCAAACAATGTGTCAAAGTATTAAGTTTTATGCTAATTTTAACACATTTTTCTCAATTTTCATAAGGTTGCTATTACTAACTCTATTCCTAGTAAATGTATCTTCCCAAATCAAAAACATCAAATTTTAAAATCACAATCATAATAATCTAAGAGTAAATTAATAGTATATAACAACAATAGCATGTTATTATTGGTTGTTTTTTACTTAAGCTTCTTGTTTAGAGTCAGCAAGACTTGGGGAGGGTCTTTGTATTTAAAAGTTAGTTGTTTTTATATTTTATGTTTTATATTTTAGTTGTTTTTATATTCTTCTAAGTGGTACAGCACTCTTTCTGTCCATATGTTATACTGAGGTAATCTGGGGTTGCTGAACCTTGCACCATTGGGGTTTCAACTGCCCTAACAGTTACTCCTGGTGGACAGTGTTAGTGGAGCTCCCAGTTTAAGACAGGTTTAGAAGCAGGAGTGGCATCCACTTCCTAAATAACATACTCTATCAACTCTGAGAAACAATAGTTAAGGTCTTTTGTTCATCGAGTCACTATGAGTCTTACTCGACTCGACAGCAATCAACAACAAGAGTAAGTTATTTTTAAAAACTCTTTCAATTTATAAATTGACAAAAATAACTTCATCCTTCAGTTTCATTAGGAACACTCAAATCAATCACACAACCATCAAGTTGGAACCCAGCTCACAGACAACCTTCTAGGGGGTTTCTCAGGTTGTACTCACAGGGGAAGAGATTGCCATCTCTCCTGTGGAGCAGATGGTGGATTTATATTGCCAGAAGTGTGGTCTTTAGATAAACAACACAACTCCCTACAGACTAGGCCACCAGAAAGCCATACCAGGACACAAGGGATAGAGAGGAAATAGGAAACACTTCAAGAAGATAAACAAGTTAACAACCACAAAATATATTGAAAAAACAGACAATTCAGGCCACGGTCTTCGCAATTACTTGCTATATGCAGAGAGCTGGACAATGACTAAGGAGTTGTCACTGTCTTTGAGTTGTGGAGCTGGAGAAGAGTCTTTTTTTTTTCTCTTCATTTTTACTGTATTATTTTTACGTGTACCGTCAAATCAGATCTGACTGGTACAGGAGATTGCCCCCTCCTTCTCCAGCAGAGCATCTGGTGGATTTGAACTGCGTACCTCTGGGACTGCAATGCAACGTCTTGCCACTAGGCCACCAGAGCTCCCTTGGAGAAGAGTCTTGAACATTCCATGGACCACCAAGAAAACATACAGGTCAGTCCTGGAAAGAGTGAAACCAAGTTTCTTGGAGGCAAGGATTTCAAAGCTCCATCTCACATACTTTTGGGACATGGCCAGGAGGGACCAGTCCTTGGAGAAGAACATCATGCTTGGAAGAGTGGAAGGACAGCCCAAGAGAGGAAGATCTCCAATGAGATTAGCTGATATAGTAACAAGGGCAATGGCAGTAGGTGTGTCAGAGTCAGACTGGCTCAAAACAGGGCAGGCTTCAGAGCTGCTATACATAGAGTTGCTGTGAGTCAGAGCCAACTTAACAGCACTTAACAACAAAAGGACACAAAATTCAGTATTACCTATTTCTTATACATTTCATAGTTTGTATTGAAATAATTTCCTGAAAAAAATAAACATACTTATAAAAAATAGATTAAGTAAAATTAAAAAGTTACATCCTTATTTCAAATAAAGTTTCTTTTCTTCATACTCTTTTTACTTCTTATTCCCAACGATCTGTTATCAAGTTAAAAGTAATATAAAATAGAACTAACATAAAACCCTCAAACTAACTGTGATCAAAAGTGACTTTGCTAACCTCTCTACACAACATTCTTTAATTTAAAATAGCATTTTTAATGTTTTACAAAAATTTATTCTACTGTTTCAGATTGAAAAGACTGTACCACAGATTGAAAAATCACTTTTTATCGCAACCAGTGTGAAAGCGAGCTGGACAATAAACAAGAATGACAGAAGAATTGGAGCCTTTGAGCTGTAGTGTTGGAGATGGTAGTCAGTGGAAAAAAAGACCCTCAATGAGATAGACTGACACAGTGACTGCACCATGGACTAATGGATGTGAGAGATGACGATAGGACATCACAAAGGATGAGATAGGGTTCAGACCCACTGTTCATACAGTTGCTAGAAACTGTACTTGACTCGATGGCACCTAACAGCAGTTCCACAGAAGTGCCTCAGGTATTCTATCACTTGATCCAAGAGAGTAAAGACAACACAGTCCTCACCCATTGCTAGTGGCAATTGAACATGGTTCAGCTTCTGCGAAAAATAACATAGTAGTTCCTCTAAAAGTTGAATTCATGACCCAGCAATCCCAATCCTAGGTATATGGCGAAAAGATGTGAAGTTCAGTCACAAACAGAAACTTTTCGAAATAAAAAATACTCAAAAGTGCAAACAACCTAACTGCACAAAATTGGATGAATTAAACGCAGTCCCTACTGTCAAAACATAGCAAGGAAACACTGCATGGTTAAAAATTGAGAAGGGTGTACGCCGGGGATGTGTCCTATCTCCATACCTTTTCAACCTGTACGCAGAGCAGATTAACCTGGGAGGCTGGGCACTATGAGGAGAAGTGTGGTGTCAGGATTGGTGGAAGATCTATCAACAATCTGCATTATGCAGATGACACAACCATACTTGCCGAAACTGAGGAGGACCTGAAGCGCTTGCTGCAGAGGGTCAAGGACTGCTGCCTTCAATATGGATTGGAGCTCAATATCAAGACAAATATTCTCACCACTGGACCAATTGGCAACATCAGGATGGATAGTGAAGAGACTGAGATTTTTAACAACTCTAGTCTGCTTGGCCCCACAGTCAACACTCTTGGCACCAGCCAGGAAATTAAAAGACGTATTGCGATGGGAAAGTCTGCTGTTAGGGACCTCTCCAAAGTACTGAAGAACAGTAATGTCACTCTGGAGACTAAGGTGCGTCTGATACAGGCTATGGTCTTTGCAATCACTTATACATCAGAGAGTTGGACAATGACTAGGGAGGATAGAAGGAGAATTGATGCCTTTGAGCTGTGGTGCTGGAGAAGAGTATTGACTGGACCCTGGACTGCTAAGAAAACAGATTCATCCCGGAGAGGGTTAAACTGGGCTGCTCCTTGGAGGCAAGGATTCTGAGGCTTCGTCTGACATACTTTGGACATGTTGTAAGGAGGGACCAGTCCTTGGAGAGGGACATCATGCTTCGGAGGGTGGAGGGACAGCGCAGGAGGGGAAGGCCCTCTAAGAGATGGATAGATTCAGTGACTGGGGTAATCGGGATGGATCTGTCAAGAGGCAGTGCGATTGGCCCAAGATAGAGCAGGGTTTAGGGCTGTTGTACATAGGGTTGCTATGAGTTGCAAGCAACTGGTCGGCACATACCACCACCACCACCACCACCACCACACAGAATACTACTCAATCATAAAGAGAAATAAAGACTTGATGCCACAACATGAAGATGATGAACACAATTAATACCAAAAAGTTCTACTGTGTAATACTATTTATACAAAAGAAGCAAATATATAAAAACACATTTTGTGATTATCAGGTTCCAAAGGGCGGAGATTTGAAAGAGTACCATAATGGTGGTAAAACATAAAGAACATAATCAGTGTCACTGGATCATATGTACATGGAGAAAACTATTTGTGGTCTGCATGTTCATTTTAAAATTTTTTTAATAAATAATACTGCTCTGAGGAAGTGCCCAGTAGTAAGGACTGCTAAAACAAAGGCAAGTGGTTCAAATCCACTAGCTGCTCCATGGGAGAAAAACAGACCATATCTTCACTTGAGATTTAAAGCCTCTAAAAATCCACTGGAGGGTCACCTATCAGTAAGTTCTGACTCAGCAGTACATAACAAAATAACAACACTGCTATTTGTTAATGAATTTTTTAAATATGTAATAAAATACATAATATTAAAATGTGTTTTATTCCAAATCTCAGCATACCTGATTTGACCAAATCAACTTATCACCAAGTAATTCACTATTAGTCTCTAAAATAAGACTTCAACTGTCTCCTAAAATTATAAAGTGACTTGTTTAAAGCAAGTTACAAATATAAAAATTTAGCAATTCCAACTATACAAAAGCAGAGTTTTCTTACTGTTATATAATGGGGGGAAAAAAAGAAAATTTTACTGTCACCCAGTGACAATAAAATTAAAATTTATGGATTCAAATTTATGGATTAATCAGTAACAATTTTCCTCTTTGACTATGTAAGTAATAAATATAAATGTAAACTTCAATTTTCTTCAGTGTCAAATAACTTTGCAATTCTTACTACTAGTGTTCTGCCGCAGAATTTCTTAATCTGGCTAGTTCAATTTCAAAATCCTGATCAATTCCAATATCCCAATAATGAAAAAAAGAAAAATAAACCAACAGAAACTTGATTTTGGAAAAATATGAGGACTTTATGCAATCTAGCTATAATGTTCTATTTGTTTCCTAATCTGAAATGTCCTACATAAAAAATTATCTGAAAATCCAAAGGGGAAAAAAATACTTGCATTTGTGCTTGCCTTGCATCCCTAAAAAAAGTATACATGTTGAATATGTCAAGCTTATTGTATAAATAGTAGTTCATGTGCATGTTAATAGAGAATTATCAAATGAAATGGATTCAGACATTACTACCTAGAGACAGAAATATTTGTTACAATTTCTGACTATACCATACCTTTTTTAGCTATTAAGACTTCCAGCATTTTATAATCTTTTCATGATCACACCCCAACAACTGATTAAAGGCAAAGATTCTGTCTCAAATGTATTAAAATTAATATTTCTGTACTCTCATTTTTATATATAAAAGAAAAAAAATACTGTTGTACAATGGTGACACAACAACAGTATGAAATGTTTGCATGTCATTATCAGTGTGATACCTGAGTCATTCCAGGTTGTCTAATCACATGAGATACAAAAGCCCTCATCAGGTTATGGAAAAGTGGTGTTCTGTGCCATCAAGACCACTCCAATTCACAGTTACCCTAAGAACAATGAATCTGAATCCTATCCTATCTTGTGCCATCCTAACCATCTCCAAAACACTTGAGTCCATTGTTATGAGTCACCAGGTCAATCCATCTCATTGAGGATATTCCTTTCTTATACTGATCCTCCACTGTAACCACTTAAAAAGGTGTAGAAATACATCCAATAAGGAGGCACAAAAGAAACACACTGTAACAAATAAGCAAAGAAGTTAGTCTGTCAAAATAATGTGTAAATACATCTAAAAGTACCTACCAAAGGAAAACCCTTCAAAAATTAACATAAATGCTCAGCAAAAACAAGTATATCATTTTAGTGAATGTCAATTAAAAAATATTATCTTCCACTTACTGTCTCAAAAGAACACTGACTGCCAGCAAGTCAAGGCCAAGTTGAGCACCTTTCTGGAGTTTCAAATGCACTAGCTGCTCTGCAGTTATAGTTGTTATGAGTCAGAACTCACAGAAGACCTTGCAGCAGGTTTTTTCAGAGGATGTAAATTATCTGGGAGGACACCGCCTATCTTTCGCTCATGGAGCAGCTGGTAGATTCAAAACACTCTGAGTTGACAGCCTAACTCTTTACTACTAAGTCACCAGAGTTCCATACTCTGCAAGAGGACAATTTCCTCCCATGTGATTTATAAACTCAAAGACCCAAATAAGGGTCACCTACAAGTCAGTTAGTTCAAATAGCCAGCAATTAGGTTAAGCTGGGCTTTTCTGTTATTTCTATAGACAGGGCAAATGTGTTCCAAAGATTTCCATGGCTGTAAATCATTGCAGATTTCCATTATTTTAGTTACAGCACTTAAACACTGTGCCACCAGAACTCCTAAAATTAGTTCAGGATTTAAACAATGAAATGTTTAGCTCTGAGCTAAAAATCTTAAAACAAGAACCACATTTAATTATTATTATTTGATAGATCCACTAGCTTCCATTTATGTATCGGTACTGACACTATAGATAAGTCCTGACTGTACATTTTTCATGAGTCTAAATACTCAATGGCAACTAACAATAACATTTCTCATCACAAATGTCTATCAAACACAGAGAATTATCACACTTTCCCTGCCAACTTATCAACTAAAAGCAAAGAAAAAACAAATTCCAATAAAAGTAAATCTTCATGAAAATCTGGTAACAGTACATCTATACAAAAATGAAGTAAACTTCCTCTATTTAAAATTCTTAATTCACTAATCATTGAGTATTCTAATGCCTGGAAAATAATTTAACCTCAATAAAAGATTCATTCAAGTTTGAAAGTACAGGAAAAATATTTTACCAATTTACTGAGACTAAATTGTACTCTAACATATTGAAAGAAAGAATATTTCTTCTTCCAACAGTTGCTAAGTTTCAAAACCAAAGGCCAAAAGATCTAATTGACAACTGTGATTTTCTTAGACCATCAGCCACCCAGACACTCGACAATTGTTATTTTCTAATCAAGTACTCAGTAACTTTTATTTTGCTTACTCACACATTTTCTAACAGTAAAAGAACATACTTTTAAAACAAAACCCACCCAACCCAGCACATTGCAATGCAGTTGAAAACTGACTCATAGTAGACCCTCCACTGGGTTTTCAGTGGCAGTTCACACAGGAGATATTGCCTATCTTTCTCCCTAGCATTTCTAATCACGTGCCTTTGGGTTGGCAGTGCAACAGAGCTGAAAGCTAAAATGATTCCAATCTTTTCTACATCCCTCATATTACATAATCATGGCTGCTTAACTTCAGCTCTGTATCAAACTGCCCAAATTCAAATTCTTGTTCTATCAAACACTACTTTAAAGTCATTGCTATTCAGTCAATCCCAATGCATAGCGATCTATATATGAGGTTTTCAAAGCTATACATCTTAATAGGTGCACCCTGCCCCCTCTTTCTCCCATCGAACACGATAAGTAGCAAATTCAAACCTCTGATATGCCCATTAGCAGCCTAATACGTAATGAACTGCATATACCAGGGCTTCTTTCCAAATACCTGGGTATTTCCAAATTGCTCAGTATATTTCTCCCTCTGCAGTTTAAGAAGAAATTGATTGAACACACCCTACTGGTTTTCATGAGGATAAATTATTTAACATTCGAAAATTAATGTGGGCTGGTATTGATAATTTTACAACGTAAATAAAGGGTATATCAAAGATCAGTAAACCATTCTCATCCATAAATTTAAGAGCTTCCATTCCAAAATCTTTCAAAAAGCTTGGAATTGTGTTAATTGAAAATAAACATTCAACATGTGGTATTTTTATTACTATGCTGGTTACTTGTGAAGATTACAGGAATACCGTCCAGCATTATGCATAGAATAGGTGTTGAATGTATTTTTTAATCATCCTTCATAACCAACAATACTTGATTCAACCAGTCATCTTTTGATGTTTTTTTTTACTTAATATTTAAGCATAAACTACCATACTTGATAATATCTACAGCACAGAGATATAAAAGTTTCAAGATCAATTCTCAATGGGCTCACAAAATACAATGTATCCAGAGTGCTGACTTCACTGATAGTTTGTAATTAGTTTCAACTACATAAAAAAAGATGTGAGGGTTATCTGTCTAGTTCATTTGAGTACTACCTTAAAACTAACAAATTATAAACAGTAAGGGATAATTCTCATTTGGTACATTTAAGAATGACTTCTAAGTGAAGATAAATCAGTATCAGATGGAAAATTAATAGTATGAGAAAAATGACTCCATGAATTTTTGTATAAAACTAAGAAAAGACATTAAAGAGATCTAGCACCTCATGAACCTTCGGAGTCAAAATCTTTAAATCAGAAACACACCCGCACACACACAATATAAACACACACACAAAAATAAATTGCTTCAAAGAACTCATGAAATATTACACAAAATGGGTGACCCTAGAGGACATTATGCTGAGTGAAATATCTCAGTCACAAAAGGACAAATATTGCATAGTGCCACTATTGTAAAACAAGACTGATATCAGGGGTGGGGGAGACTGAGAAAGATGGGATAAAT
>NW_006399885.1:643763-645117 GCF_000299155.1 Elephantulus edwardii | reverse complement strand
ATAACAATGACAAAGAGAAGAGCGAATTGGGGGGAAGGGGTGGGCATGGAGAAAAATGCAACAATGAATGAATGGAAATCCAAAGTCTCTGTAAACGTTCATTAAAATTAACAAAATTTTAAAAAATCAAATGTTTCCACTTCAACCAAACAATCGTAAAAGATTCAGACACAAACAAAAAAATTAAGTGGTCCTATTTTTATAGTCCCTTAAATCCATTATCCCTTGTAACGGAAGAGAAAAAAAGAACAGCATTTTAAAAAAGCAGCAACGTCAATTCCCACATTGGAACTCTAGAGGGCACCAGAAATATGCCCTCCTTCCCACCACCCCTCCTCCCCGGTAACGTGAGCAGCTGCAGGAGCCCTAAGTCTGGTTGCTGAGGTTGGTATTGCAGCAGCAGCAGCAGGACTGATGTCTGCAGCGGTGGAAACAGCGGCGCCCACTCCCAGCTGCCTCACCAATATTACCCAGGCTTCGCCCCAGGGGCAGCTGCCACCCAAGGAAAAGCTCCTCCTCCTCAAAGCAACGGGGAGGGGCAAAGCCTACTCCTGAACCCCTAAAATGTGGCGATGTCCACCAAAGAGGAACATATTATGGGCCAAGGACTCACAATGGAGATGTTTTGCTCTTCACTTTCTGCCAAAGATGCACCAACGAGAGTTGAGCGCGACTCTTGGTCCTGGATAAGAAAAAAAAACAAGATGAAAAATGATACAAGAGCCAACCAGGTGGGCGCACCAAGCCCTTTCCACCAGAAGGAGGCAGACAAGGGGAGGTCAAGGAGGTTCGGTCCTTTTATTATTACCCCCTACTCACACCCCACAACACCCTCCTACGTAAAGTGCGACGTAAATTGCATATTTCGGGTCAAAAACCACGTGAAAAGCAAAATCTCTAAGGGGCTGCTGGAAGGCACCAAGCTTGCCCCAGGATGAGAAAGGGGGGAAGGGCAAAGCATAGCCTCGACGCCAACAAGGTATCCGAGGCCCTCCTAAATATGCCCACCCAGCGTGCTCCCTCCCTGTCACTCCAGGCACCAATTCGGAGGTGAGGGGAGGTTCGGGTTTCCACGGGACCAATATTCCCGATATCTGCCCCAAGCACTTGCCCTGGGCCTGAGCCTGGCCCCCCCTGCAGTCGGCGACCGGCAGCGCTGCCTCCCCGTCCGCCATTAGAGACCCAGCCAAACAATACGTGCGGAGCAAGAGCCGCGCAGCACAGCGCCGGGGAGGAGCACAGCGGAGCAGGGACCCGGCAGGGAAGAGGCGGCAGCTCTCGCCCCGAAAAACTTGGGGACTGCGGGCTACGGAAGCGGCTCGGAGTGCAACACAGAGGGAACGCGAACTGAGGC
>NW_006399885.1:631084-643663 GCF_000299155.1 Elephantulus edwardii | reverse complement strand
AGACATTCTTTAATAGTTAAGCTATTGTCTGGTTTTAAGAAGATGTCAGGGAATATTTTTGGCTTAAGATTTAAATTATCTCAGTGTAATAATTTTAGGGCAGGGTAATAATTTTAGGGTCACCTAACCTTCAAGGCTCCAGAAAGACTGGAGTCTAAGACAATTTGAAATACTATAATTCCCTTTTTGATCAAGATTCTTCTATAGACTCTTTGACCAAAATGTTCAGTAATGATAGTTGGGCACCATCCAATTCTTCTGGTTCTAGGGCTAAAAAGGCTATTGGTTCATGGAGGCAATTAATTAGTCACACGTTCTATGTCCTCTTCCTTTTCCTGACTCTCCCTCCTCTCTTATTCCAGAGAACAGAGACAATTGTCATGCCTTGAGTCGGTACTAGAAAGCAATTAAGACCCCTACACTTTCAACTACAAAGTAAAACAAAAACATTAAACATGTTATTGGGTCTATTAACTGGATGTCTTATAAAACCATGACCATAACCCTCTAAACCAAGAAGCCAAGTCCCATGAGGTTTTTAGCTACACATAAGTAACCTCAGCAGTTAATTTCTGTAAACATATCCATGAAATAACTTCTTCTAATTCAATTACACATATAATTAACTGACAGCAATTACAATAATCAAAGCTTTGCACTTTGAAGTTGAATATAGTCATGGTCCCTCTGCATGTGTCAGAGTAAAACTGTATTTCAGAGGGTTTTCAGAGAATGACTTTTCATAAATAGATCAACAAATGTTAAAATCTTTCTTCCTAAACATTTCTGGTTAGCCTCTAACTTTTTGGTCTGTAGTACCCACAAAGTTCTTTTAATGAATAGTTAGCAAGACTTCCTGTCCTAAATAATCATGCTACAGTGGCCATCTCTATATAATTAAGTCAGCAAATATCTAAAAGCGTCAAACAGCGTTCTTTTGGCACTTATTGTTAGCTCTACTTTGGCAACAACTCTTCCACCGTAATTTTTTTGGTGGACACTTCTTCACAGTACAGAATATGACCAAGAAGGAGTCTTCTAATAGAAAATACACTTATCAACCTTCTTGCATTTTGGAGAGCCCTTGACAGATTATACTACAACATTTCCTCAAACAAAAAACAATTACAATAAATCTCTCTTCCTCAACTTTATCAACTATACATGCCACCATTTACCTTCAAAAGTGGTAAATCTGAAGAAGAGACTGGATCATACGATAACAGCACACTCTGCCACCAGAGCACCTCAAATATAAAGCAAATAATGAAAAAAAATTCTCTCTCCCTTAACCATGAGAAAACAGACACTCAAGAGATTTAAAAATCCAACAAAAAGGGGAAAAATTTTCTTTCAACTGGGAGAAAATTACAAAGGCAATACATTTTAAAAGGCATGAACTTCAAATCCTGCTTGAGAATCTATTAGTAAACTCTCAACTTTTATGTACCAGAGTAGAAATGGATTCATGCTTGACCGCCCCTGGATTTCCTGGGTTGTAAATGGCAATGGAGGGGGTGACTCAACTTGTCCTATGAACCTGTTGGTGGGTTCACTGATAAACAGGAGTGGTCCCAGAGAACGACTCCACCAATTTACCACTGGCGTAAATACCAGAGACCTGCTCAGCATTGTCCAGGCTGGCCTTTAGAGATAGCTGCCATCCAAAGTAATCTACTCTTCCCCTTCAAGATCATGAAAATGCAAATCCCACAGAAAGACCACCCAACTATAGAACAAAGTCTAAAAAAGTGAAAAATAGGAGAAAACAATTCACAATGTGGATGCTTTCCTTCTTAATTTCTGTCACTGTTTTCATCAAATACGGTTGGGGGTGGTTCCTGAGGTTAAAATGAGAGAAATGAAAAATCATTTACTTATTCCCAATGTGGACGCAATACCAACTCGTAACCACCAGAGGGAGGAAGCAAAGGTTTCAGAGGTCAAAGCATCAGGGTCTTTTTCTACCCTTCCCCCTCACTTGAGAGGAGAAGCTACATAAAAAAACCCATTAACAAGAGGACTGCTGGACGAACGTAGGTACAGACTGGGAGGTCGGAGAGCACAGCAAGCCTGGGTGGGGGCAGGCCTCAGCCTCGATGCCAGGAAGGTATCTTAGTTCCTAACGTGCCACCCCACGTCATTCCCGTCACTGCAGGCACCAATCCGGGAAGGGGGGACGTCTCTTCACTGGGCCGAAATCTCTGATATTTGCTCACTTATCCAGGGTCCAAAGTTTGCGTCCTTAACCCGCCGTCAGCAAGTGGCTTCACTTTCATCATTAGAAACTCGCCAAAATAAGTTACGACTACAAGCCAGGTAGACGCAGAACCAAGTAGGGACCAGGCAGGGAAGAGGCGGCAGCTCTCGCCCCGAAAAACTTAGGAACTGCAGGCTACGGAAGCGGTTCGGAGTGCAGCCCGGAAACCAACAGCGCAAATGGAAGCGCCTCCCCCCATAGGAAAGAAAGGAAAAATAACGTCGGCGACCTCCCCACGGCCGCGGCCCCGGGCGACCCCCGCCCCGAGCGACCCCCGCGCCCGCGCCCGCCTCACCCAGCCCTCCCTGTCTCGGTCTCGCCGCGCTTAGGGCCGCCTGGAGAGGCGCCGGTGACATGAGCGGAGCCCGAAGGAGCCCCCGAGGCCCCTGCGCGGCAGCGGCGACAGCGGCCGCGCCGCGGGGCATTAATCCCGAGTGGGTGGGAGGCTCCCGAGGCTGCCCTCACCCATCTCCGCCTCCCCAGTCGCCTCCGCCTCCGCCTCCGCCTCCTCCTCCGTAGGCTGCGCTGCTCTCAGCCCCCCCACTATCAGCGGATCTGGACTGGAAGACAGTGGGGCAAGCCTCACCCGGTTCTGGCTGCGGCTCCGCGGAGCGAACCTCCCCTCCCCCGGCCCACCCCCCTTCGGTAACACGCACAACTCCGCTCGGTCCACTCCCGGGTTTCGCGCTGGTGAGGAGGAGGTGGAGGAGGAGGTGGCCGCGCTGCCGAGCCCGTAGAAGCCCCGCCCCAGAGCCCTCATTGGCTGGCGGCAAAGGCGGGCCGGGAACCTCTCGGCACACCAATTGGCTCCATCGGCCTTCCTTCAGGACCCCCCTCGATGAGGTGGTCCAGAAGGCTGTCCGTCAAGCGCAGGACACACCCCCCGACGTTTCCATTCCACTCCCTCCCAGCCGCCCCTTCCCTTCTCCGCCCGTCCCCTCCTCCCCTGCGTCCCCCGCCCCCACCCCACTCGGGCCGTCAGGGTCAGACGGACCCGCGCTCCGTGGCCCCCAGTACTGGCTGCGGGCTGACTTTCGGGCTCATCGGCGGGTCCCCCGGGCCAAGGACGCCCCGAGACACCGAGGCTAGGGCCTTGCTCGGACCTCTGCCCGCAGCCCACTGCAACGACTCTGAACGTCTCTGCCCGAGGAGAGACTCAGCCTCGATACCCCGAACGCCCTCTCTGTCCATTGCTTGGAGCCCTTGCGGGCCAGGGGCACGGGGGTGGGGGGATCTAGGACCAGGTCGCCTGGGGAGAACAGACCGAGGGCGCGGTGGCTTCCCGAGTGCTCCGAGACGAATGCAGGCCCCTCCACCCTCGCCTCGCCCCGTGGGGCAGAGTCCCCCACTCCCGTCATGGCTGCAGCAGGAGGAGGCGACGTCCTCCATTTTGTCGGGACGCTGTGGGAACTTGGGGCCAGTTCAACGCCAAGCCCCGAGGGGCTGGGGAGCTCGTCCCCGACAAGCCCCACTGGGCTCACCCATTCGGCCGAGGGAACCGCCCCGGCCTCGAGGGTCTGGCCCTCTGGGGCCGAGGCGGGCAGGCGCCACGATGGAGGGACCCAGACGCCGCTCCTGCCTCCATCAACCAAGATGGAGGAGGCTGCGGGCGCCCCTGGAGCTGGGCTCCCTTGGAGGGGCTGAGAGCTTCCCCTGCGTGTCCCTCTGTGCTGCCGTCTTCTCCTCGGCCGCTCGCAGGCGCCCACCCCCAGCCTCCCAAGGGCCCTCCCCCGTGTCTGGTCCTCAAGGTGGTGGAGGCTTCTCTGTCGGCTCCATCGCTTCGCCACAGCTGGGCCGTCAGCCCTGCGGGAGGCGCGGAGGACCAGCGGGAGGGCCAGGCGGCGGTCACACAGGCCCACTCAGCCCGTCGAGGACCAACTCTTTTTGTTGTTCATGGCCTACACCTACATCCTGGGCAGACATAATGGTGCGGTACAATGGCCAAGAATTCCCCGTAAAGAGTGAAGACATGGCGCGCTCATCTCACCCTAGCGGTGGGTCGTGGGATTGCAGGTGTTGGTGTTGGAGAAAGAAATGCGTAGGTGACTGGATTTCTCAATTGTAGAGAGAATCTGACACCATTGCCTATTAATAAATGGAGATGTGTTACAATTTCAAGTCTACCGGTGATAATGAGCATGGGGTTTAAAATTAAGTTAATCATAAAAGACTGCAAAAATGATGTGTAAACTCAAAAAATGCCATTTACAGAACATAATCTGTATGTTCAGAGTCATTAATTCATTATGAATAAAAGCTCACTTGACATAACTCTCAAGTTGTCCTTATATTTAGGAGTAAATATAATGATTTTTTTATTGTGTGCCATCATGTTGAGGGTCACTCATGAACATCAAGAAAACAAAGATTTTCATTACTGTGCCAATTGTTGGCAGCACCATAATAAATGAGAAGAGGTTGAGATTGTTAACAATTTCAGCTTGCTAGGTTCCACAATCAATACGCTTGGCACTAGCAGTCAGAAAATCAAAATAAAAATTGCATTAGGAAAATCTGCTGTCAGGGAAATCTCCAGAGCGCTGGAGAGCAACAATGTCAGTCTAGAAACTAAGGTGTGCCTCATCTAAGCGATGGTCTTCTTAGTCAGATAGCTGGACAATAACCAAACATGACAAGAAAAATTGATTACTGCAGAGGGTGAAAACAAGCTGTTCCTTGGAGGCAAGGGTTTTGAAACTCCATCTTACATACATTGGGCATGTTGCCAGGAGAGACTAGTCCTTGGAGAAGGATATGCTTGGAAGGATGAAGGGACAGGGCAGGAGAGGAAGACCCCTGACGAGATGGATTGATACAGTAACAGTGGTAATGGAAATAAACGTGTCTGAGACATATTGCTCAGGATAGAGCAAGGTTCAGAGCTATTTATTGTGCATAGGGTTGCTATAAGCACATAACACCATGAACAACAGATCTGAACCCTGTCATATCCTGTGCCATCTCTGACACATTTGAGGCTATTGCTGCTGGTTCTGTGTATATCTTTCTCACTGAGGTTCTTCCTCCCTTTTGTCAACTCTCCACATTTCCAATCATAATGTCACTTTCCAAGGAATAGCCTCTTCTAGCAACATGTCCAAAGTATGTGAGAGGAAGCTTCACCATCCATGCCTCTGTAAAACACTCTTGGATGCACTTTCTCCAAGACATACCTGTTTCTTTTGGTAGTCTGTCCATATTCATTACTTTTCACCAACACCACAGCACAAAAGCATCAGTTTTTTTTCTTTTGTCATCTTTATCCATTGTCCAGCCCTCAGACACATAGTAATTGAAAAGAAATGGCCTGAATCAGGCACACTTGTCTTCAAACTAACATCATTGCTTCTTGGTACTTTGGAGAAATCCCTGACAGCAGACTTTTCCCAATGCAATAACACATCTTTTGATTTCTTGACTCCTGGTGCCAAGGGTGTTGATTGTGGATCCAGCATAGCTTGAACTTATAAAACTGTGTTACTTTTTTCCCTTCAGATTAAATTTTTATAATTAAAAATGTTTCATTTTTCAATAAAATTGTATAGTTGCCTTTATTACACAGTAGAATTTTGCTTGACTACATCATTACCAGGGCAGAAATGTCCTTGATCCCTAAATAAATACATAAATTCAAGGCAATATTGTAATAACTCAATGAAAACTTGTATCATGCTTTTTTTATATTCTATACCTTCAGCTCATCTATTGTGTAGCCAGAAGGGTTGATTAGAGATGATAAATTTCATGGAATTCAATGATAGATTAAGAGGCTACCTGTTGTTCTATTTCAAGAAATTTCATTCTATTGGTAGGAATTGATTTTCTGAAGGTTCCCAGGTCTTTACTGTTGGGTGTCAGAATTCATTCACACCCATATGAACCTCATATGTACAAAGCAAAGCTCCATAGGAGTGTGACCTTTTAAAAGTAAATTACCAAATATTTCTTCCAAGGTGCTTCTGGGTGGGATAGAACATTGAATTTTCAGCTCCTAATTGAATGCTTATATCTCAGATTGTGAGGATGGTGTAGGACGGGGCAAGGGATAATAGATCTGTTGTTCATAGAATTGCTGTGAGTCATAGAGAGAGCTCTGTTGGCCTAGTGGATAGAAAGTGATGCTACTAAGCCAAAGCTGGGTGATTTTAATCTGCAGCCCTCAGGCCTGATTTTAATTGTTTGGGGGCAAACATTCTTCTAAATGGTATAGCACTGGTTTGTTAATTTGCTGTACAGAGGTAACTCATGGTTGCTGTGATACTAAACACTGTGATACTGATGTGTCAAATGCATTAATGGTTACCCACAGTGGACAGTGTTTGGTGAAGTTCCCAGATTAAAACAGGCTTGAAAGCAGGAGTGACATCCACTTCCGAAACACCTTGTTTCTGGAAACTCTATGAACATGGAGAAATGATGAAAGTTTTACAATTGTTCAGGTCTTTCATTCATAGGATAATTTTGAATTGCCTATGACTCAACAGCACTTAATAATGAATGCTTAGAAAACTCTGGTGGCCTAGTGTCAAGAAGCTGCAGTGCAATCTAGAAGGCACATGGTTTGAAGCCACCAGCTGCTCTGCGGGAGAAGGATGGGCAGTCTCCTCCTGTGTGATTAACTGCCTCTGAAAACCTGCTGGAGGGTCAGCTGTGGGTTGATTCTGACTCTATGGTACACAACAATAACAACAGCAATCGAATGCTAAACCATTTGGACCACCAAGGGACTCTTCTCAAAACTCAGGACTAAAAAATTTAAAGATCTCAGTTCTAACTTGATACATATAAGAAAACAGAAAAGAAATAAAATGTTCATCATCGCTATTTTGGCCTTACTCTTCTGATCTCTGGAAAAAAGGAGACCAGAGTAGTAAGGCCTTATTCTGAGTTTCTCTCAAGGTATTAATTTCTCCCGTGGCATGATCCATTTATTCATTGCTTTTCCCTCAGCTAGTATTTCTCCTTCCTTCCACCTATCATTTACT
Source organism: Elephantulus edwardii (assembly GCF_000299155.1). NCBI lineage: Eukaryota > Metazoa > Chordata > Mammalia > Macroscelidea > Macroscelididae > Elephantulus > Elephantulus edwardii. Next base: position 636,418 of record NW_006399885.1, on the reverse strand, counting down.
TTCACCCAAATTTTTCCACCTTGGGAAGGGATGATATCAGGTTCCGCTACCATAACAGTCCAAATTGAAGGCAGCAAGAGGTGTCTGGCAAGTGCTTCCCGACCTAATCCATTCCCATTCTTACTAAGCAGGGTTACATAGGTACAACAGCAATGGGCTATTTGACCGACCACTAGTCAAGACAGTCCTATTCACCATTAACCCTAGTTTTGCAAAATCAGATGATTGGGATTTCTTGCATACTAGTTTAAAGGTACTGTTACAGTTGTTTGCCCTGGAATTGACCCTGCAGCATCTGGCAAAAGGTGAACATTCCAGGTGAAGCAGAGAATGAGAAAGAATTGTGTAGTGATACCAGCATCCTCCCTCACTCTCTCTTCTCCAGATAGATATTCCTGAGAAACATAGTAGTCTGTCCAAGGGTGAATTCCCTTTAGCACCAGCCCCCGTGATGAGTGTGAATACACATTCCTGAAGGCATGTGAACCAGCCTTTATTCCCCTCTATGTTGGATAACAAGTGTTTTAATTGCACATTCCAATTCTCTATAAGACCATTACTCTGATGGCAATAGGCAATATGGTATGTCGATTTAGCATGGTGTTTCTTGACCCATTGCTGCACTTTATGGGCTATAAATTATGTTCTTTGGTCTGAGAAACTATAACTTGGCCTAAACTGGTACAGAATGTTTTGTTCCAATCCTTTTGTCTCAGGACATAAAGTGGCTTCTCAACTTTTCTTCCCATCTTAGTAGCATAAAAATCATCCTTTGGGCTTTCTCCCCTACTTGGTAACAATAAACAGGAACAGTTTTAGCTGTACATCTTCCCAGGCCCGAAGTTCAGAGCCTCGTGTTTCTGTGAGTCTGAAGGAATGAACTTCATCACTTCTGACACCTACTGTAAAAGGAACAATAGTAGCATGAGGATGGCTGAGTCTGACTTCCATTAACTCCACAAAGGAATACTATCCTGTCAATAATGTCATAGTACTAAGTCAGTAGCTACATCTAGTAATTAGACATCTTCCTCTACCCCACACTCCTGTAAGCACTTCTACTAGTCACTGAGTCCAATATTTGTTGCAAATTAACTCACAGACTTGACTTTACTCACAATTGTAGGGGTTATTTGGGAAATCATTGGGGGTAGGGCAAGCAAAGCATATATATCACACAATGAAAGTCTAGGTTTAGTCCAGCAGTCCCAAACCAGGTTAACAAGACACAATTTTTCAATTCGTTTAGGCAGCATCTCAGGCAACAAGTGAAAGTCTAGATTCAGTCCAGTCACACAAATACAAGAGTTTCTGGTTTCCTTAATCATCCAGCAAACTTTGTCTCATAGCAGTCACAAGTCAGCTCTTCCTTACCATTCAGCGAGCTTAACCATGAACTCTGGCTCCATATCCAGGGCTCCATCAGGCTATGGCTCACCAGAATCTCTATAGTTGGGTCAGCTGTCTCTCTTATGTTGGCCTCATACGCGTTGATGATGGAGAAGGCACTGATCAAAGGGTGAATCATGTATTTGCAGTTAAGGAGGCTGAAGACCATGCCCCCAGAGAGGGGAAAGGTAATGGATATAAAAGCTATTTCCAAAAGTCCTAACACCACACATAACTTTCCTGATTTTATACCATACAGTGTTCCTTGCTCTGTTCAGACCATAGCTTCTACCACTCATCCAGGTTTTTTATTATTATTATTCAATACCATAAGATTGTTCTTAAGATGATTTTTTTTAAATTCAGGTAGGATAAATTCAAGATCATATTTTGGTTCTTGTGAACTTGTTTTTGTTTTCTTCCATTTCAGTTTGCAAGCGTAATTGATGGTCTGTTCCACAATCAGCACCTGGACTTGTTTTGACTGCTGATATTGAGCTTGAAGCAAAGCTCTAGCAACAAGGAAGATAATTGAGTCCCTCTCTTCCAGAATTGGGGCCTTGGGTCTTGAAGAATAGTTCCTGCATTGAGCAAGACATCAAGTTACCTCCTTGTGCCAAGTACCCACACCAAAGATTCAGCTGAGCCACCATGCATGACATAATATGTTTATCCAGGACCCCATCCTGTTGGACTGCCACTGGCCTCAGTGGGGCCAAGGGACTGCTGTTCTCTGCCATAATATTCATATGCCTGGTTGGTTTGGGTTTTTTATGTTTTATTGCTAGAGATACAACACCTATTTGTCAGGTGATTGTGTTAGAGGAATAATTTGCATGTTGTCAATTACTTTGTAACTTTTTTCTTGTTGTTGTTAAGTACAGTTGGTTGGAACCAACCCTTGGCTGGCCCTCTGGCAAGTTTTCAGAAGCACTTAATCGCACGGGAGGAGAATGCTCATCATCCCGCAGAGTAGCTGGTGTGCCTGTGAGATTGCAGTGCAGCTTCTTGCCACTTCTTGCATACATCCATAGTTAAATTTCATCCATAGTTAAGTAGCTTCAGTCAAGAAATTTTTTAAAAGTGCTGCATTGAATGAATGGAATTCCAAAATCTCTGCAGATGTTCATTAAAATTAAAATAAAATAAAAATAAAATTTTTTTTAAAAAGTGCTGCATTGGGAAACAAGGATGTCAGTTTAAAAACTAAGGTGTATCTGATCCAAATCATGATATTTGCAATTCTTCCATATGCATCTGAAAATTAAACAATGTGTATGACTGACAGAAGAGGCATGCCATGTCATTCATCTGCACTGAGTGCCGGGTCTCCCTCTGACTTGAGACACCCCACCCTCCCAAGCATATCTTGCCACCCTAGAGACAAAGGAAGGCATTAAGCTTCAGGAGGTGGCCACGCAGAGCAAGCCCTTTGCGGTGCTTGTGGGGAGACGGGACTGAAACCTCCTGGGGATAGGTCCCTCCATTTGGGGATCCTTGCTTCTGTGGCAGCAGGGCCATTCTAGGGACTAAACAGGATAACAGAGTTTTAGACACAGAATCACAAGAAAGGGAAAGTCTTTTTTTAGCTTTCTTAACTAGCACATTGAGCTACAAAAAAAGAAGAGCTGATTTGAAATCACCATAGACAGAAACTGCTTCAGTGGAGCACCTGGTCTCATACCACTCAGCCACTCCATAGACAAAAGAAGACAATAGAGTTTGGGAGAGGGGCCTACATTAAGGTGAGATTCCTGGAGGTCTGCTGTGCAGGGTAGAGAGAGTCTGAAGGGCCTTAGGAAAGGCAAATTTCCCAGAAAGGACCTCCAGTAGAGTGAGTGGCTCACCCTATATAATGAACATTTTAACCTGGCAACTAATCAATAACATTATAAAGATAAAAATTACCAACAACTTATATACGCATTATAGAAATGGCCTAAAGCTTATGAAGAGAAACTTCACATAATATTGGAAAAGCAGTAGGCAGCTTCAAACACTGTGAAAAAAACCAAAATTAAGCCTCTTAAAAGAAAAAAAAAAGAGAACATTGCAGACCTCATGAATACCTCAGTCAAGAAGGCAGATGATATATGTTGATATACAGACATTCGAATAGCTACAGAAGAAAGTACAAATGATGGAAGAAACAATGGAAGACACAAATAAAAGGAATATCCTAGACTTAGAGAACGTCTAGAAGAAATATACTGATGAAGAGTTATTTGAACAGCTATGGGGGAAAGGTGCCAAAATGAGGGAAGAAACAATGGAAATCACCAAGAAAGCAAACACTCCAGAGACATGGAGTCAGAAGAAATACATTGTAGAAGAGGAACTTGTACAGCTACAGAATAAAAGTAAAAAAAAAAAAAAAGAAAAAGAAAAACAGAAGAAAGAATTTAAACTCTAGGCAAAGAGGTACAAGAACTTAAAAAAAAATCACAAGATAGATAGGGTAAAGCCCGAACAATTACATGAAAATGCAATACAGAATATTAAGATCAAAATGGAAGGAGTGTTCAACGTGCTGGAGGGACAAAAAAGTAAAACAGAAGAGATAGAGCAGAGAATTAGTGGATGGGAAGATAAGAACCCCAATGGAAACATACTAAAATAAAAATCTGAGATGAGACAGGATGAAAATGAAGAAAACATTAGAATCATGGGGGGTGATATCAAAAGGAACATCTGTATGATTGGAATTCTGGAATATAAGAACAGAGATATCACTGAAAAAATTGTGGACGAGGTACTAGAAGAAAAGATCCCAAGTATTATTGAAGAAAGAGGAAATCTACATTCTAGTAGCTCAGTAAACACCAAATAGACTAGACCCAAAAAGAAAAACCTCAAGACAGATCATAGTCAAATTCTCCAAAATAAAAGATAAAGACAAAATACTGAAAGCAGCAAAGAGTCTCCTACAAAGGAAAAGCAATAAGATCAAGTTTGGTTCTTTCAGCAGAAACCATGCAATCTAGAAGACAATGGGATGGCATATACACAAAGTTGAAAGATAACAATTCCCAATTGAGGATCCTGTACCCAGCAAAACTCTCCATGAAATATGAAGGAGAAATCATATCCTCTACAGAAAAGAAAGAAAGAATTTGTGAAAATAAGATCAAATCTACAAGAACTTTTAAGGGAAGTCTTTCACACAGAAACACCAAAGGAAAGTGGATGGACCATGGTAATCTGAAAAACAAACAAAAAAAAACCAACAAAAAAAAGAAACAAAGCAAAATGGCAACGATAAAACCTGGCCTCTCAATAATCACACTTAAAATGAATGGACATACTACATCAATCAATAGAAAAAGAGTACCAGAATGTGTAAAAAAGCAAAACTTATCAATATGTTGTCTACAGGAAATACATCTATCAAACGAAGAGCAAGATAGACTTAAAATCAAAGGTTGAAAAAAAAAAATACTAGGAAAATGGAATCCACCAAAAAGCAGAAGTGGCAATACTAATCTCTGATAAAATAGATTTCAGAGTGAAAACCACCATAAAAGACAAGGAAGGGCAATATATAATAAAGGCACCGTAGCTCAAGAAGACATAACATTGGTCAACACTATGTACCAAATAATTGTTGTTGTCGTTGCTGTTGTTGTTATGTGCCATCGAGTCTCTGGAGACTCATAGCGACCCTACTGTACAATAGCCCTAAATCCTGCTCTATCCTGTGCCAATCGCACTGCCTCTGGCACACCCATCCCGATGACCCCAGTCACTGAATCAATTCACCTCATAGAGGGTCTTCCCCTCCTATGCTGTCCCTCCACCCTTCCAAGCATGATGTTCCTCTCCAAGGACTGGTCCCTCCTTGCAACATGTCCAAAGTACATCAGACGAAGCCTCAGAATCCTTGCCTCCAAGGAGTAGCCTGGTTTAACCTTCTCCGGGATGAATTTGTTTGTTTTCTTGGCAGTC
>NW_006399885.1:623435-628809 GCF_000299155.1 Elephantulus edwardii | reverse complement strand
GCGGAGTTTAGGGCTGTTGTACATAGGGTCGCTATGAGTCGCAGGCGACTCGACAGCACATAACAACAACAACAGCATAATCTGATGAATTTGAAAACTTAGAGGAAATGGACAAATTCCTTGAAACTCATGCCCTGCCCAGATTGACATGGTCAGTTGTAGAACACTTTAACATACTCATCTCTAAAGAAGAAATTGAGCAGGTCATAAAAAGACTCCCCCACAAAAAAACGTCCTGAACCAGATGGCTTCACAGCTGAATTCTTCCAAACATTCAGAGAAGATTTACACCAATCTTGCTTAAGTTGTTTTTAAAAATAGGGGGGAAAAAACTCTTCCAGACACATTTTATGAAGCAAGCATAACCCTAGTACCACAATCAGGCAAAGATATGACCAAAAAAAGAAAACTCTCATGAACACAGATGCAAAAATCCTTAACAAAATCCTAACCAATAGAATCCAAAAGCATATAAAAAAAAAGAATTCATCTTGCTCAAGTGGGATTCATAAGACGTATGCAAGGATGATTCAACATAAGAAAAACAATCAATGTAATTTACCACACTAACAAAGCAAATAACAAGAACCATATGATCCTAGAAATTGATGAAGAAAGGGTATTTAACAAAATCCAACAACCCTTCCTAATCAGGACACTCAGCAAAATGGGAATAGAAAGTAATTTCCTCAACATAGTGAAAAGTGTATATGCAAAACCAAGAGCCAATATAATTTTCAATGAAAAAAGATGAAAAGCATTTTCTTTGCAAACAGGGACCAGACAATGATACCGACTGACACCACTTCTATTCAATATTGTATTGGAAGTATTTGATAGGACAATATGACAAGAGAAGGAAATAAAAGACATCCAGATCAGCAAAGAGATGGCTTAACTCTTGCTATATACAGCTGATATGATAATGTATAGAAAAACCCCAAAGACTCCACAAAAGTACTATTAGAGCTAGTAGGCCAATTTAATAGAATGACAGGATAAAAGATCAATATCCAAAACTCGGTGAAATTCCTCTGTAGTTAAAAAGAGAACTCAGAGAAGGAAACCATCACCTGCTCATATGCAAGGTCAAATTAAAACTAAAAAAGGTTAGATCATATCCACAGGAATAAAAATTTGGTTTTGAGTCTATACCCACTAAATTTAAAAACCAACTCAGGAATAGATTTGAGGCCTTGAACGCTAATGAATGAAGACCAGATTGCTGTGGGAAGATATTAAAAAAAAATCATTCATGAAGAATGCTAAAAGTCATTGCAAAGAAGGAAGAAGAAGAAGAAAAGACCAAAATGGATGTCAGAAGAGATTCTGAATATTGCACTAGAGCTCTGAGAAGCCAAAACAAAGGGAATAAATCAAGAAGTTAAGGAACTAAGTAGAATCTCTTAAAGGGCAGATCAGGAAAACAAGGCAAACTATTATAATGAATGTGCAAAGAGCTGTAGTCTTGGTATAAAAACACTTCCAAATACAGCCAGAAATGCGCAGTCTAAAGAGGATAAAATTGATGAATGGGACTTTTAAAGATTAAATCTCTGTGCTCAAAAATTTTTTCCAACAGGGTGAAAAGAAAGCCTACTGACTGGGAAAAAACATTTGACAATACCGTCTCAGACAAGGGCCTAGTAACAAAAGTTTATAGAATACTCCTGGGCCTCCAGAAGAAAAAGAAAGATAATGCAATTACAAAATGGGCAAAAGACATGGAAAGACTTTTCACTGAGGAAGACATTCGGTTGGCCAACAGACACATGAAAGAATGCTCAAAAATCACTGGCAATAAAAGAGATGCAAACCAAAACCACAATGAAATATCATCTTTACTCTTTAGAAGATCCCATTCATTAATTTTATCCTCTTCAGATTGTACATTTCTAGCTGTACTTAAGATTCTGTTTATAGGGTAGACTAGGCCTTCTATGCTTGATTCCAGTTTGTCTCTGATGAACTTTACGGTTTGGGGCTTTACTCCCAGGTCTCTGATCCACTTTGAGTAGCAGTGCCAAAATTTAGAAGGGCAGCAAGTAATAAATGTTAAAAAGGATATGGCAAGATAGAAACTCTTATACATTGTTGGTGGGATTGTAAAACAGTGCAACCACTCTGGAAGACAGTTTTACATTTCCTCAAAAAGCCGAACATAGAAATTCCATATGATTCATCTGTTTCACTGCTTATCTATTTCACTGAATATTGTTGTTGTTGTTATGTGCTATCGAGTCACTTGTCACTGAATATACCTCAAGAAAATAAGAACTGAGGCACAGAGACTTGTATGCCAATGTTCACGGCAGCATTATTTACCATCACAAAAACATGGAAACCGCACAAGTGTTTATATGATAGAATGGATTGAGAAATTATGGTACATTCACACAATGAAATACTATGCAGCGTGCAGGATCAATGATTTCATAAATTACGACCTAACTTGGGAGGGACTGGAGAGCATTATGCTAAGTGAACTAATTCTGTCTCATAAGGACAAATACTGTATGAGACCATTTTTGTAGAATGGGTATGAAGATACAAGGGGGGAAAGGGGAACACAAGGGTGATGATAGGCAGGGTGGGGGTCACGTGATTAATCATAAAGTCACACAATTTGATAAGTGGAGGGAGGGATGGGTAAAGGAAAGAAAAAATCAGGTGTGAAAAACAATGTATACAAACTTTGTAAGTAAACCAGTATAATATAAAAATTTTATTAAAAAAAAGAATGACAAAAGAATTTTGAGTTGTGATGTTAGAAAAAAGTATTGAATACATCATGACTGACAAAAGAACAAACAAATCACAGAATGTTTCTTAGAGTCAAGAATGTTATTAATCTGGGCATATTTTTAGGGGGAACCTATCATTAGAGAGAGACATAATTAATGCTGGAGGAAAAGGTCAATGAAAGAGAGGAGAGCTCCTAACAAGATAGATTGATGCAGTGACCACCACAATAGATTTGGGCATGACAGACATTGTGAAGACAGTGCAGGACAGGCTGAGGTTCAGATCTGTTAATCATAGCAGTCTACTTCGTGACAGGAACCTAACAACAGGAGCTTTCTTGAACAAAGACCCTAATTCAAAATGATGCACTTGACTGTTAGCAATTCTTTCCAGCAATGCTGAGGTTCCTCCACTCTCAGCTCACTTTGCTCTCCTTTTGCTTCTAATAAAAAACTATTACAAGATTCACCCTGGGGAACTCCATTGGATTAATACAGTGACGGAATAAAAGGGTTTTGCATCTCACTCTTAATCACTTTATAACTAATTGGTTTATCAGTTCATGGAGCATCATTACATAGCTTCCACATTACATCACTCATGTATGTATTTTTCGAGGGGATACAATTCAATTTATGACAATCAACTAATCCTGCAGCCTTTCTGTAATGTTCTTAGCTGAACGCTTTAAAAAATATTATAGGCATTTCTGTTTCACAGTCATGGAGGCCAAAATTCCAAACCAGAGTCTTTGCCATGTGGAATCCTTCTATAGGCTTCTCTTAGTTTCCAGGGACTACTGTTAAATCTTGGAATTTCGTTGTTGCTGCTGGCCTGCTTATTGATGTGATCATAACATGGTATTTCCTTCTATCTTTCTTCTTTAAATTCTTGACTGCATGGACTACAACAAATTGTGGCTAATCTTGAGAAGAGTGGTATTCTCAGAACACCTGATTGTGCTCATGCAAAACCTGTATTTGGACCAGGAAGCAGTCACCAGAACAAAGCAGGAAAACACTGCTTTGTTCAGAATCAGGAAAGGATGTGTCCTGTCTTGATACCTTTTCAATCTATGTGTGGAACAAATCATTCAGGAGGTAGATATTTATGAGGAGGAAAGTAACATCAACTTGGAGGAAGACTTATTAACAACTTGTATTATGCAGATGATACTACCTTGCTCACTGAAACTCAGGAGAACCTGAAACTTCTGCTGCAAAAAGTTAAGGACTACACTCTTCAATAAGGATTAAAGCTCAACATCAAGAAAACAATTGGGTCAATTGGTAGCACCATGTTTGACAGAGATGAGACTGAGATTGTTAACAATTTCAGCTTGTGTGGGTCCATAATTAACACTCTTGGAAACTGCAGCTGAGAAATCAAAAGAAAAATCAAAATAGGAAAGTCAGGGACCTGTCCAGAGTGCTGAAGTGCAAAGATATCAGTCTAGAGACTAAGGTGTACCTGATCCAGACTATGGTCTTTGCAATTACTTGTTATATATCAGAGAGCTGAACAAGGATTAAGAATTACAGAAGAAGAATTGAAGCCTTTGAGTTGTGGTGCTAGAGAAGAGTTTTGAATATACCATGGCTTGCCAAGAGAACAAAAAGTTCTGTTCTAGAGAGGGTGAAACAAAATTGTTCTCTGGAAGCAAGGATTTTTGAAGCTCTGTCTCACATACTTTGGGTATGTTGCTACCAAGGACCAGTCTTTGGAGAAACATACCATGTTTGGAAGAGTGGAGGGACAATGCAGGAGAGGAAGACCGTGGATGAGATGGATTGACACAGTGACTGGGGCACTAGAGGTAAGTGTATTGGAAACAGATTGGCTCAGGATCTAGGACAGGGTTCTGAGCTATTTTACATAGTATCGCTATGAGTCATAGGAGACTCAACAGCACATAACAATGACAACAACAAAGATAACAGAAAACAAATTACAAAATAATACAATCTAGAGAAGTGGCTCATGAATAATTTCCCACACTAGGATATACACTCTATGTCAAGATCCAATAAACACACACACACACACACACACACACACACACACACACACATTGTTAATCAGTTTTGGTAAGTCATCCCTGACGCATAGTGATTTCCATAATCAAAACTGCTGCCTATGCCTTTGCCATCACCAAAATAAGTTACTCTAGGTGTGCATCACCTGAGTGCTTTCTATGTCTTCATCACGGTAGCATGAACCATTTCAAATTGACTGCTATGCCTGCACCCATCCCCTAGACTAGTAGAGATTCTATCGCGGCCAGGAGGACTACCCAAGGCACCTGTGGGGCTAATGGAGCCTTTCAACTGGGTGCACCTTATAAAAGTATTCAACAAAATGGGATAGAAGGGAAATTCTTTAAAATAATTAAAAGTATATATACAAAACAAATGGACAACACTATTCTCAGCATGTTGTTGTTGTTGCTGTTATGTACCATCGAGTCGCTTGCGACTCATAGCGACCCTATGTACAAGAGCTCTATACGCTCTTCTATCCTGTGCCAACCTAGCCATCTCAAGCGCACTTATTCCCACCTCTCTAGTCACAGAACCGATCCATCTCATTAAAGGTCTTCCTCTCCTTCGCTGCCCCTCCACTCTGCCAA
>NW_006399885.1:622143-623335 GCF_000299155.1 Elephantulus edwardii | reverse complement strand
TGTGTCATCTGCATAACGCAGATTGTTAATAAATCTTCCACCATTCCTGATGCCACACTTCTCCTCATAGAGCCCAGCCTCTCAGATAATCTGTTCTGCATACAGGTTGAAAAGGTATGGAGATAGGACACATCCCTGAAGTACACCTTTCCCAATTTTGAACCATGCAGTGTTTCCTTGCTCTGATAGACCTGCTTAATACATTAAATAACTGCTAAGAGAATTGAAGAGAGACAGCACCACAATAGTGGTAGGAAACTTTAACACACCACTCTCACCAAAGAAAGGTTAACTCAAAGGAAACTTAACAAAGATGCAGATCTAAACTACACAATTGGCCAACTCCACCTTGTGGATGTATTCCAAGCATTGTGTCCAACTAAAGCTCAATTAACTTTCTTCTCAAGTGCACGTGGAAGATTCTCCAGAATTGATCATACATTAGGGAACAAAGTAAGCCTCAACAAATTAAAAATAATGAAGTAATACAAACTATCTTCTCAGACCACAATTCCATAAAACTAGAAATTAACCACAAGAGGATAAAACTGATAAAAGCTACCAATAATGAAGGTAACTAACACCCTTCTAGAACACAGTTGGGTTATAGAAGAAATAAAGAATAAAATAAAAAAGTTCTTTGAAACAAATGATAATGAAAATACAATTTATCAAAAACTCTGGGATGTAGCTAAGATAGTCTTCAAGGGCAGTTCACAGCAATAGGCACACACATAAAAAAGGAAGAAAGAAGCAAAATTAATTATCTAAATCAATATCTTCATCAAACGGAAAAAAAAACCCCAACAATCTAACTCCACAGTCTCTAGAAAAAAGGAAATTATAAGAAAAAAAAGCTGAAATCAAGGGATAGAAATCAGAAAAACAATTGCAAAAAAATCATTAAGACCAGGAGCTGGTTTTTTGAAAGGATCAACAAAATTGACAAACCACTGGCAAACTTAGCAAAAGAAAAATGGAGAAGACACTAATAGCTTAATTAAGAAATTATAGAGGTAACATCATAACAGGGCGTACGCCAGGGATGTGTCCTGTCTCCATACCTTTTCAACCTATATGCAGAACAGATTATCCGGGAGGCGGGGCTCTATGAGGAGAAATGTGGGGTCAAGATTGGTGGACGATTTATCAACAATCTGCGTTATACGGATGACACAACCCTGCTTGCTGA
>NW_006399885.1:609922-614503 GCF_000299155.1 Elephantulus edwardii | reverse complement strand
TCAGAGTCTCATCTGACATCCATCTTGGTCTTTTCTTCTTTTTCAGCCTTTGCAATGATCTTTTGCATTCTTCATGGACAATTCTCAGGGTAGAGAGGCTAAAGGCATTCCCCTTGAAAAAGGGAACCAGACAAATATTATCTTTATCACCAATACCCTTCAAGACTGTATTGGAAGTCCTGGCCAGAGCAATAAGGCAAGAAATGAAAATAAAAGGTAGCTCTGATGGCTTACTGATAAGGAGCTGCACTACAATCCTGAAGGCACGTGGTTTGAGACCACAAGCTGCTTCACATGAGAAGGATGGGCAATCTCCTCCTCTATGGTTTGGTTCTGACTCTATGGTAAAAAAACAAAACCAACTAAGAATCTTGTATATACACCAGAACAAAAAAAATTTAGTGAAATGACAAGCTACAAGATAAATATTCAAAAATCAATCTGATTGCTATCCCCTAACAAAGAGAACTTTGAAAAGGAAGTAAGGGATAGGGTGGATTACCATTTATAAGAGCCACCCAAAAGATTTAATACTCAGGAAAAATTTCTAACCAGAGATTCAAAAGGCTTATACAAAGAAAACTACAAAACTATAATACCAAGAACAAGAGGAGACCTTCAAAAATGGGAGAAAATACTTTTGAAATAAATAGGAAGATTTAAAATTATGACAATGTCAATATCACCAAAAACAATCTACACATACAATGCAATCTTGATCCAGAGATCCTGTCATCATTCTTCAAAGAGATGGGAAAACTAATCACCAACTTTATGTAGAAAGTAAAGGTAACTCAGACAAGCAAAGCACTACAAGTGACGAAAAACAAGGCAGCAGGCCTTACACTTCCCAACACGCAGCTGCAGTAATAAAAGAAGCCTAGTACCACTACAACAACAGATGCACATCAACAGAATAGGAATGAGAACCCACAGGTAAATCCATTTACCTATGGACAATCTAGCTTAGACAAAGAGGAAATACATTAAATGGTTCTGGCAAAACTGGATATCTATTTGTAGAAAATGGAAATAAGATCCACATTTCACATCAAACACAACAAGGAACTTAAAATAGATTGAAGACCTAGAGGTAAAGTCTAAAATTATAAACATCATTGAAAAAAAACAGTAGTAAACCTGTGGTTGTTGATTGAGTTGAGCAAGAATCATAGTCAACCTATGAACAAAAAGTCTGAAGCCTTTCTATAACTATTGTTGTTTCTCCAAGTTCATAGAGTTTCCAGAGGCATGTGGTTTTGGAAGTGGATGCGGCTCCTGCTTCCAAACCTGTCTTAAACTGTGAGCTCCATAAACACTGTCCACCATGGGCAACCATTACAGCATTTGAGACCCCAGTTTCACAAGGCTCAGCATCACAGCAAACCCAGATAATCTCAGCACAGCCAAAATCCAGATAACCTCAGTTCAGCAAAGTGACATAAGAGTGCTATATAACTTAGAAGAATGTTCCTCCAAAACGTAGTAACAAGAGATTAAAATACAATCCCTGGGGCCTGACGTTTAAATACTAGGTCCCTCCAGGAGGTTTGTTGACTCTAAACAAGAGGCTTAAATAAAAAATAACCATTCCAAGGGAGCTCTGGTGGCCTAGTGGCAAGATGCTGCACCGCAATCCCAGAGGTAAGCGGTTCAAATCCACCAGATGCTCTGCTGGAGAAGGAGGGGGCAATCTCCTCCTGTACCAGTCAGATCTGATTTGACAGTACACGTGAAAAAAAAAAAAGAACAAGTTTAAAAAAAAAAAAAGATCAAGAACAATAAAACAAATCAAAGAATGCCAGAAAATTAAAAACAAACAAAAAAAAACCCCAACAACCATTCCACACAGATCCTCAACCAAAACAAGAGCACCATCTTACAGAGTCCACCACTTCACCCAGTCTCCAAAATGGAGGCAAGGGCCTGGCCTTAAATGTAAGTACCTTCCGGGAGGTCTTGCTGACTCTAAACAAGAGGCTTAAAAACAAAACAAAAAAACACAACCAAACATTCCACACCAACCCTCAACCAAAACAAAAGTGCCAATCTTAACAGAGTCCAGCCACTTCACCCAACTCCAAAAAGAAGTCAAGGACCTGGCATTATATGTTGTTGTAGTTAAGTGCCATTAAGTAGCAATCCTATAAACAAAAGACCTTAACCCTGTTTTATAACTATTACCCTTTCTCTAAGTTCATAGAGTTTTCACAGGCATGTTTAGGAAGTGAAGTCCACTCCTGCTTCTAAGCCTGTCTTAATCTGTGAGCCCCACAAACATTGTCAACCATGTGTAACCATTATGGCATTTGACACACCAATGGCACACCGTTCAGTATCACAGCAATCTCAAGTTACGTCAGTACAGTGAAATGACAGAATAGTGTTGTACCTCTTAAGAGAATGTTCATTTCAAAAACAATTAAAACCAATTAAACAATTAACAATTAAAGCCAATGAGAGCCTGGTGCATGGGCTGGTGGTTTTTCGAAATTCATTTAGCTTTGGATGGGTGAGTTCTTGTTTTGGGAGAGGGTCAGCTGTGGACTGTTTGGTTGGTGCTGAGTGTGGGCGGGAAGCCTCTTGTTGGAGTAAACCTAATCTAAGGTATAAATATATTATTTAATGTAATTGTAAAATGTACAATCAACAGATGATAAACTAGACCATCGGAACCTCCTAAATATTAAAATCTTTATATGCATCAAATGGCTTCTCTAAAAGAGTAAGAGGAGAACTTAGAGATTGAGGGGGGGGAATATCCATGTATTGGGCAATGGCAAGTCTGACAAAGGACTAGTCTCTAAAATTTCTAGAAAATGCCAACACTTCCACAATGAAAAGACAGACAATACAACTACAAAAAGAGCAGGGAACTGAAAAGTCACGTGACCAAAAAAGGCACTCAGATGGCCAGAAAACATGAATGACACTTGCTCAAGTTTATTACTTATCAGAAATATGAATAAAAACCATAGATAGCATCTCATCCCAGTAACAACAGCAAAGTTCAGTAAGACACAAGCAACAAATACTGGCCAGGGGATGGAGAAATTACAATGCTCTTACACTACTGGTGGAGATGGTGTAACCACCATGAAAAGCATTATCGGGTTTCCTTTAAAATTTGGCAATAGAAATAGCATTTGTTACAGGATTCCAACTATTAGGTATATTTCTTAAAGAAATAAGAGATAAGAGATATGACATGAGCGGATATATGCACAATCCATCTTCTTTGCGGCATTACAAAACGAGTGATGAAACACCCTGAGGGCCTGTCAACAGATAAGTAAACTATGTTATATGCACAAAGTGAACTACTAGGCAACAATTAAAAGATACTAAATAATCTATGAACCACTGGTTCAAGAAGCTGTATCTAGAGAACATTATGAAAAGTAAAGTCAGTCAGTCACAAAAAGACAAATATTGTATGTGTGCAAAGGAGGAAAAACCCTCATTCTACAGATAAGAGGTACATATTTAAATGTGTGAAGGAAAAGCAACATACAATAAGGGAATGGTCAGCACACTATCACTAATGAAAGGAAAAATCTAGAGAGGCACACAAGAAAAACAGTCAACAATAGTAAACATTAGTACATATGTAATTCTGCAATATCACTAATAGTAAATGAAAATCTACAAGGTGACTTATAGCTGCTTAGCTCATAGAGAGTTGCACTGTTACGCCTAAAAGCAATACCTTTTTGGAGGTTCAAATTTGCCAGTCTTCTGCAAGGGAAAAAGATGGACAATCTCTTCTCATACGATTTTCTGTCTCCCGAAATCCTACTGGAAGGTCAGCCATGACTTGGTTTTGACTCCACTGCAATAAGTGAGTTTATAAATTAATCTATACGCAGGTATCTAGATAGCAAAGAAAGGGACAGATAAAAAGGGCCACATCATGATCATAGGTTTGATAGATAATATTTCTACATTCATTAGTATATGGCATCACTATATTCATCTATACAGCGGACCCAGCAGGGAACAAAGGTAGTCAGTCTCTTGGGCTAGGTTCTCTAGGTTAAAAACAAACAACAAAACATCCTTACCATCTGAACTGACTCATAGCTGACCTGCTAGTAAGTTTTTAGACGCTGTCCATTAAATAGGAGATTGTCCATCTTTCTTCCAAGAAAGAGTTGGTGGATTTGAACAGCCTGCCTTGGGTTGGCAGAGCAACTCCTTGCTAAGCCACGGGAGTTCCCCTCTCTACGTAAGCAAAACCAATTGTTGTTGTTATATGCCATCAAGTCACCTGCGACCCATAGCAACCCTATGTACGGCAGCTCTGAAACCTGCTCTGTCCTGAGCCAGTCTCAGTAATTCTAACACACCAACCCCGATTGCCCAAGTTACTTTATCAGTCCATCTCATCAGGGGTCTCCCTCTCCTATGCTGTCTATCCACCCTTCCAAGCATGATGTCTTTCTCCAAGTACAGATCTCTCCTGGCCACATGCTCAAAGTATGTGAGACAGAAATTCAAAATCCTTGCCTCGAAGGAGAAACTTGGTTTTACCGTCCCCAAAACTGAACTAGTTGTTTTCTTGGCAGTCCATGGTATGTT
>NW_006399885.1:597435-604172 GCF_000299155.1 Elephantulus edwardii | reverse complement strand
GCACATAACAACAATAACAACAGCAATGGCTTAGTGTGAAGGTATTGTGCTGTCGAGGCAAAGATACATGGTTCAAATCCCCCAGATGCTCAGCAGAAGAAGGATGCACAATCTCTTCCTGTTGGATGTACTGTCCCTGAAAATCCTCTAGAAGGATCAGGTACGGGTAGGTTCTGATTCAGTGGCACAACAATAGTCCTTCTGTACCCTAAAGAAACAATAACCACCACCCAAGCAGATATATGCACACCCATGTTTATTGTGGCTTTGTTCAAAATAGCAAAGAGCTTGAAACAACCCAAGTGCCCATCAACAAATGAATGGCTAGAGAAGCTGTCGTATATTCACACAATGCTCTCTATAGCAAGATCAAATTCTCCAATCAAATTCCTGTCTTAGCTAGAGAGCTTTACATTCTGCTTGATGAAGTCAGAGGTAGACTTGTGTTCTGCATGTACTTTAAGAACTGGTCCTATCCGGTTTTTCTTCGGACCAGGTTTTCAGGAAGTTAGTCTATAAAGAACAACATTCTATCCCAAAGGGAAAAGTTAGAGAAAAAAAATCACCTGATATTATTGAAGAGCAGAGTTTAAGACAATCACAGAATATCGAGAAGCAATTGAGGTGAAGTTTAGATCTAGAGTAACAGGTTTTCTAGAGTAATAAGTTTTTAGTGTCTACAGGTTTTTACAAAGAGATATAGGTGCTGTGAGTCAAGGGATTGCTAGCCTGCTTTTTTCACTTTGACACACAAAATCAACAATCAAAGTTCTGTGTGTTTCTTAATCAGGAACTTAATCTTAGTCTTGGGAGATGTTGTGTGTGATGGAAGCCCTGGTTTGGTTCCACTTGCCCAGACAAATAATTGAACCAAGAGAATGACAACAGAAAACAGATCAGCCGTGAAATGGTCTGCTGGTTCTAGTGTGGTTATATCCTGCTTGAAAAGAAACATGATGTGGGCCAAGGCCTTGTTACAACTCTTGATTAAGAGGAAATGTGAGGAGAGAAGAGGTGACTAGAAATGTCTCAGAGAGAAAGACTTTCTGAGATGAGTCCCTCTCAGGAAATAAAAGAATGGAGGAAAAATACGTTACCACCTATGTCATGGATCATTGCAGACACCTGTCTATCACACTTGGACATGTTTCCAGGGCTGAGTCTGGGCGAATGGGATGATTTGGTAGGCAGTTCTGGTCCATTGTTCTTAACATCATTCTTGTCATGATGTTCTTTTTTTCTTCTCATGATGTTCTTGACATGGGCATAAACACCAAGCATATCAGAATTGTTCAGAACCAATGTTGTCAGTTCCCTGGTTTTAATTGGGTAGAACCTGATCAAAGCCATTTCACCAATGTAAATTGGCATGCCTTCCTTATCTCTGATCTTAACATAGCATACCATGGTAAATGGGCGTACCATTGTAGACAAAGACAATGTTCTAAGACCAACTTTGATGACTACTGGGAGGTTTAAATGTTTCTCATCAATTTTCTAAGGTGTATCTCCCTGTCTGGAACAAAGAAGAGCAAAGAAAAGCAATGGTGTGCTGAAACATTCCAAAGGAATAAGGGACTGTATGAGTGTCAAACTCTATGGTCCTGAGACAATAATTATATGATGCTCAGCTGTCACCACAAACCACTCTAAAAGGGATCATGGTGGAACATCCTGAACAGAATGGGGAGAAAGATGGAACAAAACAAAACAAAAAATTTTAAAAATCCAAGCTCACTGGTACCATAGAGATGAGCAGAAACTCCCAGATGATAGCCTTTAGTCACCTTTATACCTGTAAGAAAACTGATGCTTATGCCTCAACTTCCATCCAAACAATAGACAGGCCTGTGAGCAATAATTCAGGAATGTACTGACATCACGTTTGGGACATCATGACATCATGTTTGGGAGTAGGACAGACAGTGCAAGAGAGGAAGCCCCTTGATGAGATGGATTGATTCAGTGATGGGGTAATGGGGGTAGATTTGTCAGAATCAGTAAGGTTGGCACAGGAAGAGCAGGGTATAGGGCTCTTGTACATAGGGATAGCTATGAATTGCAAGTGACTCAGTGACACATAACAGCACAACAACAATAACAATTTACTCCTTAGAAAAACTCACCATGTAAGGTCAGAAAAGCACCAGTGAAAAGCCCAGAAGGCAGAAAGGGGCAGGATAAAGCCTAGAAGGAAAGGTAGGGTAGGAAAACCAATCACAGAAGCCAAAAAAGAGAAACATTTGCTCAAAACCCCAGAAGCCAGTCAAAGGAAATGAGAATTACAGGGTGAAAATGGGGAGAGTGCAATTGTATTGTGGATATTATCATTAATGTTATTAAACAAAATGTGTATAAACAAATGAATGGAAAGGCCAATTGCCTTACTAACCTTTTATTTGATGACAAGCAAAAAAAAATGTATGAAATAAAAGTTGTCGTCCTTGGCCTTTACTCCATTATTTTCTTTCTGGGAAGGATGGGCCTGTCCCTGTGCAGGTGTATCTCTTCTAATAAATCTATTTTTACTTTTTACCTTCCCTTTTTCTTCCTTGATTTTCTTCTCTTATGTGCCATCAAGTCACCTTCAACTCATAGTGACCCTATGTACAACATCTCTGAACTCTGCTGTAGTCTGAGCCAAATTTATTCTCTCTGACATATCTACCCCTATTACCACAATCACTGAGTCAATCCATGTCAAGTCTTAATGTCAAAACCTTAATGTCCGTCTTCAAGTACTAGTCCTTCCTTGCAACATGCCCAAAGTATGTCAGATGAAGCTTCAGAATCCTGGCCTCAAAGGAGCAGTTTGGTTTCACCCTCTCTAGGATGAACCTGCTTGTTATCCTAGCAGTCCATGATATATTCAGTACTCTTCTATACCACCACAGGTCAAAGGCATTTATTTTCCTTCTATCATCCCTAGTGATCATCCAACTTTCTGATGCATAGCATGTAATTTCAAATACAATAGCCTGGATCAGGAGCACCTTAGTCTCCAGACTGAAATAATTGTTCTTCAGTACTCTGGAGACAACCCTGACAGCAGACTTTTCCAATGCAATTTGTCTTTTGATTTCCTGGCTGCTGGTACCAAGAGGGTTGATTGTGGAGCCAAGCAAGCTGAAGCTGTTAACAATCTCAATCTCTTCACCATCCAGCATGATGCTGCCAGTCAGCCTGGTGGTGAGAATCTTTGTTTTCTTGATATTGAGCTTTAATCCATATTGTAGGCTGCAGTCCTTGACCTTCTGCAGCAAGTGCTTCAGGTTCTACTCAGTTTCAGCAAGCAAGGTTGTGTCATCTACATAATACAGGTTGTTGATGAGTCTTCCTTCAATCCACATGCCATGCTTCTCTTCATAGATCCCAGCCTCCCAGGATCTGTTTCACATATAGATCATAAAAGTGTGGAGATAAGACAGATTCCTGGCTTTCATACTTCCTTATTTTGAACGATGGAATGTTTCCTTGCTCCGTTCTGACAATGGAGCATGTGATACTAATGATATTGTTTGGAATCCAAATCTTCTCAGCCTAGCACTCTACAAAGGCCATATCCTACACGAGACCAGCATCAGGCCTTCACCTTGTACACTAGGCACGCTTTCCAAAGAACACTGAAATTTCTGTCCACCATGTTATCCTGGTTGCTTGGGCACCATCCCCTGCTCTAGTCTCTCCAGCCTGGTTTACTTCTTTAGCTTGAGTAAGGAAAGCAAACCAGGACATCGTTCACAGGATAGTATTTTCTTATGCCAAAATCCTAGATAATTTGAGAGAAGGGATCTTCCACCATTATCAAGGTAGACAAGATTCTGGAATTGACAAGATGATAAGCACTTGCCTGCTTAACCTCACTGACTTTGTATTAAGCCTCTGGAAGTAAAAATATTTCTGGATTTCTGGTGTAAATAAATTCATAAACCTTTAGGTCAGAAGTTCCATTTGAATATAGGTAGATTCAGAAGAATACCGAATATGGATACCTTGGCACAGAAATAGAAAGCAGGTGTGAAGCTTCTGCACCAAGGGGAGAAAAATCTGTTTTCAGGTCTCCTGGTTGTGAGCCATGGTGCAGCTGGCCTCCCAGAAATGCTGGAGGCGATGACGAGGGGGATGCCCCCACTTGTCTTAAATTTTGGTCTCCCATTTGGTTTTCTGGACTTGGGACCCCAACCTATTTCTTCTCTTTTCTCTTTCCCTGTAGCACCACCAGAAAGTAAACTCCTAAGCCTGTGATTCTGACCCTGAGCTGCCTCTTTAAAAAAAATGGTAAACTATAGGTTTTAACAACTTCCTCTAGAAGTAGTTGAACTCCTTCTGGTAACATAGTGTGACCAGAATGTGCTTGAGGCAATTAAGACAAGTAACCACAGAACATAAAATCAAGATGAGTCTGATAATTGGTGACTGGAATGCAAAGGTTGGAAACACAGAAGAAGGAATGGTAGTCTGAAATAATAGACTGGGTGACAGAAACAAGATCAGAAATAAAATGATCAATTTTGTACATTCAGTGATCTAGTCATTGCAAATACCTTTAAAAAAAAAACACAAATGGTGACTTTATATAGGGACCTCACTTGATGGACTGCAAAGAAATCAGAATGACGATGTGGGGCTGACTCACTCCCAAGCGACAACCTACCTTGCTGACAACCGCCACAGCCAGTCAGCAGGCTCCACGACTGCTTCCTCTGCCAAGAGACTGCCCATTTAACAGCATGTCACCACTAACACTCAGCAGCTGCACCCAATCAATGAGCTCTACGACTACTTTCTCTACCAGAAGATGGTCCCTTCCTCCTCAAACCTTTTTTTTCTTAAAAGTTTTATTTTCAGAATAAAATAAAGAAACCATAGCTCTTTTTAAAAAATTATTATGAATTTAAATGAAAATTTACACAGACTTTGGATTTCCATTCATTCATTCATTGTTGCACTTTTCTCCCCTCCCAGCCCTTCCCCCTAGTACACTACCCTCTTGGAAAAGTAAAAGAAAAATTCTTTCATTGTTTTACAATCCCTCTCCCCAGGTCCACTCCACTATGCAGCCTCCGATCTGGACTCCTGTCATGACAAAAATACCTAATAACATATCCCTCTTAAACAGTTTTCTCCCTCATCTGTTTCAATGATGTATACATTATTGAATCCATCTTTCTCAGTCTCCCCCCAACTCCGAGGTCAGTCCTCTTTTACAACAGTGGCACCATGCAGTATTTGTCCTTTTGTGACTGAGATAATTCACTCAGCATAATGTCCTCCAGGGTAACCCATTTTGAATAATATTTCATGAGTTCCTTGTTTTTCAATGCAGCATAGTATTCCATTATGTGAATATACCACAGCTTCTCTATCCATTTATTTGTTGATGGGCCCTTAGGTTGTTTCCAACTCTTTGCTATTGTGAACAAAGTCGTGATAAACATGGGTGTGCATATAGCTGCTTGGATATCAGTTATGGTCTCTTTGGGGTATATTCTCAGTAGTGGAATTGCTCTATCAAATGGTATCTCTATTTGCAACTTTTTGAGAAAGCACCATACCGTCTTCCACAGTGGTTGCACCATTTTACACTCCAACCAACAGTGAGTAAGGGTTCCAGTTTCTCTACAACCTCATCAGCATTTGTTGCTTATTGTTCTGTTAAATTTTGCTATTCTGACTGGGGTGAGGTGATATCTCATAGGTGTTTTGATTTGCATCTCTCTTAGAGCAAGGCATTTTGAACATTTCTTCATGTGCTTGTTAGACATCTGAATGTCTTCTTTGGTAAAGTGTCTGGTAAAGTGTCTGTTCATATCCTGTGCCCATTTTTCTATTGGATTATTCACCTTTATCTTGTTGTGGTGTCTCCTCAAATCTTTTAAAAGGCCAGTTTCTCTTCACACCACGTGTGAATTTCTCTGATGTGTCCTCTGTCTCTCTGTCTCTCCCTTTCTCTTTGGCCATGTCAGAGAACTATGCCCAAGATCACTAATAAAAGCTTCTTGCTTACTTTCAGTTTCCGTGCCTGTTTTACCATCCAGTCTACATCTGTGGAACGAATCACTGGAGAAGCTCAATACCAGCAATCAATACTAAGCTGGAAAAAAAATCCCAAAGCATACACAACCAAAAACCAGGCCAAGTGCTGACTGGAAGAGGCCATCATTACACATATGCAAGTTCAAATTCAGACTGACAAAAATTAAAATAAGTCCCTGAAATAAAAATTTTACTTTATAAAATCATATGCAGAAATGTTAAAATAAGGTTAAGTTTGAAGCCTTGAACAATAACAATCAAGACTAGATGAGTTGTGGGATTACATCAAGGACATCATCCACAAAGAGAGCAAAGGTCATTATAAAGACAAAGGACAAAGAAAAGGCTGAACTAGATGTCAGAAGAGACCCTGAAAATTGCAGTAGAGTGTTGAGAAGGCAAAACTAAAGGAAGGGGATATTGAAGTAAAAGAGCTGAACATACAGTTTCAAAGGGCAACTTGAGAAGACAGGGCGACTCGACGGCACATAACAACAACAACAACATGCAGAAACCTAGAATTTGGAGACTAAAAAGGGAAGAATCTTTTCAATCTGAAGAAACTGAAAATCAAACTCAAGCCTCAAGTTGCAATACTGAAAATGCTATGACAAAATTTATTTATTTATTTATTTATTTTTGCTTTAGAAAAAATATAACTGACTGAAGCACCTGCTGCAGAGGGTCAAGGACTGCAGCCT
>NW_006399885.1:595564-597335 GCF_000299155.1 Elephantulus edwardii | reverse complement strand
GCCCAGTAGTGAGAATCTTTGTATTCTTGATGTTGAGCTTCAATTCATATTGAAGACTACAGTCCTTAACCTTCTGCAGCAAGTGCTTCAAGTTTTCTTCAGTTTCAGCAAGCAAGGTTGTGTCGTCTGCATGTCATAGGCTGTTGGTGAGTTTTCCTCCAATCTTAACGCCACACTCCTCCTCATAAAGCCCTGCTTCCCGAATGATCTGTTCTGCATACAGACTGAAAAGTGCAAAGACAGGATGTATTCCTGATGCACTCCTTTCCTGATTTTTAACCATGCAGCATTTCCCTGCTCTGTTCTGAGGACTGCCTCCTTGTCCAAGTGTAGTTTTCACATAAGCACAATCAAGTGTTCTGGGATTTCCATTTTCCTCAAGATTATGCACAATTTGTTGTGATTTGCACAGTCAGATTCCTTTGCACAGTCAATGAAGCATAAATAGACATTCCTCTGGTACACGTTGCTTTCTGCCAAGACTCATCTGATGTTGGTGATAATGACTCTAGTGCTATAGCCTCTTCTAAAACCAGCTTGTATTGTTGGTAGTTCTCTGTCAATGTACTGTTCAAGTCATTTCTGGATAATCCTCAGTAGGGTTTTGCTAGTGTGTGATATTAGTGATATTGTTCAATAATTTCCACACTGTGTCAGGTCACTGTTTTTTTGGAATGGAAATCCAATTAGCTTATGAGTATATTACATTCAGAGAGCAAGACCTCTTTCAAGAAAATGACTCATGTTTATAGAGGCAGTTCTCATGTGTGTAGGTCAGACTCATGAGAGGTGTCTGGAGAGGCTGAATCCAAGTTGTTAACAGGGTCTTAGGCTGCTGACTTTGGCAGCAAGAGACCAGCTTCAGAGCCTGATAAGTCCAATGTCGTTTTTGGGATGCAGGATCACAGCCGGCCAGCTCTGGAGACTAATGAACACAAAATTGGCAAGTGCAACAGGCCACTAACTCAAATCTAGACCGTGAGCAAGACGGCTAGCTGGAGAACTGACAAAACATTTGTTAGCTTTTTACCAAAGTTTATAAACATCAATCATGTAAAGCTACAACCCTGAGGAGGTCTAACTTTAATCAGATAACACTAATCATATCTTTACATGTTAGTGTTACTGTTATGTTTGGAATTGATCCATAGCTGAACCTCTGGCAGGTTTTCAGAAGCAGTAAATTGCACAGGAGGAGACTGCCCATATTTCTCCCTTTCATCAGGTAATGAATTTGAACCACATGCCTTTGGGTTGGCAACACAGTTCGTTACCACTAAGCCATTGGGCTCACTATATACATTCACATATTCACTTGCATTTCTACCTTACTTCCATCATGGGGGTAGGAAGTAATGCATAAAATAGTTACAGAATACTATGGCCATTTTTTTGTTACTAGATAATGTAGACTAGATGCTTGCCTTCACTAGAGAAAGAATTCCACCAGGAGGCTCAACTGAATTGAAAAGAAAAATTGAAGCCATTTTTATTAGAGAGATTCTACCTAGCAAATCTGGAGCAAAAGTATTAGACACTCCATACAGCAAAAAGACAGGTGGCTGGGTTCATTTCAGGGTTTGTACGGGATGAAATGCAGAAGAGGTTGGCCAACCAGTGAGCAGGACTCAGCTTATGCCCTTATTTGAAATTTAAGGATACTACCAGTTCTACAGGACACATCGCCTTCACTTGGGAAACATTACCACTAAACTTCAGAGACACTGGTCACAACATAAGAAACTACCAGCAGCTGACATGTTTGGAATCA
>NW_006399885.1:591910-593322 GCF_000299155.1 Elephantulus edwardii | reverse complement strand
AAGGTATTGCATTGGGAAAGTCTTCTGTCAGGGGCCTCTCTAAAATACTGAGGAGCAATGATGTCAGAAGACTAAGGTGCACCTGATATAGACTATGGTCTTTTCAATTACTTGTTAGGCATCTGAGAGCTGGACAATAAATAAAGATGACCGGACAAGAATATCTGATACCTTTGAGTTGTGATATTGAAGAAGAATACTGAATATCCCGTGAGCTGCCAAAAGAACAAAAAAAAATATAGCCAGAGTGCTCCTGGAGGCAAGGACGGTGAAGCTTTATCTCACATACTTTGGGAATGTTGCTAAGAGAGGCTATTCCTTGGAAAGAAACATCATGCTTTAAAAGGTAGAAGATCAATGAAAGAAAGGAAGACCCTCAAAGAGATAGATTGACACAGCTACTGTGGCATCAGGATCGTAGGAAGACTAATCAACAATTTGCATGATGCAAATGATACAACCTTGTTTACAGAAAGAGAATTTGAAGCAATTTCTGAAGAAGATCAAAGACTACAGCCTTCGATATGAGAACATTATGTTGAGTGAACTAACACAGTCTCATAAGGACAAATACCGCATAAGGTAATTATTGTAAAAATAGAATGATAACTAGTAAAACATGTACAGGAACTTAAGGGAGGGTGGGGTGGGAGTGGAGGGGTGAGGATGGGTAGGGGTGAAACCAAAGGTTTCTACAATTTGGTGGGTTGAGGGGGAGAAGGAAATGGGAAGGATCAGGGTGAAAAGACAGGGTAATGATGAACAGGGTCCAATGGTGGTTAATTTTATAAAACATAATGTATGAGAATGATTATATGAAACACAATGTGAATGAAGAATAGTGTGAAACACAATGTATATGAAATTTGCAAGCAAATAAATAAAAAAAATATGAATTACATCTCAACATCACTAAAATGAAAATCCTCACCACTGGACCAATAGGCAAGATCTTGATAGATAAAGATTGAAGTAATCAACAACTTCCTTTTATTTGAATCCACAATAAGCACCCACAGTAATAGCACTTAAGATATGAAAATACTTGGAATGAGAAAATTTTCTGTCAAGGACCTTTTCAAAATACTAAAGAGCACTAATGAGAGTTACAAAATAAGGTGTACCCATTCCAAATCATGGCATTTTCAACTGATCCTATGTGTCCAAAAGTAGGAAAATTAATAAGGACAGGAGAAAAAACAAGCAAGGCCTTTGAGTTGTGATGTTGATTTTTGTCATGAGATTACTGAGCAAATCATGGACTGTCAAATGTAAAACAAGTTAGTCTTGGAAGAGGTGTGAGCAAGATGTTCTTTAGAGTCAAGAATGGGAAAATATCACCTACTTTGAGCATGTTATCAGGAGAGGTAAGTGTTTAGATAAAGACATTATGCTGGGAAAGGTCAGAGAAA
>NW_006399885.1:587332-589745 GCF_000299155.1 Elephantulus edwardii | reverse complement strand
TTTAGGCTGGCCATTTCGTTGGCGATTTTGCCTGAGAAGATGAGAACACTCTTCATGTTCCCTGAATTCCAGTGGAAGATGAAGCTGAGTGTTTGTGTCTTTTCCTTCCTGATGATTCTTTGGTTTCTGATCAGACTGGTGTTGGCCTACAGAAGTCGGATTTATGTAAGAGAGGAAAAGCAGCTTGCAGACACCCTGGCTGGACTTATTGAAGAAAAATGTCAGCGTCTCAAGAAGCTCACTGATGGCCATGATGAGAGCACAGAGACTGAACTCATTCTCCAGAAAAAACAGGTGTTGATGATGAAGAGCTTTGACAACTGCTATCAAAACAGTTGCAGAAGGTGGGAAGAACTGAAAGGACTCTATCAGGACCTGACGGAGGAGGCTGCCAAAAGGTCTCTTGAAGAAAAGGCCCTAGAAGAATTGTGGAAGGCCTTGGAGCACCTGGAGGAGGTGAGGAATGTGCTCAGAGCCCAGGGAGGGTTGGCTCACTAGGAGTGAGGCCCTACCAGAGAGGGCCAGCTGCTCCTTTCCCTCCAAGAGGCCTCCTGAGTTACAGGACTGTGTCAGTTTTTGACCTCGGAGAATCGCCTCTATCAACAGGATCAGATATATCCATATGGAAATACCCGACCCCGCTCCCCATAACTCTAAATTACCTACTATCCTTTTGAATAAAAATATTTATATAATTCAAAAAAATGACTTGCAGAAATTGGTTTTTATAGAAAGGAAACAATAAAATAAGGACTCTCGGTTTACTGTGAGGAAACAAAGAACAAACAAAATGTGTAAAAAATAAATTTTCTTCTCTTTTTGAGCATCTAAATTATATTTGATGTCTAAAGAAATAATATAACACTGTGTGAGGCAGTTCTAAATATCTGTAGAGTAATATAAGACAAAACCACTACACATATAGGAAGAAAAAGGAATTTAAAGAGAAAAGAGCTTCTCATTTAATCTGAACTGGTAAGATGTAGTAGACTGATAACTTCTGTGCATATCTAAAATACTAGAATAACTAAACTATTATGTTAATGTTTTAATATTAGTTGTTACTGTTGTTGGCTCTGTTGAGGAGGAGCTGACTCTTATTGGTGTGGGAGGGGCTTGTCCATCTTTCTCCTACAGAAGAACTGGTAGATTTCCATCACGTTCCGTTAGTTGAGAGCATAATTGCTTACTACTGAATCACTAGGAATGAGCTCTGTTGGCCTAGTAGTTAGAAGTTGCCCTTCCAATCCAAAGGCAAATGTTTCAAATCCACCAGCTACTCTGGTGTTAGAGAAGAGCGTTCAACATGCCATGGATGGCCAATAGAACAAACAAATATATCTTGGAGAGGGTGCAGCCAGAGTGCTCTTTGGAGGCAAGAATGATGAGACTTTGCCTCACATACTTTGGGCATGTTGCGAGGGGGGGTTATTCCTTGGGGAACGACATGAAGTTTGGAAGGGTGGAGGGTCCATGGATTGATGGGGTAACTGCCTCAATGGGCTCTTGTGTGTCAGGAAGTGTGAGGATGACACAGGATAGAACAAGGGTCAGATCTTTTGTTCCTAGAGTCGCTATAAGTAATATTCGACTCAGTGAGAGGATAAAATAGATGAATAGGACCTTCTAAGAATCAAATTCCTACGCACATCCAAAAACGTCTCCAACAGGGTACAAAGGGGAGCCACAGACTGGGAAAAAATATTTGGTAATGACATGTCAGATAAGGGACTTATATCTAGAATTTATAAAATACTTGAGCACCATAACAAGATAAAGGTAAATAATCCAATTGAAAAAATGAGCACAGGATATGAACAGACACTTCACCAAAGAAGACATTCAAATGGACAACAAGCACATGGAGAAATGTTCAAAATCCCTAGCTCTAAGAGAGATGCAAATCAAAACAACTATGAGATATCATCTCACCCCAGTAAGAGTAGCAAAATTTAACAGAACAGTAAGCAGCAAATGCTGGCAAGGTTGTGGAGAAACTGGAACCCTTATTCACTGTTGGTGGGAGTATACAATGGTGCAACAACTATGGAAGGCAGTATGGCGCTTTCTCAGAAAGTTGCAAACAAGATACCATTTGACCTAACAATTCCGCTACTGGGAATTTACTCCAAAGAAGCCATAACTGCCTCCCAAGTAGATATATGCATACCTATGTTTACTGCGGCTTTGTTCACAATAGCAAAGAGTTGGAAACAACCCAAGTGCCCATCAATGAATGGATAGAGAAGTTGCGGTATATTCACATAATGGAATACTAAGCTGCACTAAAAAACAAGGAACTCATGCAATATTATTCAAAATGGGTTTGTGTCTTCTAGGTTGCAACACCCCCATGATACATCTTCAAGGATATGAACATGTACAGCCAAGCACAATCAATAAGAGTGCATCT
>NW_006399885.1:576410-585507 GCF_000299155.1 Elephantulus edwardii | reverse complement strand
GGGGAAGGCCCTCTATGAGGTGGATTGATTCAGTGACTGGGATAATCGGGATGGGAGTGTCAGAGACAGTGCGATTGGCAGAGGACAGCAAAGTTTAGGGCTGTTGTACATAGGGTCGCTATGAGTTGCAAGTGACTTGATGGCATATAGCAACAACAACAATTGTAATCTTTCCCTGGGGCCGTATTCTCATAATACCCAGCAGGCACAAGGCCAGTAGTGTCGACAGTCTGTCCCAACAGATAACAGAAGAAAGATTAAAACTGGCCTGAAGACAGGCAGGCCCTGAGACTGGAAGCGGGGCAGCCCTAAGTAACGCATAGCTAGCTCCTGGATCAAGTAACATTTTCTGTTGACCAGAGACTTTAAATATCTTTGGCTTATGCTTTGTTTAGGGAGCTCTTGTGGCCTAGTAGCAAGAAGCTATGCTGCAATCCCAAAGGCACGTGGTTTGAATCCACCACCTGCTCCATGGGAGAAGGATTGGCAATCTCCTCCGTGTGATTAATAGCCTCTGAAAACACACTAAAGGGTCAGGTAAGTGTTGGTCCTGACTCAATGATACACAACAATAACGTCCTTTGTGTAGGTCTACATTGTGCCTCAGCCAGGCTACACCCAAGCATGAACTAAACAACATGTAGCTTCACAAGGCCTCCAGTGTTGCTTGTTAGCATGTTCTCTGGGTTTAAACTAATCAAGGGATTGAAACCAGAACCTCTCAATAACTTTATTGTCTGACAGCTTTGCAGTCTAGAAGGCTGAATCAAGATTGTGATCTCCCAGATGAGTCCGAGAGATCTTCTGGGCTCCCTCAGTTACAGCTGGCCCTGGGCATACCTTAAGTATGTCATAATTGCAGCTGCTCACCCAAATCTGCCTTCATCTTCACAGTCACCCCTCACTATAGGCAATATCGTATTTTTTTTTAAGCATAAAAAAAAGGTGGAGGGAATACACAGAACCATAGCATCAAAAAGAATTGGCTAGCACTGAAATATTTAAGGAAGTACTACTAAATGATCAGCAGCCAGGAAATAAAAAAACGTATTGTGGTGAAAGTCTGCTATTAGGGACCTCTCTAAAGTACTCAAGAGCAATGGTGTGTCTCTGGAGACTAAGGTGCGTCTGACACAGGCCATGTCTTTGTAATCACTTGCTATGCATCAGAGAGTTGGACAATGACCAAGGAGGATAGAAGAAGAATTGATGTCTTTGAGCTTTGGTGCTGGAGAAGAGTATTGAGTGTACCATGGACCGCCAAGAAAACAAACAGAGTCATCCTGGAGAGGGTTAAACCAGGCTGCTCCTTGGAGGCAGGGATTCTAGGGCTTCGTCTGACATACTTTGGACAAGTTGTAAGGCGGGACAGGTCCTTAGAGAGGGACATCATGCTTGGGAGGGTGGAGGGACAGCGCAGGAGGGGAAGACCCTCTATGAGGTGGATTGATTCAGTGACTGGGGTATTTGGGATGGGTGTGTCAGAGGCAGTGCGATTGGCACAGGATAGAGCAGGGTTTAGGGCTGTTGTACATAGGGTCGCTATGAATCACAAGCGACTCGACGGCACTTAACAACAACAACTATATGATCAAGAGCCAATGGTAATAAAGAAAGAACTCCAAGTTGCGTTGAAGGCACTGGCAAAAATTAGGCTCCAAGGGAGCTCTGGTGGCCTAGTGGCAAGAAGCTGCACTGCAATCCCAGAGGCTCACAGTTCGAATCCACCAGATGCTCTGCCGGGAAAGGAGGGACAATCTCCTCCTGTACCAGTCAGATCTGATTTGATGGTACACACACACACACAATAATTTTTTTAAAAAAGAAGGGTATCCTAATTTAAAAAAAAATTAGGCTCCAAGAATAGATGAGATATCAATTTACTTTCCTCAACTAACAGATAGCTACAGCCCTGGACATGCTCACCAATTTATACCCAGAAATTTGAAGGACAGCTACCTGACTGACTGATTGGAAGAGGCCTATATTTTTCCCCATTCCTAAGAAAAGTGGTCCAACAGAATATGGACATTTCAAATATCATTAATGTCACAGGCAAGCAAAATACTGCTTAAGATCATTAAAAATGGCTAAAATAGTACATAGATAGAGAATTTCCAGAACTTCAAGTTGGATTTAGAAGAGACCGTGACACCATGGATCTCATTCCTAATGTCAGATGGATCCTGGCTGAAAGCAAGAAGTACCAGAAGAATGTTTCCTTGTGCTTTATTGACTATGCAAAGACATTTTACTATGTGGATCATAAGAATTAATTTATGGTGAATCTTAGAACACATAATTGTGCTGATGCAGAATCTGAGATTGTGCAAACAGAGCAAGTGTTTAAAACTACATGGTTAAAGTTATGAAAGGTGTGTGTCAAAGGTGTATCCTTTCTTCACACCTATTTAATCTGTTGTTGTTCTTATTGTTATGTGCCATTGAGTTGCCTGAGACTGACAGCAACTCTATGTATAATATCTCTGAACTCTGCTCTATCCTGAGCCAGTCTCACTGACACATTTACTCCTATTACTCCAGTTACTGTGTCAATCCATCTCATCAGCTTCTTCCTCTCCTGCACTGTCCCGCCACCCTTCCAAGCATGATATTCTTCCCCAGGAACTGGTCCTTCTGGCCCACATGTCCAAAGCATGTGAGATGGAGCTTCAAAATCCTTGCTTCCAAGGAGCAGCCTTATTTCATCCCGATCTATGGTGTTGGAGAAGAGTATTGAATATACCATACGGACTGCTAAGAAAACGAACAAGTTTGTCCTGAAGAGGGTGAAACCAAGCTGCTCCTTGGAGGCAAGGATTCTGAAGCTTCGTCTGACATACTTTGGACATGTTGCAAGGAGGGAGCAGTCCTTGGAGAGGGAGGTTATGATTGGGAGGTTGGAGGGACAGCGCAGGAGAGGAAGACCCTCGATGAGATGGATTGATTCAGTGACTGGGGTTATGGGGGTAGGTGTGTCAGAGATAGTGAGATTGGCATGCACAGGATAGGGCAGAGTTTAGGGCTGTTGTGCATAGGATCGCTATGAGTCCTAGGCGACTTGACGGCACATAACGACAACAACCAGGATAAACATGTTTGTGCTCTTGGCTGTCTGTGGTATGTTCAGAACTCTTCTCCAGCACCACAGCTCAAAGGCAACAATTCTTCTTCCATCATTTTTGGTCATTGTCCAGCTCTCTGATGCATAGCAATTAATTGTTAAGGCCATAGCCTGAATCAGGCACACCTCGATCTCTAAATCTGACATCATTGCTCTTTAGCACTTTTGAGAGGTCCCTGATAGCAGCTTTCCCCAGAGCAATTAATCTTTTTATTTCTTGTCTGCTGGTGCCATTCAGTTCAGGAGGCTGGACTTTATGAAAAGGAATGTGGCATCAGGATTGGAGAAAGACTCATCAACAACTTACATTATGCAGATGACACAACCTTGCTTGCTGAAAGTGAGGAGGACTTGAAGTGTTTACTGCAGAAGATCAAACTACAGCTATTATTATGTATTGTTTCTCAATGTTAAGAAAACAAAAATTCTTACCATTGGACCAATAACATCATGATAGATGGAAGAAAGGTTGAAACTGTCAATGACTTCATCTTACTTGGATCCACTACATACAGTTTGTATAAGTGATCAGGAGATCAGAAGATGTGTTGCATTGGGATAGTCTACTCTAAGGGATGTCTCCAAGTTATTGAGGAGCAATGACTAAAACACCCTCCAGGAAATTAGAACTTCCCTGTACCCACTAATGAGTTCCAAAGATCATCACACCCCAGATGTGCCCCAATACAGGTTCCAGTACCTCTTCTTAACCCGCTACTTCATAGGGTAGTAAAACAGAAGAGTACCTTG
This sequence comes from Elephantulus edwardii, assembly GCF_000299155.1. Lineage (NCBI taxonomy): Eukaryota > Metazoa > Chordata > Mammalia > Macroscelidea > Macroscelididae > Elephantulus > Elephantulus edwardii. The sequence continues at coordinate 581,633 of NW_006399885.1, read as the reverse complement.
TGTGATTCAGGTCATAATCTTTCTAATCACTTGCTATACATCTGAGAGCTGGACAATGAATAGATATGATAGAAGAAGAACTGACGCCTTTGAGCTGTGGTGCTGGTGAAGAGCACTGAAATGCCATGGATGGCCAAGAGAACAAACAGATATGTCTTGCAAAGGGTGCAGCTGGAGTGCTCTTTGGAGGTAAGAATGATGCGGCTTCACCTGACATACTTTGGGCATGTTGATAAGAGGTGCTATTCCTTGGAGAAGGACATGAAGCTAGGAAGTGTGGAGGGTCAACAAAGGAGAGGAAAACTCTCAACCAGGAGGACTGCTGCAATGGGTTCTGTGTGTCAGGAAGTATAAGGATAGAGCAAGGTTCAAATCTTTTGTTCATAGGGTCACTATGAGTAGTACTCGACTCGATGACATCTAACTACAACAACAACAACAACTTTGTGGGAGTGCACGTCAGTTTTCATTAAGAAAATCTGAGGGAAAAAATATTAAAAAAAAAAAAGAAACCTCTGAGGAACGCTACAGAGCACCTCAGCAGATTATCCTCAATCCAGTAAGGTATTTGAATGAACCACCAAGGTGTCTAGCCTAATATGGCTTTAAGTACTCTTGTCTAATTGTTGCACCCTCAATGAGTAAAATCATATCTAAGGCGCAAGGCAGACATAAACATCACCTATTTGTCTTGCAACCTAACCTGCCCTCAAGGGATACTCAAATGCCTTCACAAGATTTGGCCTAGGACCATCAGCAGGACCAGTTAAAAACTCTAAGATAATCATTTAGAGGAATGAAATCAACCTAATTTAAACTTGTTAACTTTACTAAGGTAGCTTGAGTAATTAAGGAAAAAGAAAACCCTGCTATGTTTAAAAATAGGATTACCAAAGCAATAAGAGGTGTGCAAATTTGAGCCTAAATTCCTGTAAAAAACGGTAATGTCCATTTTTATGACTAACTTTGCTCTAAATAGTTGTAGAAAACTGCAAAAGGCAGCATTAAGACTTCAAGCCAACCTAGACCTTTTGAAGTCTCAACCACTATCTTTAACAACAGTGACAATGTAAAGATATCAGGGAGGGACTGAGTCAAAGAGCAAACTCCTTACCTTAACTACACAAGGCATTCAGGAAAGCTGTTGCCTCAGATCATCCCAAAAAGGCTCAAAAGTAAGTGTTTTGATTGTGGGAAGCCAAAACACTGAATGCCTAACTAGGGCAGGCATTCCCAGCAAAGGCCTCCCATCAATCTATGCTCCTAACATAATGGAGTTTGGGCATTGGGTGTGTGATTTCCCTGTGTTCTGAAAGAAGTACGTTGGACGTCACCAAGCCCTTCTGGCAAGAAAGGCAGAAGACTATATAAAGACCTGCGCCCTGTAGCAGCTCCCACCTGGACCACCAATATCTCATACCAGGAGCCTTGCTCAGGTGACTCTAGATGTGACCAGTGAAGATGTTAAATTTTAACTAACATAGAAACCACTCACTTAAGGCCTTTGAAAGTCCCTTGTCCCAAGCCTAAAGACTCATAGTCAGAACAGATGGTCAGTTAACCAAAAGGTAAAGACTCTCTTCTTGTCTTGCTACTAGAAAAGAATGTTAACCACATCGGCTCCCAAAGATTGAATCTTATAATTACAGGGAAGGAAAGCCTATTCTCCAGACAAGCCAGATGAATAAAGGTTCTTTTGCACTACACCTCAGACTGTTGTTATTGTTGTTGTGTTGTTGACCCTCCAGCGGATTTTCAGAAGCAAATAATTGCATGGGAGGAGACTACCTATCCTTCTCTCACAGAGCAGCCGGTGTATTCGAACTGTTTCCCTTTGGGATTACAGTGCAGTTTCTTGCCACTACTCCACCAGAGGTCCCTCACATCAGCTTGCTTCTTTAAATAATCCTTATACTACTCTTTAATGAAAACTGGACAATGACTAGGGATGATAGAAGGAGAATTGATGCTTTTAAGCTGTGGTGTTGGGGAAGAGTATTGAATATACCACGGACTGCTAGGAGAACAAACAGGTTCTGCCTTGAAAGGGTGAAACCAAGCTGCTCTTTGGAGGCAAGGATTCTAAAGCTCTGTCTGACATACTTTGGACATGTTGCAAGGAAGGACCAGTCCTTGGAGAGAAACATCATGGAGGGTGGAGGGACAGCATAAGAAAGGAAGATCCTCAATGAGGTGGATTGACTCCGTGACTAGGGTAATGGGGGTAGGTTAGAAGAAACAGTAAGTTTGGCTCAGAATAGAGCAGGGCTCAGAACTGTTGTACATAGTGTTTCTATGAGTCATAAGCAACTTGACGGCATGTAACAATATTCACTCTTTAATGGTACCAATCTTATTGCTACCCTTTTATGTTAATGACCATAGATAGATTCTTTGATTTCAATATCAACATTCTGACTAACAAACCTAAGCTCTCAAATCTATCAGTGGCTACCTGATTCTTGGGGTTGTTGGTTACAAACTTGGAGTTAAGACTCATGTTTGTTCCTCAGTATAGGACCAGTCATAACAATTTGCCTCCTACATATGACTTATTTTGAACAAATTACTTATTTCAACAAACAGATGTAGCCCTGGATGTGTTCACCAGATTGTGCCAAGAAATCTGAAGGACAACTACCTGGCCAACTGACTGGAAGAGGAGATCCATACTTGTTCCCTTTTCCAAAAAAGGTTATCCAACATAATGTGAAAATTCTCCAACAACACCTACAATTTCACATGCAAACAAAATCTTTGTGAAGGTTATACAAGAATGACTAGAACAGTACATCAATAGAGAACTTCCAGAAATACAAACTGGGTTTAAAAGAGGCTGTGGCACTAGTTATATCATTACTGCTGCCAGATAGATCTTGGTTGAAAATCCCAGAAGAATGTCTATTTGTGCTTTATCAACTATGTAAAGGCATTTGACTACGTAAATCACAACAAGTTGTGGCTAACATTGAGAAGAATGGGAATCCCAGAGCACCTCACTGTACTCCTAAAAAACCTATACCTGGTGGCAAGGACAGAATCCCTGGGAGTCAAAGTGCCTGTATCTCTTTGCTCAAATGCTCGTCTTGGTATCTGCAGCACCTTCCTTCCACTGCTTCCCTGAGTGAACTGGCCCCCCTAGAAATTCACCATGTCTATTAGAAAGATTCAAGCTAGAGAGACCTTTGACCCCCGTGGAAATCCCACTGTTGAGGTTGATCTTTATGCCGCAAAAGGTCTCTTCAGAGCTGCTGTGCCCAGTGGTAGGTACATCAGCTGGTACCTATGAGGTTCTGGAGCTCTGGGACAATGATAAGACTCAGTATCTGGGGAGAGGCTTCTCATAGGCTGTTGAAGACATCGATAAAACTATTGCACCTGCCTGGTTGGCAAGAAACTGAATGTTGAGGAACAGGAGAAAATTGACAAGCTAATGATTGAGATGGATGGAACTGAGAATAAATCAAAATTTTGTGTCAATTTCATTGTGGGCGTGTCTCTTGCTGTCTACAAGACTGGAGCCCTTGAGAAGAGAGTCCCACTGTATTGGCACATTGCCGACTTTGCCTGTAATTCCAAAGTCATTCTGCTAGCTCCCGCTTTCAATGTGATCAACGGTGGCTCTCATGCTGGCAACAAGGTGGCTATGCAGGAGTTCATGATCCTTCCTGTCGTAGCAGCAAGCTTCAAAGAAGCCATGCACATCGGGGCTGAGATTTACCACAACTTGAAGAACGTCATCAAGGACAAGTACAGCAAGGATGCCACCAATGTGGGGAATGAAGGTGGCTTTATCCCTAACATCCTGGAGAACAAAGCAGCCCTCGAACTGCTGAAGACTGCGATTGGAAAAGCTGGCTAAACTGACAAGGTGGTGATCGGCATGGACATTGGTGCCTAGAGTTCTTCCGATCTGGGAAGTACGATCTGGACTTTAAGTCTCCTGAGATGACCCCAGCAGGTACATCTCACCTGACCAGCTGGGAGACCTGTGCAAGTCCTTCATCAGGGACTACTCAGTGGTGTCTATCGAAGATCCCTTTGACCAGGATGCCTGGAGCGCCTGGACAAAGTTCTCTGCCAGTTCAAAGATGATCTCACAGTGACCAAGCCCAAACAAATTGCTAAGGCTGTGAATGAGAAGTCCTGCAACTGCCATCTGCTCAAAGTTAACCAGATCGGCTCTGTGACCGAGTCTCTTCAGGTGTGCAAGCTGGCCCAGTTCAATGATTGGAGTGTCATGGTTCTGGAGAAACCGAGGATACCTTGATTGCTGACCTGGTATTGGGATTCTGCACTGGCCGATCAAGACAGGTGCACCTTACCTATCCGAGCGCTTGGCCAAATACAACCAAATCCTCAGAACTGAAGAGGAGCTGGGCAGCGAGGCTCAGTTTGCTGGCCAGAAATTCAGAAATCCTCTCACCAACTAAGCTCTGGGTAGCCAGTTTCCTAGTCAGGTAATTAGAGCTCTGTTCCTGATGCAAGTGGCAGCTCCAGGCATCAGACCAGGACAACAGGGCCTCTGGTAGTTAACTTCCTTTCCCATTCCTGGTCATGTTCTTACTGCTTCATTGGAGCTGCTCCCAAAGCCAAGTTTGATCATCTGGAACGTGGTTGGGAACTCTAGATTTGTCATCATGTGAGCAGCCCAAATCATTGTTTTTCTCACTGTGTTTCCACTGGATCATGGGCTATGTGTACCATGATGTGATCCCCAAGATGTCAACAGGCAACATCTTCAGTGGTTTTATGCACAAAATAAAAAACATCAGTATCCCCTAAAAATTAATAATAATAAAAACCCCTTATACCAAGAAGCTATTGCCTGAACAGAGTAAGAGAACACTGCATGGTTCAAAATCCAGAAAGGAGTATGTCATCCTTTCTCCAGATCTCTTCAATCTATATGTAGAACATATCATCCTGGAGGCTAAATTTCATGAAGAAGAAATGTGGCATAAGAATTGGAGAATCATCAATAACCTTACTTGCAGAAAATGAGGACGACTTGAAGCGTTTGCTGCAGAAGAAAAGCAGCCTGCAATATGGATTGCATCTCAACATTAAGAAAACAAAGATTGGGGTGGGGGTAAGACTGAGAAAAACGGCATTGAAGTCTATGGGGGAGAGAATAGTCTAAAAGTATCGTAGGAGTATGCAATGAGGGTTGCAGAGTGGATTATATTTGGGGGTAGGGGGTGGGGTTTGGGGAGGTGCGGG
>NW_006399885.1:574981-576310 GCF_000299155.1 Elephantulus edwardii | reverse complement strand
GGGGGGGAGGGGGGAGGGGTTTGTGTGGGGAGAAGGGTTCAACAATGAATGAATGGAATTCCAAAATCTCTGTAGATGTTCATTGAAATGAAAAATAAACAACCTAAATTAAAAAAAAAAAGAAAACAAAGATCCTCACCCCTGGGCCAATAAGCAGAATCCTGATAGAGAAATGATTGAGTATTAGCAATTTCATCTTGCTTGGATCCACAATCAACACCTTTGGCAACAGCAGTCAGGAAATCAAAAGACAAATTGCATTGGGAAAATCTGCTGTCAATGACCTCTCCAGAGTACTAAAGAGCAATGCTATTAGTCTAGAGAGTCAAGTATGCCTGATCTAGGCCATAGTCTTCTCAATTGTTTGCTGTGCAACTGAGAGTTGGACAATGAGTAAGGATGATAGAAGAAGAATCAATGCCTTTGAGTTATGGTTTAGGAGAAGAGTATTGAATATACCATGGACAGCCAAGAGAACAGAAAAACCTGTCCTGGAGAGGTTGAAACCAGTTGGCTTCTTGGAGGCAAGGATTTTGAGGCTCTGTCTCACATAATTTGGACAGGTTGCCAGGAGGGACCAGTCCTTGGAAAAGTGCATCAAGCTTGGAAGTCTAGAGGGGTCAGCAGAGCAAAGGAAGATGCTGGATGAAATAGACTGACACAATAACTGTGACAATGGTGTCAAGTGTATCAGAGATGGTGCAGTTCACACAGGACAAGACAAGATTCAGAGATATTGTTCAGAGGGTTACCATAAGTAGTAGTCAACTCAACAGCACATAGCAACAACAACTTTTTGAACCCTGCTTGTTCAATCTACTGATGAAGTTTGTTTCTTCCAGACTCCAAGTATTCCCTGTTAAGCAAATGACTACAAGGATTGCATCTTATTCAGCCCTGCCTCCTAATCCTATGCCTGTCAACTCACTTGATAGGATACTTAGGGACCATTAGAAGTTGAGCAGCTTGTTATGATTCTGAGATTTCAGAAGAATTTACAGACTAGAAAAACTGGCCCGGCAATCTGCTTCAGAAAAGTCAGTCGGGTGAAATTCTGTGGATCACAAAGGCCTGACTTGCCATTGAGCATGGAGATGTTGAAGATGGGCATTATTTCAGTTCTTTGTGTGTTGGGTCACCATGATTTGGGCAGACTGGAGGGCAGTTAACAACAAAAAACATATTTGTGACAGAACCCCCTTTGTCTTAGTTAAGGTTCTTAAGAGAATCTGAGAGACAATTGTTGGGTCTGACAAGTTCCAACTTTATAGGTAGGTGGCAATCTGAAGATGTCTTCTGGCTCATAAGATTATGATGGGCTGGTAAATT
>NW_006399885.1:564443-573786 GCF_000299155.1 Elephantulus edwardii | reverse complement strand
GTGCCCATTACCACGATTGGCACATCACTGTCACAGGCTTCAGCATCACAGCAACCACGAGTTACCTCTGTACAGCAACGCACAGACCAGTGCTATACCACCTAGAAGAACAAAAGGTTACAGTTCCCAAAAACCCGCTGGGAGGTCAGCTATGAGTATCTTATACAGTATCTGTCCTTATGAGACTGAGTTAGTTTACTTAGCTTAATGTTCTCCAGTCTTTTTCAAGTTATGTAGTAATTTCCAAAATCATTGTTCCTGCATGCTGCATAGTACTCCATCATATGAATGTACCACAATTTCTCAATCTATTCTATTGTGGTTGGACATCTGAACTGTTTCCTTGTTCTTGTGATGGTGAATAATGCTACTATGAATATTGTTGCACAAATATCCATTTGTGTCTCATTTCTCATTTTCTCTGAGTATATTACAAGCCATGGAAGATCTGAGTTTGCTTATAATTTAAACACTGAAAAAAAAGTTTCTGATATTAAAAAAAATCTGGTAACTTTTGTACAAGAAAAGAAATAATAAACTTCACAAAAAAATAAAAATAATATCTAAGAAATCAGCTGATACCCAAATTCATTGCCAGAGAATCAGCATCAACTGACAGCTGACCTTCCAGCAAGTTTTCAGAGGCTATACGTGTCATGGGAGGAGACTGCCCATCTTTCTCCTGTAGAGCAGCTGGTGAATTCGAGCTACCTGCCTTTGGGTTGAGAGCAAGACTCCTTACCCACTAGGCCACTGCATAAAACAGTAAGTTAATACTAATTTGAATTGCTTAGTAAGTGTTAGGTCTTTCGTTCATAGGGTTGCTACGACTCTACGGCACTTAACAACACCAACAACAATGAGAGAGCTCTTTTGGCCTAGTGGATAGAAAGTGATGCTACCAAGCCAAAGGTGGGTGATTTTAATCTGCGGCCATCAGGCCTGGTTTTAATTTTTTTTGATCAAACATTCTTCTAGGTATAGCACTAGTCTGTCCATTTGCTGTACAAAGATTATCTCGTGATTACTGTGATGCTAAACACCGTGACACTGATGTGTCAAATGTGATAATGGTTACCCATGGCAGAAAGTGTTTGGTGGAGCTTCCTGATTAACATAAACTTGGAAGCAGGAGTGGCACCCACTTCTGAAACCGCTTGCCTCTGGAAACTCTGTGACCTTGGAGAAATTATGAAAGTTATGTAAGTGTTCAGGTATTTCATCTGTAGGGTTGCAATGAGTTGTCTACAACTCGGTGGCACTTAACAACAACAACATTCTAATGTATAAGTAAATCATTACTGAGTACCTTTCCTCCCTTTATCTACTTTTCTAACAAAATTGGAAAATAAATGTTTTAGAGTTTATAAATGCAAATAAACTACTATTACTTAGACAAACACGGCATCGTCAGGATGAGAAAAGATGTGCATCAAGGATGCATCTTATTTACATACCTTTTCAATCTATATGCAGATCAGATCATTCAGGAGGCTGGACTTTATAAGAAGAGATGTGGCATGAGGATTGGAGGAAGACTTATAAACAACTTAAATTATGCAGATGGCAAAACCTTGCTTGCTGAAAACTGAGGAGGCTATGAGGCGTATGCTGCAGAAGGTCAAGGACTGTAGTCTTCAATAAGGATTAAAGCTCAACATTAAGAAAACAATAATTCTCACCACAGGGCCAATTGGCAGCTTCATAATAGACAGAGAAGAGAATCAATCTTTTGTTAACAATCTCAGTTTGTTTAGTTCCACAATGAACACTCTTGGCACCAGCAGTCAGGAAATCAAAAGATGAATTGCATCTGGAAAATCTGCTCTTAGGGACCTCTCTAGAGTACTGAAGAGCAATGATGTCAGTCTGGAAACTAAGGTGCACCTCCCTGCCTACCCCTCCCCAGAGTTGGTTTTTCTCTTTGAAAAGTAAAAAAACAAACAAACAAAAAATCCCTTTCATCATTATACAATTCCTCCCCCCTCCAGTCCACTTCCTTATGAAGCTCTCATTCTGGACTCTTGTCATGAAAATAATACCTAATCAAGTATTCCTTTCAAACAGTTCTCTCACCAACCTGTTTTAACACAGTATACATTATTTATCCTCTCTTTTCTTAGATTCCCCCAACTCCGATATCAGTCCTGTTTTATAACAGTGGCATTATAGGGTGTTTGTCCCTTTGTGACTGAGATATTTCACTCAGCATATTCACTCAGATATTTCACTCAGGGTCACCCATTTTGTATAATATTTCATGAGTTTCTCTTTCCATTCATTTGTTGATGGGCACTTGAGTTGTTTCCAACTCTTTGCTATTGTGAACAAAGCCACAATGAACATGAGTGTGCATATATCTGCTTGAGTGGCAGTTATGATTTCTTTAGAGTATATTCCCAGTAGTGGAATTGCTGGGTCAAATGATATTTCTATTTCCAACTTTTTGAGAAAGCACCACACTGTCTTCCATAGTGGTTGCACCATTTTACACTCCCACCAACAGTGAATAAGGGTTCCAGTTTCTCCACAACCTCATCAAAATGTGCTGTTTGCTGTTCTGTCAAACTTGATAATCTTAGTGGGGTGAGATGATGTCTCATAGTTGTTTTGATTTGCATCTCTCTTAGAGCTAGGGATTTTGAACTTTTATTCATATTTGTTTGCCATCTAAATGTCTTCTTTGGTGAAGTGTCTGTTCATATCCTGTGCCCATTTTGCAATTGGGCTGTTTACCTTTATCTTCTTGTGGTGCTAAAACTATTCTTAAAATATGTTTGACTGAGAACTTCATAAAGTTCTCAAGTACACACAATTCTCATTTTGCAACAAAGGCAAGCTTCTCACATACCCGGCACCTCATGATGTGGTACCTGCAGATGAAAAGCCTTCATACTTTTGAGCATGTTGTTGTTAGGTGCTGCCTCACACTTCCTGACACATGAGAGCCCATTGCAGCAGTAATTGTGTCAATCCACCTTGGAAAGGGACATCAAGCTTGGTAAGGTAGAGGATTGGCAAAAGAGAGGAAGACTCTCAACCAGATAGATTGACACAATGACTGTAACAATGTGCTTAAGTGTGCCAGAGATGATGAGAATGGTACCGGATAGGACAGGATTCAGATCTATTGTTCACAGAGTCACTGTGAGTTGTACTCAAGGGCACTCAACAATAATAACAGAAATTCAAACGTGTTCTTAAGAGTTTGCTGTTTTAAATATGTCTGACTTCTCACCACCTGGCTACATGGTGTTTGGAGCCATGATGCATCATTAAGGACAAGCCCAAGCAAGTTCCCTGGTTCCCTTGCAAGCCCATTACGTGATGCACTGCCAATAGAAAAGTCAGCTATTCTAATCCATCAGTTCCTCCATGAGAGAAAGAAGGATAATCTCCAAAATGGTTTGGTTTGGGTTTGGGTTTGGGCAGCTGTAATTCACTTTCAACTATATTCTTCTTGAAGGCAAAGCCACATGGCTGATTGACAGATCAGAAGAATTCAAATGGCAACCGAAGCTGTCAAAAACTGAAATGAAGCAAGAGATCCACTACAGACTTTGGCCTTCCAGAAACCAAGTGATTCAGAACTTAAGGTCTAATACATTCCCTCTTCCGGTCATGACTTTTATTAAAAATATGACTAGAGATGGGAGAAGGATAATTCATGCCTTTGAGCTGTGGTGCTGGAGAAGAATATTGGATATACCTTGGACTGCTAGAAGAACAAACAGGTTTGTCGTGAAGAGGGTGAAACGAGGCTGTTCCAAGGATTTTAACATACTTTGGACAAGTAGTAAGGAGGGACCAGTCCTTGGAGAGGGACATCATGCTTAGAAGGGTGGAGGAACAGTGCAAAAGAAGAAGACCCTTGATGAGATGGACTAACTCAGTGACTAGGGTAATGAGAGTAGGTGTGTCAATGACACAAAGTTTGGCTCAGGATACAACAGAGTTCAGAGCAATTGAACATAGGGTCACTATGAGTCACAAGTGACTTGAAGGCACGTAACAATAACAACCACCTTTTATCCACATCTTACTAGTTATCTTCTGATCACTTGCTACGCATCTGAGATCTAGACAATTAATAGGGATGACAGAAGAAGAATTTATGCCTTTTAGCTGTGGTGTTGAAGAGCTCTGAAAATCTCATGGACTGCCAAAAAGGAGAGGGTGCAACCAGAGTGCTCTTTGGAGGGAAAGATGATGAGTCTTCACCTCACCTACTTTGGGCATGTTGCTAGGAGGAGCTATTCTTTGGAAAGGGACATGATGCTCAGAAAAGCAGAGGATCAGCAAAGGAGAGGAAGAACCTCAACCAGGTGGATTGGTTCAGATCAACAGATCATAGGAGCACTATGGGTTGTACTTGACTCGATGGCACCTGACAATAACAAGTTATGTTTCTGTTTTTACACTGGTCTTATGCAGTATTTGTCTTTATGAGGCTGAATTCATTCAGTCAGCAGAAAAATCCAAGGGGGTTAAATGAAGGAGGACAGAGTGAAGGGTTAGGTAGGCAGAGGGAAGAGGTGAATGAGTTGGAATGGCTTTGAAAAGATGGGGTGATAATGGACATAAATCAATGGTGTTTCATTTTCTAAAATGCAATGTATGGAATGATTATATGAAACGCAATGTGAATGAGGAAATGTGTGAAACACAATGTACATGAATGAAACACAATGTATATGAGTTTTGTATGTAAATCAGTATTAAAATTTTAAAAATATTTTTGTTTTGTTGTTTTGTTGTTATTGAGAATATATACACCAAAACATTTAACAATTTGCACATTCAACAGTTTGAAACAATTCAACTGTTTGCACATGTACAATTAAGTGACAATGACATTCTTTTCTCCCCTAGAAATTGGTTACTATTCAGAACGATAGTATATATATTTATTAATGCTTAGAGTAGTTCTAATTCACATATGTTATCATAAATGCAGTTTTAATAAGCATCCTTAAGAAAAATGTAAATATCACCTTCCACTGATATCTCGCTCTCTCATTGCCAGTGAGTTGAAACCAACTCATAGCTGATCCTCCAGTGGGTTTTCAGAGGCTGGAAATATCATGGGAGGAGACTGACTATCTTTCTCCTGTGGAGCAGCTGGTGACTCAAACCACCTGCCCTGGATTGGCACCATGACTCCTTATCCACTAAGGCCACCAGAGCTCTCTATTTACCCAATAGTCACACATACAAAAAAGAATTGTTATCAACAATGAACTAATGAAGTATGGATAAGGTACTTTCACAGACTGACAATTGGAGGGAAAATTTGGAAAGTACAGGAAGTAGCTATTAAATATTTGTATATTACAATCTATTACAACAACAGATTTGAACCCTGTCCTATCCTGTGCCATCCTCACACTTTCTGACACATTAGATAGAGCCTATTGCAGCATTCACTGTGTCAATCCACCTGACAGAGGATCTTCCTCTCCTTCACTGACCCCCTCCTTTCTGTGTATCCTGTCTCTCTCCAAGGAATAGGCCCTTTTATCTATATGCCCAAAGTATGTGAGGTGAAACCTCATCATCTTTGCCTCCAAAGAACATTCTGACTGCACCCTCTCCAAGACATATTTGTTTGTTCTTTTGCCAGTCCATGGAATATTCAGTACTCTTCTCCAACATCACAGCTCAAAAGCATCAATTCTTCTGTCATCCCTATTGTCCAACTCTCAGATCCATAGCTAGTGGTAAGACCATGACCTGAATCAGATAAACCTAAGTCCTCAAACTGACATCATTACGTCTGTTTGTTTGTTGATGAGTACTTGGATTGCTTCTATGTCTTTGTCATGGCAAAGTTCAACAGGGCAGCAAACAAGAAATGCTAGCAAGGTTGTGGAGAGATTGAACTTTTATATATCTGCTGCTAGGAATGTAAAATGGTACAGCCACTATGGAGGTGGTCTGTCACTTCCTCAAGTTGGAAATGGAAATAACAGTTGTCTGAAATATCCTACTATTGGGAATACACACTAAAGAAACCAGAGCTTTCCTCTTCTTAAACTTCAATTTGAATTTTCACATAAGTAATTGATAAGGTTTCTACAGTCAGGCCCTGGCCTGATTTTGGCTGCTGATAACTAAAATTCTCCATCAACTGTTCCATAGATGTAGTAAATCTGATTCCTGTGTAGTTCATCAGGTGAGGTGTATGTGTATAGTCACAGTCCATATCTTCTTTTTTTTTAAAAAAAAAGTATTCTCAATAAATAAACTATTGATTGTGCACAATTCAGTCACTCCGTTTCCAGCTTTATTTTCACCACCAAGTTCATATTTTCCAACTGCCAGTTCCTTGTTTCCAACTTCTGCATTCTAGCCATCAGTTACTGAAATAACTTAAAATAGTTTCTTTGTTTTTTCTAGGTGAGAACCACATAGGTGTTCATGAAAATAGTTCCTTTTTGGGGTAATAAAAATTAATAATATTAGTAGTTGGACAAGACAATGAATTTAATTAATCCCAATATAAGGTATTCTTCTTCTTGTTTGGTGCCATTAAATCAGAACTGAGTCAGAGCTGACCCTCCTGTGGTATTTCAGAAGCCGTCAGTTTCACGGAAGGAGATTGTCTTTCTCTCTTGGAGCAGCTGGTGGGTTTGAACTGCGAGTCTTTGGGATTGTAATGCTGTATTTTACCATTAGGCCAACAAAGTTTTAGTTAAAATGGCAATACATATATTTACCAGTGTCATGAAACTTTGTTCTATGAAGATTAGTACCAGACTAGTTGCTAAAAGGTAAAAAAAGTCCCAAAATATCTCATCTGCTATACCACTACATCATTTTCAACAATCTCTCTTCTCCTCTACCTCCTGCTCCAGCCCACGTTAATTGCGTCTATGTCTTTGGGTTCTATTTTTGCTGGAAGGTCTCACAGAAGCTCAAGGAACTGTCAAGGGAAAGAAAAGATGGTTCATGCAGATGTTTATTATGTAGACTGATAAATGTAGTCAAAGATGCTGGTGAACAAAGAGCCACATGTTTGCAGGGCAGACAAGTTTGAGGCAGCTGGACCAGCTAGACACACAATCCCAGCTAAGCAGAAAGAGAGAGATAAGGTCCCAAATGCAGTCATCCATTTAGGGTAATCCATGCCTTAAGGATGCTGCTTTGGTTCTTACCTTCCTGTAAAGTGGAGCCTCAGAATGTATCCGTTCTGTCTGCATGTTCCCCTCTAGTTCTATAACAGAATCAAGGGGAATTAATTGCCTAGGAAAGCAATTTTAAACAATACATCCACAATACTGCACCCAAATAATCCCAAGAAGGGATTCAGAGTCTCTTCTGACATTCATCTTGGTCTTTTCCTCATTCTGTCTTTGTAATGACCTTCTCCTTTCTTCATTGATAATACTCTTTTTATCATCCCATAGCACATCGGGTCTTCGTTCACTAGCGTTTAATGCCTCAAACCTGTTCTTGAGATTGTAAAATGAGCAAGGGCCATGTGGGGACAGCTGTATCTGATCTTTACCAACTTTACAAAGGGAAACTGTCCTAATCAACAATAGAAAACCAATTCCCATTAAATCAGATATGTCCCTCATACTCCCACACCTCTTTCTACTCATTCCAACATTAATCTTACTGCTTTATGACATCCAAAATCTGATGCAATAGCTAACAGACCACACCTATTGGGGAAGTCAACAGGCTGTACTTCAGCTTAATAGCAAAATACAGTCACTCAGTCAGGACAACTTCTGAAATGTGCTTTTAGAAGCCTCAGCCTTGAGTCTTATAGCTTTAGGCTGGTGTTACAAAGCTCTCAGTCCTGCCAATTATGGTTCCCCCCTTCCCTGTTCTCCAACAAACTTAGGAAAAGGCTCTTATTTCTGGCTCCTCCATGAGGTGGCAGTCTCAAGGTCAGCTCTATCTCATACCGATCTTCTGCTGCTGCTGCTACTGCTGGTATGGCTGCTACTCCCATAGACCCTGGTCGGCTTGGAGTCAGGAACTCTGACTCTGAAGAATGCATTGCATTCTCTTGCTTCTTCTTTGCTAGTGGGGAGGATTCTCCAATTCCAGAACTGGATGCGATTAACTTAATGGGGAGACTAGCCAATCCCCTTGTTGATAGACTAATCAGCCCAATTTACATATTCCTGCCCATTCATGTATAGCAAAGTCCGAAAATGGCTAAGGAAGTAATTTTTTTTTTACATTTTCTCTTTATTGTTGGCCAATAAACACACACCAATTCAACATGGCAAAACACATACCAATTCAATAATTGCTAAATGTGCGATTCCATTGACATTGACGAAATTCTTTGAATCCTGCAACCATTCTCACTGCCTCTTCTGAATGGTTCCTCTCCAAATTAAACTCACTAACCCATCTCACTCTGTAAATACATCATCCCCCCCAATTCATTATATTTTATAAAATTAATCAACATTGAACTATACCCATCATTGCCCTGTCTTTCCAGATCCCTGCTGGCTCTTTCCAGTTTCCTTTACCCACCCCTCCATCCATCCATCAATTGTGTGACACTATAATTACCCCCTGCCCATTCTCACCCCTCTGCTCCTATGATCCTCATCACATTTTACTAGTTATCTTTTCGTTTTTAAAATAATGGTCACATACAGTATTTGTTATGATGGGAAGGAGTTAGTTCAACATAATGCTTTACGGTCTCTCCCAAGTTAGGTAGTAATTTTCTAAATCATTGCTACAATATTCAGTTGTGTGAATGTACAATTTCTTAATCCATTCGACTGTAGCTGGACATCTGGGCTGTTTCTATGTTCTTGCGATGGCAAATAATGCTGCTATGAATATTGGTGTACAGGAAAGATGCTGTTTGTTTGTTTTCTTTTATTGGCAAAAACATATTGGGGATACAAGGAGGTGAGGGTTGAGGGCAAAAGGGTGAGGATGGGCCAGGATGCAGTTGCAGAGATGCACAGTTTGGTCCGTGGGGGGAGCAGGTGAAGGAAATGATGAGGGTCCAGTGGGGACCAGATGCTACAGAGGAATGACATGCATTTTCCAATGGTAATTAAACCAACTGTCTTATTGACTTGGGAATTGGATGCCGACTCTCTGGCTTCTTCACGCTGAACAGGGGCATAGATGTAAAGGGGGAAGGGAGGATGCTTTATCATCTTACTGGTGATCTTGGGTTAAAGCTGCTTGCCTTCTTGTTCTGTTAGAAGATACATTCCTGTCATTTGCTCCGCTCTGGACTGCAAAGTGTTTTCCCAGGTGGATCCAGTGGGGATGGCTGATTGAACCCAGAGGCTCCATCCTCCTTTGCTTCCTTAGCTGGCAGTTGTATTTCCTTTTTGTCACTGGC
>NW_006399885.1:562146-564251 GCF_000299155.1 Elephantulus edwardii | reverse complement strand
GCATTTTTTTTCTTTTTTCCCTTCCCCACCCAGGGGTCAGATGGCACAATCTGGGGACTAAGGAGCTCACCCTCAGGGCCCCCCTGGGCTGAGGGCCATGACGGCTCGCCCCGAGCCAGGGGCCGAAGGCAGCCCGCCCCAGGCCAAGGGCCGTGATGGCTCGCCCCGAGCCGGGGGCTGAGGGCACCCCATCTCAAGCAGGGCAATACCCAACAGTAGCTGGCTGGTATACTACCCCTCCAATTGCCCCTACCCAAGTCTGGTCCCCTCACTTGACTGAGGACTCTGTTGTCAGGGATAGTGTCTCCAATTCCAGCACTGCCAGTTTTACCCCCCCCGCCCCCATTAGTCGTCATACTTTATTTTCAAGTAGGTGTCACTGCCCTCGCCCTTTATATATGATAAAGGGAACCTGAGAATTGTGAACAGACTCCCCCAGGTCTAACCATCTTTTGGCAGAAGCATTCAACAGAACAAAATATGTGGTGCATTTAGGACCTCGGTCCTCTTGTGCATGCTGCCACTGTTAAAGTCATCAGACTCACAGTGACTTTCAGCAATCCATTGTGTAGGCAATCATCTTCTTTGGCCTGTCCAAGGAAACACAAACCTGCAGATGTCAGGCATGCATCCCATCCCCCACCTCCTAGGCAGGTGGCCAGCAGGGTGCGTGCCCCCCACCCCAGCATGGGCGGCCGTTGGGGGTGCGCCCCCTCACCCCACCACATGGTCGCTTAGTGGGTGTGCGGCCCTTCTTGTGCGGGCGGCCAGCGGGCGCCCACTTCCCCCACTACCGCCATTCTGGCTCCAAGAATTCTCTCCAGAACAAGTCCACCTTGCAGCAGTGTGGTGGCTTCACTGTACCAGTCTTGAGGAGGGCGGGTGCCCAGCATCCATCCTGGGTGAGGGAATCCATTGGTTCCAGCTGTGGAAACCTCATGGAGCTGCAGCGGCTGTGCAGCGAGGAGCAGGCTCTGCGGGAGGGGGTTGGGAGCCACGAGACTCACCCATTCCTCCTTGGGAACCCTTAAATTCCTGTTGTTGAGCCTTGATCTTCACTGAGGACCAGTCATCAACTGTTTAAGGGTTCAATTATCAATAAGCCGAAGTCTTTAGAAGGACATAACGGCCCAGCTTTAAGTGGTTTGCTGCTCCCGCAGCTCACCACGCTGTCTCTGCCTCCGCCACCATCTTGGATCCTCTCAGAAGATGTTTTTAACAATTAACTTTAACACCATAGAGACAGGTTTTTAATTCAGGTGAGTTCTTGGGGGGTTGTTTTAATTTTCTTTAGCTTCAACTTTAACTTGAACATGAGTAGCTGATGGTCATTTCCACAATCAATTCCTGGCCTAGTTTTCACAGCTGATACAGAGCTTCTCCAAGGATTCTTTAGACAGATGTAATCAATTGGATTCTTCTGTGGTGCATCATGTGACATACATGTGTATATAGTCATCATTTGTCATTTTTATAAAAGGTATTTACAATGAATAAATAATTTATTAATCATTAATTGATTGATTGAAATTCTATCATTCTATATCCAACCTCGTTTCTGCCACCAAGCCTATATTTTCCAACTATATTTTTTCTTCTTTGTCCTCAAATTTTGCATTCCAGTCACCAATTATTATTAACGAATCTTTATTTGCACTAGAATATGTTGTTGTTGTTGTTGTTGTTGTTGTTATGTGCCATCGAGACGCTTGTGACTCATAGTGACCCTGTATACAACATCCCTAAACTCTGCTCTGTCCTGTGCCAATCGCACTGTCTCTGACACTCCCATCCCGATTATCCCAGTCACTGAATCAATCTATGCTAGCTATGCATTACTCGGGGCTACCCCGCTTTCAGCCTCAGGGCCTACCTGTCTTCAGGCCAGTTTTAATCTTTCTTCTGTTATCTGTTGGGACAGACTGTTGATGCTACTGGCCTTGTGCCTGCTGGGTATTATGAGAATACTACCCCAAGGAAAGATTACAATTGTTGTTGTTGTTGCTATGTGCCACTTGCGACTCATAGCGACCCTATGTACAACAGCCCTAAACTCTGCTCTGTCCTGTGCCAATCGCAATGTCTCTGACACTCCCATCCCGATT
>NW_006399885.1:553535-559969 GCF_000299155.1 Elephantulus edwardii | reverse complement strand
AAAACAAAGGAAATAAATGAGGAAGTTAAAGAGTTGAACAGAAGACTTCAAATTAATAGCTTGGGAAGACAAAGAAAAATATTATCATGAAATGTGCAAAGAGATGGAGTCAGAAAATCAAAAGGGAAAAACTTACTTGGCATCCCTCAAGCTAAAGGAACTAAAAAACAAATTCAAGTTGCAATACGTATAGATGCTATGGACAGAATACTGAGTGATCTAGGAAACATCAAAATAAAATGGAAGAAATACACAGAGTCACTGTACCAAAAAGAATTGGTTAACACAATAATAAAGGGGAGAATTTCACACTTCTCTGAAAGAACGGGCAGAAAATAAGGCCCCAGGAGTTGATGGAATCTCAGTTGACATATGTCAACAAACAGATGAAACCCTAGATGTGTTTACCAGGCTGTATCAAGGATTCTGGAGGACAGCTACCTGGCCAAATGACTGAAAAAGGGTCATATTTATTCCCATTCCCAAAACAGGTGTTCCAACAGAATATGAAAATTATTGAACAATATCACTCATATCACATACAGTAAAATCTTGCTGAAAATGATCTAAAAACAACTAGAACATGGGAGCTCTGGTAACCTAGTGGAAAGAAGCTGTGTTGTAATACAAAAGGCGCATGATTCGAATCCACCAGATGGTCTGCTGGAGAAGGAGGGGCAATTTCGTCTGGGCCACTCAGATCCGACTTGATGGTACACAACAAGAACAAAAAAAACCCCAAAACACAAAAACTAGAACAGCCTATCAGTAGGAAGACTGAAGAAAAAATGCATTTGATTTATGATATTGGCAATTTATTTATTATTTTGGCAATGACTATTTTATATACTGGGAGCTGCCAAAAGGGCTCTGCTGACCTAGTGGTAAGAAACTGTGCAGCAATCCCAAAGCCACACAGATCGAATCCACTAGTGGCTCTGCAGAAGAGTGGGCACTCTCCTTCAGTGAGATTTGCTGCCCCTGAACACCCACTGAAGGGTTCGCTATGGGTTGGTTCCAACTTAATGGCACACAACAACAACAATAACCAGAAGAACAAACAAATCAGTCTGGAAGTGTATTCCAAATGTTCCTTTGAAGCCAGGATGCTGAGACTTCATCACATATACCAGTCCCTGGAGAAAGCATCATGCTTGAGAAAGTAAAAGGCCTGCAAAAAAAGTGGAAGACCCTCAAGAAGATTAGTTAACACAACAGATGCAACAATAGACTCAAACAAAGCAATAATAATGAGAATGGTATAGGATCAGATAATGTTTCCTCTTGTTGTGCATATAATTGCTATGAATTGGACCTGGCTTTATGGCATCTAACAACAACAGTAAAAAAGCCAAAGGGGAACATATTCAGAATTCCTTCAGAAGATCAACTTTTTGCTTTAATTCTGGATTATTAACAACACCCAAAATACAGTAATTTCCACAAAAGAATAAACTATAACTCATTTGCTTTTAAGGTTTGCATTTAAAGAATATAGAGTTACCACCTCATACCAACTTTAAATAAAATTTTACTAGGAGATTATACTTTTTAAAATGGAAAATAGCAAATATTATCAAAAGCATGATACCATTATACATGGCTGGTGGGACTGTAAACCGGCTCAGGCACTGTGGAAAACAGAATGGAGGTTCCTCAAAATAGCAAGCATAACATTACTGTATCACCCAGCAATCCTGCTCAATGATACAGTGAAAAAAAATTGAAAAGAGATATTCAAACAATTACTGGAACATAAATATTCAAAATAATACTATTGGCAATAGCCAAAGTATGAATTGATCTGAATGCTTATAAATAAATAAATATATAAGTAAGTGTTATTATATACACAACGGAATATTTAACCATAAAGGAGTGAAGTACTTGATGTGTTGTTGTTGTTATGTGCCGTCGAGTCGTTTGCGACTCATAGCGACCCTATGTACAACAGCCCTAAACGGTGCTCTACCCTGTGCCAATCTCATTGCCTCTGACAAACCCATCCCGAGTACCCCAGTCACTGAATCAATCCACCTCATAGAGGGTCTTCCCCTCCTGCGCTGTCCCTCCACTCTACCCAGCATGATGTCCCTCTCTAAAGACCTGTCTCTCCTTATAACATGTCCAAAGTATGTCAGAGGAAGCCCCAGAATCCTTGCCTCCAAGGAGCAGCCTGGTTTAATCCTCTCTACGATGAATCTGTTAGTTTTCTTGGCAGTCCATGGTACATTCAATACTCTTCTTCAGCACCACAGCTCAAAGGCGTCAATTCTCCTTCTATTCTCCCTAGTCATTGTCCAACTCTGTGATGCATAACAAGTGATTGCAAAAGCCATGGCCTGCATCAGGCGGACCTTAGTCTCCAGAGAGACACTGTTGCTCTTCAGTATTTTGGAGAGGTCCCTAACCTCAGACTTTCCCATCACAATACGTTTTTTTATTTCCTGGCTACTAGTGCCAAGAGTGTTGACCGTGGAGCCGAGCAAACTGAAGCTGTGAAGAATCTCAATCGCTTCGCCACCCATCCTGATGCTACCGATTGGTCCAGTGGTGAGAATTTTTGTCTTCTTAACATTGAGCCTCAGTCCATACTGAAGGCTGCAGTCCTTGACCCTCTGCAGTAAGTGCATGAGGTCCTCCTCAGTTTCAGCGAGCAAGGTTGTGTCATCTGCATAACACAGATTGTTGATAGATCGTCCACCAATCCTAACGCCACGCCTCTCCTCATAGAGCCCCGCCTCTCGGATAATCTGCTCTGCATACAGGTTGAAAGGTATGAAGACAGGACACATCCCTGGCGTACACCCTTCCCAATTTTGAACCATGCAGTGTTGCCCTGCTCTGTTCTGACGACTGCCTCTTGGTCCAAGTATAGGTTTTGCATTAGCACGATTAAATGTTCTGGGATTCCCATTCTTCTCAGAGTCAGCCACAGTTTGTTATGATCCACGCAGTCAAATGCCTTTGCATAATCAATGAAACACAGATAGACATTCTTCTGGTATTCTCTGCTTTCAGCTAAGATCCATCTAACATCAGCTACAATATCCCTAGTACCACGACCCCTTCTAAACCCACCCTGGACTTCTGGCAGTTCTCTGCTGATGTACTATTCCAGTCGTTTTTGTCAAAGTACTTGATAGCATCAGAAAAAAAATCCATTAAAAAAAAAAAGGCAAAAATACTCACTTTCACAGCTGAAATTTTTACTGAAAGTCTTAGGTCAGAGCTATAATGTAAGAAAAAGAAATAAAAGACATTAAAAATGAGAAAGAAGAAGTACGACTATCTCTACACACAGCTGACATGATCTCACATATAGAAAATCCAGAAGATTTCATAGAAAAGCTAGTAGAGGTAATAAACAAATTCAGTAAAACATAGGGTAAAAGATCAATATTTCAAAAAATCACTTGTGTTCCTATACACCAATAATGAACAATCAGAAAAGGAAATAAAGAAAACAATTCTAATTCTGTTTATAATAGCATTTAACAAAATAAAATACACAGAGATAATTTGAACAAGAAGTAAAAGATATGTACAATTAAAATAACAAAATATTACTGGAGAAAACAAACAAACAAACAAAAAAACTCCTCAAACTCTCTGTTAAGCCAGAACTGACTCCTAGTTGACCCTCCAGGGAGCTTTTAGAGAGATATAAACCACACAGGAGGAGTTTATCCATCATTTTTCACAGAGCAGCTGGTGGATTTGAACCGCTACAGACGCACTGGTTTTAGGTTAACAATAAAGCTCTCTGATTGACTTTTCTGATTGACTACAGCATCAGAACACTCCAGATTCTCTTAGGACTCCCCACATTAGATGATGGCTATGTTATAGTCTGAGACTAAAACTGCAGTTCGAATAAAATAATAAAATGGAAAATAAATTCACTTTCATAAAAATTTAAAACTTTTGTACTTCTATGCACATTATCAAGAAATTGACAAGACTCCATATAAAATGGGGGGGGGGTAATTTATAAATCACATTGCTGATGTTGTTGTTGCAGTAAACTGTTGAGTTGAAACCAACTCATAGCTGACCTTTCAGAGGATTTTCGGAGAAGGTAAATCGCCCTTGTTTCCCCCACGGAGTTGCTGGTAGATTCAAACCACGTGCCTTTGGATTGGCAATACAGTTCCTTACCCCTATGCCACCAGAGTCCTTATACATCTCAAAGTAGTTCAATGTCTAGAATATATTATTTTTTAAAAAACTCCTGTAGCTTATCAACAGAGAACCCAATTTAAAAATGAGCTCAAGACCTGAAAGATATTTTTTCCAAAGAAAATAATACAAAGGACCTACAGCTACAGAAAAAAAGTATTATATAGCTTGTTCTTTGGGATTAAATCAAAACTACAATGAGATACAACTATTTTCTGTACCTAAAAAACAAAAAAAATAAGGCAAAATTAGGAAAAATTCAAACACCCCATACATTGTTGATGGTAATGTAAAATGGTATAGTGCTGTGATAAACAATTTGGTAGTTCCTCAAAAAGCTGAATATAGAATATGATACAGAAATTATATCCCTAGTTATAAACCCAAAAGAATTGAAAACTGGTGTTCAAATTAAAACTTGTAGAGGAACACTATTTATTTAGAGAAACACTATTCTGAAGAAGGGGTTTCTGGTGGCCTAGTCCACAGGAGTTTCACGGCTAAACTAGGGAAGTACCTCTCGGGCTATTCGAATATCCTAGCAGCTCCACAGGAGAAAGATGAACAAGCTCTCCCCATGCAATTTGTAGCCTTGGAAAAACTGCTGGAGGATCAGGTGACGGCAATGATGGAGTTGAGTTGATTCAGCAGAGGTCCTGAAGTAAAACATATCGTGCTGATGTCCATTGGATCTTGGCTGAAAGCAGAAAAATGTTTCTATGTGTGTGAGATTTTAAAAATATTTTTAATTGGTTTACATACAACAATTTGTTTACATTGTGTTTTTCACTATACATTGGGGGGAGGGGTTTTTGCTCCTCTCTCCACCCACCAAATTCTGCGAGCCCGTGATCCCCCTCAACTCAGTCCCCTGCCACACCTCCTCTGGATATCCACACACATTTTACTGGTTATCCTTCTGTTTTAAAAATAATAGTCTTTTACTGTGTATCATAAAGTATTAAACTATGTGGATTTTAATGAATGATGGATAATATTGAGAAGAATGGGAATTCCAGAACACTTTCTTGTGTTCATACAAAACCTATGTATAGGCCAAGAAGCAGTTGTTTGAATAAAATAAAGCTATATTGTATTGTTTAAAATCTGGAAAGGTGTGTGTCAGGGGTTTATCCTTTCTCCAAATAAAGTCAATCTGTATTCTGAGCAAATAATTTGAGAAGATGGACTATATGGAAAAGAATGTGGCATCAGAATTGGAGGAAGACTCACCAATAACTTACGTCATTGAATATGAGACAACATTGCTTGCCAAAAGAAGGTTTGTAGTCCTTATTGCGAAACATTAGACTACAACCTTCAATATGGATTAAATCTCAACATTAAGAAAACAAAAATCCTCATCATTGACCCAATATACAACATCATGATAGACAGAGAAAAGATTGAAATTGTCAATGATTTCCTTTTACTTGGATTCACAATCGACACTCATGGTGGCAACAGTCAAGAAATTAAAAAATGTTTTCTGTTTCATTAGAGAAAGCACTTGATGATTGGGTGTTCATGCTTTTGTATGACATATGCCACCCTTAAACCTTGTTACAACATAAGCACATTACTGATCTGAGGGAGGGAAGGAAGGAAGGAAGGAAGGAAGGAAGGAAGGAAGGAAGGAAGGAAGGAAGGAAGGAAAGAAAGAAGGGAAGGATGTGTTGCATTGGAAAAATCAGCTGTCAAGAACCTCTTCAAAATTCTAAAGAGGATTTCCGTTTAAAGACTGAAGTGTGGCTGGCTAATTCAGGTCATGGTATTTTCAATTGTTTTGGTGGCCCATTGACAAGAAGGTACGCTGCAGTCCTGAAGGCAGAGGATTTGAGGCCAGCACCTGCTCCACAGGAGGATGGGCAATCTCTTCCTGTGCAATTACTGCCTCTGAAAACCCACTGGAGGCTCAGCTATAGGTTAGTACACAACAAAAAAACATGTGTCTGAAAGTTGGGCAATGAATAAGGATGGCAGAAAAATAGATTAATCTTTGAATTGTGGTTGTCTGTTCATCCAGACCTCTTAAATATATACTGACTGCTCTGTGGTTCTAAAGAGCTCTGATAGCATAGTCCATAGTCTACTGCATTGCTGACCAAAAGACCAAGGGGCTCTACACAAGGGCAGTGAGTTAGAATGAGTTATCAGGTACCACTAGGTCTTCATTAGCCTTCAGGAGCCTAAAGAACAATTTGACCAATTGGCAAGTCTCAGTCAGAGAGAACAAGAGTGTTCTTTTTTTT
>NW_006399885.1:551325-553085 GCF_000299155.1 Elephantulus edwardii | reverse complement strand
ACACACACACATATTTATCACCCCCGCAAGGCATTTTCTGTTTGAACAAACAACCTTGAAGCACAATTGAGAGGAGCAAATGTCTCAGTGGACTGAGTCCACTGAGCTAAATGGGGAAAGGCACAGAGATTGTTTACACGTTGATGGAAAAGAACAGACAGTGATAAGAAAAGTGAACAAAGGAAGCATTGCCATTCAGTAGTGTTATGTGACTATTGACCAAAGTGTTAGGTTGAAATGAAAGAGAATACAGAAGAATTTGTCAACTACCTGTGAAGATTTAGGAGAACAGTAAACAGAATAAAGATGAGATGTGAACCAAGAACCTAATACTTAGAAACTTGACCTCCAAAGAGAGTTAACAACAGTATCAAAGAGTGGACACATTTTTGTAAACTGAGAGTAAAGATTGAAGAAATGTTTAATAGACAGTGATGATGAACTATGAGTTTATCTAAAAGTCACCTTGAAACTAGCACTTCAGATTGAAAGGAAAATTTTTTAAACATTGTCCCCACACCCAAGTATTGTAAGAACCTATACCTTTGATCTTGCGTGAATGTTTATGTTCCAGGAACTAGCTGACCACAAACTGAGCAAGCAATTACTGGCAAAAAACCATATCTTAACTAACATCAGCAGCAGGTAACTGACCTAAAATTGAACTTCTCCTTTTCCAAAGAGCCAATGAGCGAATTCCACGCCAAAGAACCCCTAGACCTTGTATAAATTCCCTTGCTTTTTTTGGCTAGGGGTCGACTTCCCTCTCTCCTGCGTGAGATACAAGTAGTCCCGAAGCTTCGTCAATAAAGCCTCTTGTGACTGCAGTGAGTGGATCTGGTGTGAGTTGCTCGGGGTCACACCCGATCTGGGAAAAGCCCTAGTTTGGGGTCTTTCATTTGGGGGCTCTCTCATCTGGGATCGGGCGACCACCCCCGCAACCCATCAGTCAGCCACTTGGAGGTAAGAGGATCCTCTAAAATTCCTTTGTCTGTGCGGTGCCGCCAAACCTGTGTGTTCATAAGTCTGTTTTATTTTCAGCTTACTTTCAGTTTGTGGCTGTCGTGCGCCCTCCAGGGCCGGACGACTGTGGTGGGCAGACGTGCTTGAGAACCACGAGTTATATCCCTAGGGAGACGTCCCTTTGGGTGGAATACGGATCCAGAGGCTTTAACAGTCTCTGGTCTGTCTGAGGGACTTAGAGTGTCCCGCCAGAGAGGAGGGGCCTGGAGGGCTCTCCCGTCTGAAGCAGCTTTCAATTGGTTGTCACGAAGAGAGCTTCTTGTGTGTCTTGTATTTCTTGTGAGTGTCTGTTGTGTTCTGTGGGCGACTAATATGGGACAGACAATGAGAACACCCCTATCTCTGACTTTAGGACATTTTTCTGAAGTAAGAACCAGGGCTAATAATCTCTCTGTTAACGTTAGAAAAGGACCTTGGCAAACCTTCTGTAACTCTGAGTGGCCCGCTCTGGAAGTCGGTTGGCCACCAGAGGGAGGATTTGACCTAACAATCATTTTGGCAGTTAAAGATCTTGTTTTCCAGGAAGGACCAAACGCACATCCTGACCAACAGCCATACATCATCGTGTGGTAAGATTTAGTGCAGAATCCACCACTGTAGGTAAAACCTTGGGTTTTGAAGAAACATACCACCCCTCTGCGTGCATTAGCCCTAAAAACCCGAACTTCTGAGTCCAGAGTTCCTCTGGCCCCAGAAGCTGCGCCATCGGCACCACCCAAAATTTATCCTGAGATTGA
>NW_006399885.1:540067-546149 GCF_000299155.1 Elephantulus edwardii | reverse complement strand
CTCTTTAGCTGTTTTTAATTCTAACTCTGATTACTGTGTATTAATTTATCTGATGCCCCGGGTATACTATCACCCTGATGATGAATTTGTTAATGAACTTGATCATGCACCTGAGCGCCGTTTTCTCAAAGAACCTATTACTATGACCCTAGCAGTCTTATTAGGAGTAGGAGGAATAGCTGCAGGAATAGGTACAGGGACTTCAGCACTTGTCTATGGGCAACAACAATACCATGAGTTAAAAACAGCCATAGACAAGGATCTTCAGGCTTTAGAGTCATCAATTACTCGACTAAAAGAATCCCTGACCTCCTTATCTGAGGTAACCTTACAGAATAGAAGAGGACTAGACTTATTATTCCCCAAAGATGGGGGTCTCTGTGCCACGCTAAAAGAAGAATGTTGCTTTTATATTGACCATTCAGGAGTAATAGAAGACTCCATGCAGAAGCTAAGGGAAAGGTTAGACAAAAGAAAACGAGACTGAGAATCTCAGCAAACATGGTTTGAGAGCTTATTTTATAAGTCCCCATGGTTAACTACTCTTGTATCTACCCTTACAGGTCCTTTAATACTCTTGTTTATATTGTTACTAGTTGGGTCTTGTATTATAAATAAGCTTGTTACCTTTGTTAAAGATCGCATCAGTACTGTTCAATTAATGGTTCTAAGACAACAATATCAAAATATGAGAGAACCTGACTACAATGATACTGCCTCCAGAGATTCTTGGTTCTATGATTAGAACCTTGTACTAAAAGAAGTGGGGAATGAAAGGAAAATTTTTTAAACAATGTCCCCACACCTAAGTATTGTAATAACCTATACCTTTGATCTTGTGTGAATGTTTATGTTCCAGGAACTAGCTTACCACAAACTGAACAAGCAATTACTGGCAAAAACCATATCTTAACTAACATCAGCAGCAGGTAACTGACCTAAAATTGAACTTCTCCTTTTCCAAAGAGCCAATGAGTTAATTCCACGCCAAAGAACCCCTAGACCTTGTATAAATTCCCTTGCTTTTTTGGCTCGGGGTTGACTTCCCTGTCTCCTGCGTGAGATACAAGTCGTCCCAAAGCTTCATCAATAAAGCCTCTTGTGATTGCAGCGAGTGGATCTGGTGTGAGTTGCTCAGTGTCACGCCCAATCTGGGAAAAGCCCTAGTTTGGGGTCTTTCAAGATGAATATTTCTAAGACCCAGCTGAGAAGTGTATGCAAGAATCTTAGAAGATATTTTATTCATCTTATTTTCTATGAAAGGATAATAATAATAATATTTTTTAAAGTTTTTAAATAGAAAATACATAGATAATTCTTGGACCAATTTTATCCATGTTGGCAAAAATGTGCCATACATTTTATAATACCCATCCACCCATTCACTTGAAAAATATTTATCAAGGGCTTTTCTTATATTTCACATAAGCCATTTTAAAAGTCTGGACATGAGGCTGAAATTTGTGTTGGGTTTTTAAAATTTGCCTTTGCAATGGCAATCCCTTTAACCTTGGTGCTGATTTAGGTCTTACAACCCAAGGACAACATTCCTTTTCCCTAAGATCAGGCCTCTGAGAGGAAGTCTATTCCATTTCCAAAGGGTCTTTGTCCTTGTACTAAAAAAGATGCAAATACGTCTTGAAATATCATCATCTTCTGAATCTTTACAAAGACCCCCGAAACTAGACAGGATTGAGAAAGAATGTGCAAATTGGGCTATTTCAACAAAGAGCTGCAGAGAAAGTCGAGATTCCCAGTTCTGTCAGCTGTCATGGGACCACTCTGATGATTAATTGAATGGCACAATTTGTGACAAATTATGTAATTCTACTTATGTATTAAGGACCTGTCACTCCCAAACTCTCACTTCTCAGTATCCGGCCTTTAACTCCCTTGATGAGCTTTTGGTCAATTATTAATTTTATCACCTTTAATCCCTGATCCAACAATATAAGAGCATATCCTCTTTTGTAGTCCTACAGAGCATCCATTTTTCACTCTGTGCCAGTGTATGTATCCCCTGTCTGGACCATCTCTATCCTCAATAAACGTCATTTGCTCCTGTTTGAACAGTTGCCATGATGTAGTTCTTCTATGGCAACTTGAAAACAACAGGTTTGGTTTTAGGCTTTTTTACACAAAAAGTAAAGGAGGATTCCCCTCCCCACTTCAAAATCTTTACAAAAACATTACAAAAAATATTTCAAAAAAAGGATATTCCTTTAAATAAACTTTTACACACACACACACACACACACACACACACACATATTTTGTGGACACAGAATTTAAAATTCTGATCTGAAGTAAATCTTTTCCTATGCATTTACATAAGTGCTCACACACATATGTACCCACAGAAAAACAGTCTATTTTTAAAATATCAGTTCTGTTGATACGTAGTTCACATACTATTAAAATTCAGTGGTTTTAAGGTTTTTACAGAGTTGAACAACTATCTAATCCCGGACATTTCCATCACCCCGAAAAGAAGCTATGACCCATTCTCCTCTCCCTCTACCCCAGGTTACAACTCATCTAATTTCTATCTCTGTGGCCCTGCCTGCCCTAGACATTTTGTAGAAATAAATGCATTCTACAGTATGTAACCTTGTCCTTTCTCTTACTGCATAACATTTTCTGATGTGTCTGTCTTAAAAAAACAACAACATATAATTGTCCTAAATATACATTAAAATTCATATCTTTTTTCTTTTCATTTACATACTTTCCTATGGGAAAGACTGAAAAATTGAAAATTAGTTCTCAAATTCTGTTTCACTAAATAATGCAAAACAGATACTGTCAAAGAGATGTACTTGCAAGAAAATGTAGCCTTCAGAAAGGAGATCAAAGGCCATCTTCTCATTCCTGAAAGTACAGATAAGATAGACACATGGGCTTTCCATCCATCACAATTGTATCAGAGGTTAAGTTCTGAAGCTCTTAGGTGGTGGAAAAGAGCACTGGTGGGGTACTGGGTTAAGATATGGGTTACTAACCAAAAGGTTCAAGACCCCTGCCTCTCTGGGGGCAAAAGATGAGATAATCTACTCCTGTAAAGATTCACAGCCTCAGAAACTCTCAGAGCAGCCCTACTCTGTCGGACAGTTGAGTTCAAATCAACTATTGGCAGTGAGTTTGATTTTGGATTTGGTTTTAATTTGTGGAAAGCTGAAGGTATGTTGTGGAGAGAACCCTGTCCTTGGTGGGAAAACATCATGCTGGGAAATGCAGGGTCAGAAAGAGAGGAACACTCTTAACAAGGTGGACTAACACAGTAACTGTAATAATGGGTTTGAAGACGGTCCAGAATAGGACAAGGTAGGGTCACTATGTTGTTGTTGCTAGTTGCTATTGATTCAAGCACAACTCATTGTGACCCTATGGGCGAGAGATCTGAAATCTGTCCTGTCCAGTGCCATCATCACCTCTGTCACACTTGAGCCTATTGCTACCTTCACTGTGGTCACTCTGAGTTGTAGTCAACTCAAAAACACCTAATGATAACAATAAGGTCTGTAGCAAGAGCCTTAATTATATTTTGATTCCTGACACAAATGTAGACACCATTTAAAGTCTTTTTTGACAATTAAGCCAGTATTTTTACCCCCAGGAAAGTACAGATGAAGATAAATTACAAGCCCTTTATTCAAAACTTGGGAGTATAGGCTCACAAGGAGAACTAGTCAACTTGCATCCTTTTGTTTATTTATGTGAGAAGTTCAGGCCTTGACTGCATATTTCCTCAGTGGGTTGTTGTTGTTGTTGCTATTGTTGTTACTGATTGCCTTTGAGTTGAGCACGACTCATAATGACCCTATGAACAAAAGGCCTTGAAGCCCCTCTACAATTCGCTGCTGCTCTTTGGTCTTAAGGTTCTCCTAATGCTTATTGAACTACTTCAGTGTGTGCATTTTCTTGTCTGCAGATCCCGGGGTTTGTACTTCTTACCCTAGAACTCTCTGAGGTTCTCCTTCTGAGTCTGGTTGATAACAGTAAGAACATGGGCAATGGATTTTCAGATAACTCGGATTCTGGAGAGCTTGGAAGTCGCATTGCTGTCACTTTGGCAATGCATAGCTGGGAAATCTCCACCTTCAGATGGTCCACCTACTTCAACAGCTCCTCCTCCTGGGGACAAAGGTCCCGAGTCTTGATTTTGGCCATGGCTGAGTGATAGAAGCCTCCTGCTGCCTATCCAAAACCAAGAGCAAGACTAATTATCTGCAACTTGTATCCTTAATGATTTACTAAAAACTTATTGTTGTTCCAGATTCTTGTTGTTAATTAAGAGCCCCTGGGGATGGAGGGTACAACATGTCAGACTACTAACCAAAAGTCAGTGGTTCAAGTCCACTAGTAGCTCCAAAGGAGTAAGGTGGGCCTATAAAGACCCAAGAGTCTTTTACACAGATTCTTTACCTAAGAGTCTGCCAAGACTGAGAATCCACTTGAAGACACTGGATTTTATTTTGATTTATTGTTGTTAGTTGTCCTGCAAGAGAGTTCCAACTCGATCACCCAACGTGTAACCAAATGGAACACTCCCAGATCCTGTGCCATCCTCACACTCATTGCGGTATTTGCACATATTGATGCGGCCACTATGTCTGTCCCGTTCACTGAGGGTCTTCCTCTTTTTCACTGACTCTCTACTTTACCAAGCATGTTGTCTTCCTCCAGGGCCTGACTCCTCCTGACAACATGTCCACAATATGTGATACAAAATTTCACAATCTTGTGCTACTGAGCATCCTGGCGGCACTTCTTCAAAGACAGATTTGTTTATTCTTCAGGCAGTCTTGGTATATTCAATATTCCTAGCCAACATAAAAATAGCACATAGTCTCTATTTTAAGTTAGAAGTTGGGGTCCTGCTAACTGTGACTCAGACCACATGGTAGAGAATCATGCTCTGACTAAAGAATGGGAGAGGAAAATCAAGGTGCAGACCAGTGCAAAGAACATTAAACAAATTTGTTTAATTAATTTGTTAAACAAATTTGAACTTCGAGTCACAGTATTGAAAGATGTTATAGGCTATATTGAGTGACTCAAAAAGCATCAGAAGAAGATGAAGGGAATACACAGAATCACTGTGTCCCCAAAAGAATGACTTGACACTGAAAAAGTTCAAGAAGTACCATTCAAGAATTACCAAATGGTAATGAGGAGGACAGGGAAGCTGCCTTGAAGGCATTGCCAAAAAATAAGCCAACAGGAATCTATGGGATACTAATTGACTTGTTTCAATTAACATCTGTTAGTAGATGTTAGCCTTGGATGGGCTCATCAGTCTATGCCAGGAAATTTGGAGGACAACTGTCTGGCCAAGAAAGGTGATCCAACTGAATATGGAAACTATCAAACAATATCATTAATATCACATGCAAGCAAAATACTGCTGAAGATCATTCAAAAGTGTCTGGAATAGTACATAGATAGAAAATTGTCAGAAGTTCAAGCAGGATTTAGAAGAAGTCATGCACTAAGGATATCATTGGTGATGTCAGATGGATTCTAGATTAAAATAAATACCAAAATAATTCCTGTTTGTGCTTTATTGTGTAGATCATAACAAGCTGTGGCAAACATAGAGAAGAATGGGAGTCCCAGAGTATTTAATTGTTCTTTTTAGAAACCTACACCTGGACCAGGAATCTATTGTGCCAACAGAGCAGAGGGAGATTGTTGTTATGTGCCATCGAGTCATTTGCGATTCATAGAGCCCTATGTACAAGAGCTCTAAATGCTGTTCTATCCTGTGCCAACCTAGCCATCTCAAACACACTTAGTCCCACCACTCCAGCCACAGAATCGATCCATCTCATCGAAGGTCTTCCTCTCCATTCTGCCAAACATGATGTCCCTCTCCAAGGACCAGTCCCTCCTTGTCAGACGAAGCTTCAGAATCCTTGACTCCAAGGAGCATTCTGGCTTCACCTTCTCCAAGACAAACCTGTTTGTTCTCCTAGCAGTTCATGGTATATTCAACACTCTTCTCCAGCACCACAGCTCATAGGCATCATTTCTCTTTCTATCAACCCTATTTACTGTCCAACTCTCTGATGCATAGCAT
>NW_006399885.1:532449-539032 GCF_000299155.1 Elephantulus edwardii | reverse complement strand
TGGCATTAGGATTGGAGGGAGACTCATAAATAACCTACGTTATGCAGATGACACAACCTCGCTTGCTGTGAGGAGGACTTGAAGTACTTGTTGCAGAAGATTAAGGAATGCAGTCTTCGGTATGGATTTCATCTCAATGTCAAGAAAAAAAGATTCTTAGCATTGGACTGATAGGCAACATCGTAATGAATAGAGAAAAGATTGAAAAAACTGTCAACAACTTCCTCTTACTTGATCTACAATCAACACCTTTGGTACCAACAGCCAGGAAATAAGGAGATGCATTGCACGGGGGAATCTGCAGTTAGAGACCTCTCCAATTTATTAAGTAGTAATGATGTTAGTTTGAGGACTAAGATGTTTCTGTTTCAGGCCATGGTCTTTCCAATCACTTGTTGTGCTTCTGAGAGCTGGACAATGAATAAGGACAACAGAAGAAGAATTGACGCCTTTGAGCTGTGGTGTTGGAGAAGAGCACTGGACATCCCATGGATGCCAAGAGAACAAACAAAACAAGTATGTCTTGGAAAGGGTGCTGCCAAAGTGCTCTTTGGAGGCAAGAATGATGAGACTTCACCTCACATATTTTGTTCATGTTGCTAGAAGGGGATTTTCCTTGGAGAAGAACATGTTGCTTGGAAGAGTGTAGGGGTGGCAAGGAGAGGAAGACTCTCAACTAGGTGGATTGCTGCAATGGACTCTAATGCGTCAGGAATTGGTGGTCTCCTCCGGCTCAAGGGAGGCTTGCATGAAAGGTCATCTCTCAGATGTCAAGGGCCCCATAGAGATTGGGCTCCACAAACTCTCAGGATTAACCAGTACTCTTCTCTGCCTAGTGATATCAGGATGCAACCTGTTCAAAGGCAGAGGACAGGAAGATCCAGATAAAATCGGAGAGGATGAGGGAGGAAGCATTACCACTTGATCTGAGAAAACTGGCTGCCGCGCACAATATCGCTTCCTAAAAACAACACAAGATGGCATTGTAGAGCAGTAAACAGAGAAAAACTGTTCTTCCCTCTCAATTTGGGAAACTGATTCAATGTACAAAAATAAATAACAAAAAATGATCTAAGCTAAACCTTATTCAATGTTAATAAAAGAGAAATAAATCAGATTCCTACAGTAAAATTTCCTGAAATAAGATTATTCACACAACACACCTTAGCAAAACAAATGGAAACACAATGCAGTGTTTCAAAGCTATTTAAAAGACTTAAGAAAAATTATAACAGAATGGAATTGATCTCCATAGGCACATGTGTTCATAGATGTTATATTTTCTTAATGAATTTACCACTCAATTAAAAAGTCTCGTAACCGACTCAGTGGGGACGCTCGGATGGGGTTTCAGAGGCTGTGAATCGCCCTTGAGAACACGGCCCGTTTTCTCCTTCAGAGCAGCTGGTGAGTTCAGGTCACCAGTGTGACTCTTCACTACCACCAGAGCACCCTCTTTTAGAGAGATTTACTTCAAGGAAGAAACAATATTTTGTCTGTTGAAAGAGTTGTTAAAATAAAGGCTGTTTTTCACTTATCCCAGTTCTCTTTCGTTCTTTATTGGGTGACAGCTTTTTTTCATCCTTTATTGTCAAATTCCTAGTGTCTGGTAAACAGCTGATAAATGCATAAAATTTATACATCATCTGCCAGACTTTCCTTTTTAACAGAAGAATTTAATTCAATATTCATTAAAAATAATTATAAATATCAAAATATTTCTTTCTGCCATGTAGATATTTGTTTTCTCTATATATATGTCTTCATGGTTTTGGTTCTACATATCTCCATTTCTGATCATTTTTAGTATTTAGTCAACTTTTCTGTGATGTACTATATTGATGTTATTCATTCTTTTCATCATTTTGTTGTTGTTAGGTGTCATCAGGGCGACTACAACCCATAGCAGCCCTGTGAACGTCAGCTCTGAACTCTGCTCTATTCTATGGCGTTCTCATGACCTCTTTCATGCTCAAGCTCATTGTGATAGTCATTGTGTCTCAAGTGACTCAAGCTGTTGTTGTTAGGTGTTCTCAATTCATGGTGACCCTATGAACTACACATCTGAACACTGTCCTATCCTGCTCCGTTATTATCTCTGACATAATTGATCCCATCAATGCAATCACTGTGTCAATCCATCTCATGGCAGATCTTCCTCTCTGTCCCTGTCCCTTCAGCTTTCTCAGCATCATGTGACTCTCCAAGGACTAGTTCCTGAAAACATGCCCAAAGTAAATGAGTAGAAGTTTTCTCATCTTTCCCTCAAGGAGCACTCTGATTGCACTTCCTTCAAAACATTTGTTTCTTTTTTGGCAGCCCATCAAATATTTAATACTCTTTGCCCATACTACAGTTTAAAGGTATCCATTCTTCTTGGTCTTCCTTATTCATTGGCCAACTTGCAGATGCATAGGTGGTTGTTGTTAGATGCCATCGAGTCAAGAAGGACTCACAGCAACCCTATGAACAACCAGTGTGAGCACTGTCTTGGCTCATGCCATCCTCACAATCTCTGACACGCTCAAGCCCATTGTGGCA
Organism: Elephantulus edwardii; assembly: GCF_000299155.1. Classification (NCBI taxonomy): domain Eukaryota; kingdom Metazoa; phylum Chordata; class Mammalia; order Macroscelidea; family Macroscelididae; genus Elephantulus; species Elephantulus edwardii. The sequence continues at coordinate 536,491 of NW_006399885.1, read as the reverse complement.
GTCACCATGTCAACTCCCACGGTGGAGAGTCCCTCTTTCACTGTCCCTCCACCTTCCCAAGCATGATGTCCCTGTCCAAGAAATAATCTCTCCTAGAATCATGCCAAAGTATATGAGACAAAGCTTCACCATCTACCTCCAAGGAGCATTCTAGTTATACCTTCTCCAAAACATATCTGTTCTTTTGGAAGTCCATAAGATCTTCAGGATTCTTCTCCAACACCACAGTTCAAAGGAATCAATTCTTCTTTTGTCATCCTTATTCATTTCAGTTCTCGGATGCATAGCAAGTGATTGAAAAGACCATTGCCTGAATCAAGCATGGTTTAGTCCTCAAATGGACATCATTACTCCTCAATAATTTGGAGAGATCTCTAACTGAAGATTTTCCCAGTACAATGCATCTCCTGATTTCCTGACTGCTGGTACTGGGTGTATTGATTGTGGAGCCAAGTACGATGAAATTGTTGACAGTCTCAATCCTTTTTTCCATCCATAATGATGTTGCCTATCAGTCCAGTGGTGAGGATTTTTGTTTTCTTGATGTTGAGATGCAACTAATATTTAAGTTTATAGTTTTTAACCTTCTGCAGCAAGTGCTTCAAGCCCTCCTCATTTTCAGTAAGCAAGGTTATGTCACCTGCATACTGAAGGTAATTTAAGACTCTTCCACTGAACCTGATGTCACATTTTTCTTCATAGAGTCCAGCTTTTCAAACAGATTTTTAGCTCAGCATATAGATTATATAAGTATGGAGATAGGAAAGGATACCACCCTGACACATATCTTTCCTCATTTTAAGCCATGTAGTGTTCCCTTAGTCTGTTTGCACAATAACCTCTTTTTAAAAAAAATTTTATTAATTTTAATGAATATTTACAGAGATTTCCATTCATCCATTGTTGCACTTTTCTCCCTGCCCAGCCCTCCCCACAGTTCTCTCCTCTCTTTGAAAAGCAGAAGAAAAATTATTTCATTGGTATACAATCCCCCCACACTCTCCCCGCCCTCCACCGCCCCAGTTGACTCCACTATGCAACCTTCATTCTGGACTTTTGTGATAACAATAATACCCTATCATACATGGCTTTTAAATTATTCTCTCCCTCATCTGTTTCAGTGCAGTATACATTATTTATTCAGTTTTTCTGTCTTACCCCAACCCTGATGTCAGTCCCATTCTACAACAGTGGCACCACGCAGCATTTGCCCTTTTGTGACTGAGACATTTCACTCAGCATAATGTCCTCCAGGGTTACCCATTTTGAATAATATTGCATGAGTTCCTTATTTTTCAATGTAGCATAGTATTCCATTGTGTGAGTATACCATGGCTTCTCTATCTATTCGTTTGTTGGTGGGCACTCAGGTTGTTTCCAACTCCTTGCTATTGTGAACAAAGCCACGATAAACATGGTGTGCATATATCTGCTTGGGTGGCAGTTATAGTCTCTTTGGGGTATATTCTCAGTAGTGGAATTTCTGGGTCAAATGGTGTCTCTATTTGCAACTTTTTGAGAAAGCGCCATACTGCTTTCCACAGTGGTTGCACCATTTGACACTTCCACCAACAGTGGATAAGGGTTCCAGTCTCTCCACAACCTCACCAGCATTTGTTGTTTGCTCTTCTGTTAAATTTTGCTATTCTGACTGGGGTGAGATGATATTTCATAGTTGCTTTGATTGCATCTCCCTTAGAGCTAGGGATTTTGAACATTTCTTCATGTGCTTATGGGCCATCTGAATGTCTTCTTCGGTGAAGTGTCTGTTCATATCCTATGCCCACTTTTCAATTGGATTATTTACCTTTATATTGTTGTGGCACACAATAGCCTCTTGGTTTAGGAATAGGTTGCACACAAACACAATCAAATGTTCTGGGGCCCTCATTCTTCCCAATATTAGCCATAATTTGTTATGATCTGCACAAAAGTATTTCTCTTAATCTAGGCCTACTTACAATTAACCCCTTTGACTTTGGTTTAGTCAGGAACGTTTTCAATCTCTCCTTATTTTCAAAGGACTTATCCCACCAGCTGCTCTGCTGGAGAAGGATAGGCAATCTCCTGCTCTGTGATGGGCAATCTCCTCCATGTGACCCTGAAAATCCTCTGGAGGATCAGCTATGGATCGGTTCAGATTCAACAACACATGACAGCAACAATCTACCAGAAAGAAATTTTGTAGTTAGTCATTCTGTCTTTCAGTACTATCAGTGCATCATTCCATTGACTTCTGGCCTCTGGTCTCTGAGGAGTTGTATTTTTCGTAGTTTCAACCTCTTGGAAGCTGATTACTAAACTTTTCTTCTGAGATGACTTTGCGTGCGTTTGGACCAATAATTCTTCAGTTAGTAGCTTAGAATGGAACATACTGTACCATCAAGAAATGCATGGGACAAAAGTAGACTAATAATTAACAAGAGATGAGTAGAATGAGAAATGGAGGCTTATTGCTTAATGAGTACTAAGTTTTTGTTTGGGTGATGAGGAAGTTTTGGAAATGGATAACAGTGAGGGTTGTGCAATACTGTGAATTTAATCAATGCCACTGAATTGAACATGTCAAATGCTTAAAATAGCAATTTTCCTGCTATATCTATTATCACCAAAATAATTTTTAAATGTAAGCATAGTGACTGAAAGAACACAAAGTTTTAGTGAAGTAAAGTAGTGGAAAGCAATGTCACCTAAAACAGCAGAGTAGGAAGGTCTGGAGGCCAGCCCCTCCATCAAAATAATAACTGGACTGGAAGCAGAAATTGAAACTATCTACTTTGAAATGGTAGACCTGGAACAAAGGCATTAACAGAGCAGAGCAGTGTCAACTGAAGGAAAATGCCGGTGGTTTTCTATAGGTGAGCCACAGGCTCCCTGCTTCAGTGGTGGTGTTGGTTGGCTGTGATCCTGTAGCTCCTGCCTGGTTTCAGCTCAGGCATGAGGAACTTGTTCTCCTAGCTCCTAGCCTGTGTCCTTGCACAGATGAGTTTGGTGGTGACCTGAGCAGAAGGCACAGATGATTTTTGGGTTTTGGACCTCGTGCAACATCACCTTCTCTTGGCAGAAGGAATTTAGAGACTTTATACTCAACTACAGGATTTTCTCTTCTTTTGTGACTTTTTGCTTTCTGGTGGCCTGGTGTTAAGACCTTAGAGAAGGACATCATGCTTGGAAGGGTAGATGGACAGCCCAGGAGAGGAAGACCCCAGAGGAGATGGATTGTCACTGTAACTGAGGTAATAGGGGCACATGTCCCAAAGGCAGTGAGACTGGCTTAGGACACGGCAGGGTTCACAACTGTTGTGCATAGAATTGCTATTAGTCATGGGTCATTCAATGGCACATGACAACACTGGTAAGAAACTGCACTGCAGTCCCTAAGGTTAGAATTTACCAGCTTCTCTGTGAGAAAAGGATAGGCAATCTCCTCCCGTGCAATTAATTGCCTCTAAAAACCCACTGAAGGGTCAGCTACTCAAAGGCATACAACAGCAATAACAACTCAACTACAGGATTTTCCTTTCTTTTCAGTCTTTTGTAATGACTTTTTGTTTTCACTATAGATGAAATATTTTATATCATTCCACAACTTGTCATTAATGTTCAGATACATTCAATCTGTTATTGAGATGATTTCTTCATTCAGTCGAAATAGACATAAGGTAATATTTTGGTTCTTATAAACTTATTTTTATATCCTTCCACTTCAGTGTGACCTTGCATATGAGTAGTTGATGATCTGTTCTTCAGTCAGCCCCTGGTCTTGGTGTTGTTTTTTTTTTCTTTTCTTTGTTTTTTTTAATTGGGAAAAAACCATACTGGGGGTACAAGGAGGTGAGGGTTTGGGGCAGAAGGGTGAGGATGGGCAGGGATGCAGTTGCAGAGCTGCAGAAATTGGTTGGTGGGGGGAGCAGATGAAGGAAATGAAAAGGATCCAGTGGGACCTACAGGAAAATGACAAGCATTTTCCAATGGTAATTAAATCAACTGTCTTATTGATTTGGGAACTGGATGCCGACTCTCTGGCTTCTTCATGCTGAAC
>NW_006399885.1:530527-531874 GCF_000299155.1 Elephantulus edwardii | reverse complement strand
GCCCCAGGCAGAGGGCCGTGATGGCTCGCCCGGAGCCAAGGGCCAAAGACAGCCCATCCCGAGCAGGGCAACATCCCCAATGGGCAGGCTGGTACACTCCCCCTCTAATTGCCCCCACCCCAATCTGGTCCCCTCACCTGACCGAGGCCTGTGTGGCCAGGGACAGTGTCTCCAGTTCCAGCACCACCACTTCCCCCCCATAAGTGGTCATACTATAATTTGAAGTAGGTGTCACTGCCCTCCCCCTTTATAAATGGCAAAGAGAACCTGAGAATTGTGAACAGGCTCCCCCCAGGTCTAAACAGCTTTTGGCAGAAGCATTCAACAGATCAAAATATGTGGTGCATTTAGGATGTTGGTCCTCTTGGACATGCTGCCACTGTTAAGTGTCATCATGTAGACAACTCACAGTGACTTTCAACAATCCATTGTATAGGTGATCATCTCTGGTTTTCCAAGGAAACCCAAACCTGTAGGCGGCGGGGCACACGCCCCCCCCACGCGTGGTGGAGCATGCGCCCTATCTTCCGTGCGGGAGGCCAGTGGGCACGCACCACCCCCTAGTGCGGGCGACTGGCGGGAGCTTGCCATCTCCCATGCGTCATCTCCCACGCAGGTGGCCGGTGGGCATGTATCATGTCGTGCGGGGGCAGCCATTGGGCGCCATCCCCCAGTGTGGGTGGCCAGCAGGTGGCCGTCATCTCACGCGCGGGCAACCAGTGGGGGTGCATACGAGCGTGCCATCCCCCAGCGCAGGCGGCTGGTGGGCGCACGTCATCTTGCAGGCGGGCGACCCCCGTGTCATCTCGTGCACAGGAAGCCGGCAGTTGCACACCATCCCCCAGAGTGGATGGCCAGCAGGCACGTGCCATCTCCCACACGTATGACTGGTGGGTGCGTACCATCCCCCAGGGTGGGCTGCCGGGAGCATGCAATCTTCCACATGGGTGGCTGGCAGGCCCAAGCTATCTCCCGAGTGTCGTCTCCCACACATGCGGCTGGCAGGCGTGTGTCATCTCGTGCGCGGGCAGCAGGTGGACGCGCGCCATCCCTCCGCCCGGGTGGCTGTTGGGCAAGTGCCATCTTCTACGTGAGTGGCCTGCGGGCGCAAGCCATCTCCCGCGGGTCATCTCCCACACGTTACTTCAATTTTGTCATTGTATGTGAATACATGGAGATTTTACCAGTTTAGAGTTAAAACTGACATAGAGTGCTAATTGCAAGGTATAATATTTTTGTTCAGATATCATGTATTTGCATATGAGTAGTTGGTGGTCTGTTCCACAATCAGCTCCTGGCCTAGTTTTCACAGCTGATATTGAGCTTCTCCAGCGGTTTTTTCCACAG
>NW_006399885.1:525263-526965 GCF_000299155.1 Elephantulus edwardii | reverse complement strand
TATAAAGACCTGGAGTCATTTCTCCAAGTTCATGGTTTCCAGAGGCATGTAGTTTAGGAAGTGGTTGTCACTCCTGCTTCTAAGCCTGTCTTAAACTGGGAGCTCCACCAAACACTTTGCACTACGGGCAACCATTATGGCATTTGACACCCCAATGGCACAAGATTCAGCATCACAGCAAATCCAGATTACTTCAGTGCAGCAAATTGACAGAAGAGTGCTGTACAATTTAGAAGAATATTCCTCCATAATATAATAACACAAGGCCTGAGGTCCCAAGGTCTTGTTGACTCTAAAAAAGAGGCTTAAATTAAAAAAAAAAAGCAACCACCAAACATTTCATACGACCTTCAATTAAGGTTATATACTACATTAGGGATGTTAAAAATTATCCCCTCAGGCAGCCACATATGCTTTTACCATGTGCTTTTTATATCCCATAAATTCTTTATATATCTTTTCCCACCCCTTTGTTTTCAATTTTTGAAAATTAGTTAATAGTAGAACTTCCTGCAATAATTGGAATTTTCTACGTATTTCTTCTTCACTTTTTTATTGGCTAAAATACTTGTTTTGTTCTTCTTGGGCTTTGTCTCTGTATCTAATCCAACAGCCCCGTCATCAAGTTGGTTCAGACTCAGAGCTGCCCTCCATGAGGCTTCCAAGGCTGTAAACCTTAACTGGAGGAAAAGGCCCACTAGGAGCAGCTGTTGGATTCTAACAATCCACCTTTTGTTTAGGAGTGCAACAGTAATGCCACCAGAGTTATTCTTTCCCATAGTTTGGGATTGTTGTTGGTTTGTTGGGTTGGTTCCCTCCCTCTTCCCCTTATTGCTGACTCCAAGATATGTCTTTGACTTGTGCTCTGTTAGCTTATGTAACTTTTGCATAATGACTCAATCTTGCGAAGATGAAGCTCTTAGTCTTAGAGTCGTGGGTTAGAGCCCCATGTCCACGTTCTGCCTAGGGGCTCTGGTGATGTAGTTCCCAGCGTGCTGTGTTGCTAAGCAGAAGAGCCATTGTCTGCAACCCAGCCACCATGCTGCAGGAGAAATATAGGCAGTCCCCATCTCAAAAATCCCATGGAGAGTCACTCTTAGCTAGAAGAGATTCAAGGGCAGTGAGGGGTTTTGTGTTGTTTTGTTTTTACCTTGTTGGTGATAACAGACAATTATACTGAAACGCTTTCCAAAAAGTATTTTTGCTCCAAATTGATTCTTTCTAAAAGTTCTGTATTTAAGTTTGAAGCATAAAAGCATTAAATTTCTTTTCACATTAAGAGAGGAGAAAAGTGTCTTTACTGTAAAGATGTATTTGTTTAAAAATTTTCTCATGAAGAATACTTCTCCCTAACTTACCACTAAGTTAACAGAAAATATCAAAAAGGGCCAAAGTTTACCAAGTTCTTACTGTATCAGATGCAATTCCATATGCCATATGTATAATCATTAACTTAATCCTCCAAAACTCCCCTTAGGAAGAAGCTATTCTTATCTACATTATAAAGACAATAAAGCTGAAACTGAAAGAGTTTAAGTTATTGCCTATTATCACATAACTAACGTGATAAATTCAAGATTCAAACTGAAGAATCAGAGTCTGTAGTCCTAAGAGTGTCTTTTTGCCTCTCCATTAGTAGTGATTTCATTATCAATAATCACAAATACATAACATTGTTGGACTGCTAATGGCATCTTTTTTT
>NW_006399885.1:519482-522518 GCF_000299155.1 Elephantulus edwardii | reverse complement strand
ACAGCAACTCCAAGTTATCTCAGTATAGCAGACCCACAGACAAGCACTGTACCAATTAGAACAATGTTCTCCCAAAACACAACAAACTAACAGTTTAGTTTGTATCTCTATTAGCAACTAAGTCTTCATACAGCAAATGATTGTTAATTAAATCAAAACAGTTAATGAGCTTATGCTTTCCAGAATCCACAACAACATTCCATCCGTCTATTCTATTGGGGCCTGACAACTTGTTTCTAAATCAAAGCCAGTTCCTCAAATCCATCAAAGGCTCTGAGAAAGAAAAATGGGCAAGAGATTTACAGCTTCCTGGAGGGTCAGCTATGAGCGGGTTCCAACGAATTAAGTTCCAATGAGTTAAGTTTGTTTTATTGCAAAAGATGAAGTGAGGCTGAAAAAAAGTAAGAGATTCATCTACATCATACTGCCTCTTATTTGGCTTCATTCATATGGTCAGGATAGTCACCACTATGTCTGCCATTAACAAAGAAAATGCACTTGGGAAAGTATTTTTTTATTACATTAAATTTATTAAAGTATGGTCGTCACCAGTATTTCTGCCATTAACAAAGAAAATGCACTTGGAAAGTATTTTTTTATTACATTAAATTTATTAAAGTATGGAGTCTCACCAGTGAGCGCCTTTTTGTTGTTTTACATTTTCAACATGTCCTGAAATTCTGAAAGCACACACAGGTCAGAATTTTGTTGGCTAATGGATATCGTACTAGAGCTATTAACTGGGAGAAAATGATAACACTCTTTGATCTTTGTACAATATCAATGCCACAGAATCATGAAAAAAACAGGACTTCCAAAAATACACTTGTGGCCCACAAAACTTAACATTTTAGTTTCTGACAGTTCTTACTCTACATTTTTTCTTTCTCTATAAACCCTTTCTTTATAAATCAATGACCAACACAACACACTAACAATGTACATAACAGATTAGTTAAAATTGGCGCTAGTCATTACATATTGGTATTGTTTAATTAATTAATTTTTCCAACTAGTAATCGAGTACTTTTTAATGTTGCTAACTTTAGAAATGTCCATGAAATATAACATTACATAATGTATGAAGTTTTACAAGAGTTTAAAGTGTGTTGAAATTGGGAAATGGGATTACAGCAATTGTAAAATGAAATATGTGGTTTAGTGAATTACTTAAAATTGTCCTGAAGATGCATGGTCTTAAGAGTTCCACCAAATGATTGGGTGGGATTATGCAAATAAAGTACTTATGGCTCACCAACAAGACTGGAGACCTTGCTAACAATGCAAATAAGAAGCATACAACATCTGTGGAGGTGGAACAATGCAAAGAAGGTATAAAGGGATTTGTTAGTTTTGTTATCCTGCTAAGCTTAAAGAGTGCCAATCTGAGAAGCCGGAGTGATACTTTCCATTATTAAGAAGAAAAACTGAGAGTAGAGTGATTTAGTTGACCTCAGAATCTCCTAGACTCAGTATAAAGAACCGAACTATCAGATATAGTGAAAGCAAGCAGCAGTGGCAGAGAAATGGTGGCAGGACAATCATGAATTGGTACAGCTGGCCTAGAAAACAAAAATCTGGGGGCTTTTAAATAAGAGGCTTCTTAGCAGAACAGGAAGTCCCAGGCAGTTTTTGAGAGAGCTAAAGTGTTTTGTGATACTTACCAGGTAGAAAAGCTGAGAGAACAAGGCCTGATGACCTACGAGAGAAACCTGCTTACAGGCACAATTAAAAACAAACAAACAACAAACTGACAGTCAATATCATAATAATGGAGAAAAGATTGAAATTGTCAACAACTTCATCTTACTTGGACACACTATCAACACCCCTGGTATGAGCAGTCATGAGATCAGGAGAGATATTTCATTGGGAAAATCTGCAGTCAGGGACCTCTCCAAGACACTGACAAGCAATGATGTCAGTTTGAAGACTAAAGTGCACATGATTCAGGCCATGATTTTTCTGATCACTTGCTATGAGTAAGTATGACAAGAAGAATTGATACCTTTCAGCTGTGGTGTTGGAGAAAAGTATTAAATATCTCATGGAATGACAAAATAGATAGGTCTTGGAGAAAGTACAGCCAGAGTGCTCTTTGAGGGCAAAGATGGCAAAGCTTCATTTCACTTCCTTTGTGCGTGTTACTAGGAGGGCTAATCCTTGGAAAGAGATTTAATACTTGGAAAGGTGGAGGGTTGGCAAAAGAAAGGAAGACTCTTAACCAAACGGATTAACACAGTGACTGCAGTGGACTCGAGTATGTCAGAAATGATGAGGATAGCACAGGGCAGAAAATTCAGAGTGACCTCACAGGGTCACTATGAGTTGTACTTGATTCAACAGTACCTAAAAACAACAATTAAAGAACTGTACCCTCAGTTCTTGGTGTTGAAACATAGCCTGTAACTTCCCTAAAACACCCATCCCTGCTAAGTATAGTCTGTGAGTTCTGTGTGGTCCCTGCAACAGCAGAGAAGTAGAGTGCCATGGAAAAGGCTAGCTGGTAGTAAGAGTCATAAAAAGAATGGAGAGACGAGATATGTCTCACTTCCAACTCACAGCACTCAACTGTGGGCTGATTTTCATGGTGATTCTTTCCCACCTTGTGCTGTGGTGACATAGTCCACAGTCTTATTGAGTTTTACTGCTAACCTGAAGGCTGCCCGGTTGCAATGGTTCAAATTCATCAGTGATTCCTTCTGATAGAATTAGGGAGCACTGATGGCCTAGTGCACAGGGAAGCGAGCTGCTAACCCAAAGTCTACACGACTTTGGTAGATTTTGCTCAAATTCACCAGCTCCCTGGGTGAAAGATGGGCAATCTCCTTTTCTGTGGCTTATAGCTTCCAGAACATTGCTAGAAGTTCAGTTATGAATTGGATCTGACTTGGCTGCAATGAGTTTGAGTTTCTGAAGTCAAAAGCCTGATCTCATATCATATTTACAAATACATTTGATGAAACAAAAAATGCTGATTTTCTACAGTAGCTATGACTTATGGAGAGAGGTTAAAGGCATTCCCTTTAAGAACAG
>NW_006399885.1:511724-517036 GCF_000299155.1 Elephantulus edwardii | reverse complement strand
ACCACAAAAAAAGAAGTTTGTATATTAATTTTAATTAATACTGCATTTTTAACATCAACTAGATTATGTTCTATAAATTGAGTTTATTACTTAGGTTTACATGTTTGTCTTAACAGTGTTCCCTGGATGTCCTTTCTTTAAAAATTTTGTATTCACTGCCCCTGAGTTGACTTTTTACTTAATATTTTTATTTATTAAAAGCCAACGGTTTTCATAAGCAACCTGAATTATGTCAATGATACAACATTGCTTGTTAAAAGTGAAGAGAACTTTATGTGCTTACTGCAGAAGATCAACGACTACAGCCTTCAATATGGATTACATCTCAATATCAAGAAAACAAAAATCCTTTTTTAAAAAAAGCCAATGATTTAGGATATTCTAGAAACCCCCAAATTAACTGTTCTTCTGTCATTGCTGTCAAATCAGACCGTATTCGTAGCTGATCCTCCAGTAGGTTTTCAGAGGCTGTAAACCGCTCTGCAGGAGAGCACTATCATTCTCAAGAGGAGTCACTAGTGGATTCAAAACTCCAGAGAGTCACCCACCGCCTAGAAGTTAGCAGTTCCACTCCCTCCGGACTGAACCAGTAGAGCACCCTGAAATTGACCATGAAGCATAAAAGGAAAAAGTTATAGGAGTTTAATGATATCATAGTGTACATTTATGCCATTAAACAAGTTAAATATTTTGCCTCTCACTAGCAATATACACTTCAAAAAACTATGCGAAACTGCATTGAATGCAGAGCATTAGCACAGTGTTCTTGTCCATGAGCCTGTTTTGGTGATGCACTGTCTCAGATAGCTTGGATCCAAAGCTCATTTAATAAATACCTGCCTTTATCATTGAAAGGTCCAAACTCATTACAAAGTCCAGAAGGAACACGAGTGAAGTAGAACAGCAAATATGCTTTATTTAAAATGTGTGCTTTGCCCATCAGCAAAGGAATGGCTAGAACAACTTGAGTACGTTCACACATGTAATACTACACAGCTTAAAAAAACAATGAAATAGTAAAACACAACATGGGAGAGCCTGAGGACATTATGCATGTGAAATATCTGCAAAAGGAAATATACTTCATAAAACCACTATTCTAAAGTAGAACAGATATCGGGAGGGGGGGACTGAGGGGAAAATAGAAAATGAACACTGAATTAGAACAGATGAGGGGCAAGAATTCTCTGAAAGGAATATATGATTATGTATTACATGTTTGAGAACAACCTGGTACAAGGGGTACATTGTGGGGTGGGGTTGGGGAGGGGAGAAAATGTGAAACAATTAATTAAAAAAATTTTTAATTAAATTTACAAAATAAAATGTGCATTTTGGTGAAAGTTTTCTGAACTGTAATTGGTGTCAGCACCAAACAAAGAGAAAAGTAGGCCATTTATCCATTCTATGTTGGTCGGTTGGGGGTGGTCAGCAGTTTCAAGGACCTGGGGCCATTTTCCATAATTTCAACACTCCTTATTTTATCTCCTGGGTAGATCATAAAGTCATTTATACATGCATTAGGAAAATCTGCTGTCACGAAACTCTCCAGAGTGCTAAAGAGCAACGATGTCAGTCTAGAGACTAAGGCACACCTGATACAGGCTATGGTCTTTGCAGTTACCTGTTATGCATCGGAAAGCTAGACAATCACCAAAGAGGAAAGAAGAAAAATTGATGCCTGTGAGTTGTGGTGCTAGAGAAAAGCATTGAACATACCATGAACTTCCAAGAGAACATACAGGTCAGTCCTGAAGAGGATGAAGCCAAGCTGTTCCTTGGAGGCTAGGATTTTGAAGCTCCATCTCACATACTTTGGGCATGCATCGTGGAGGTTCAATGCAGAAGAGAAAGACCCTGGATGAGATGGATTGACACAATAACAAGGGTTATTGAGGGTAGGTGTGTGTCAGAGACAGAGATTGGCCCAGGATAGAGCAGAGTTCAGAGCTGTGAGTCAAAGGTGACTTGACCACACATAAAAACAACAACAGGGGTAAAAATTAATCAGAGTATTTACTATTTCCTGGAACACAGGGACATAATCAGGTAGGTCAGAAGTTCCACAAAATGGAATCACTTTGATTACAGCCTGATATTCATACTCCAGAAAAGCAACAAATCCACCACTATCAAGTGACAGAGTAGAACTTTTCTGTGGGGTTTTCAAGGCTGTAAGTCCTTATGAAGGCAGATTGCCCATCTTCCTCCAACAGAGAGACTGGTAAGTTTCAACTGTTTTAGCCTCTGTACCTCTAAAGTTTCTTTAATCAATCAATCCATCAATCACAGTTGGTGTTGGTGTTGTTATGTAACACCGAGTCGTCTGTGACCCATAGCTATGTACAACAGCTCTAAATTCGGCTCTATCCTGTGCCAATCTTATTGTCTTTGACACATCTACCTCCTTTATCCCAGTCACTGAACCAATCCATCTCACTGAGGATCTTCCTCTCCTTCGCTGTTCCTCCACTCTCCCAAGCATGATGTTTCTCTCCAAGGACTGATCCCGCTTTGCAACATGTCCAAAGTATGTCAGACGAAACTTCAGAATCTTTGTCTCAAAGGGGCAGCCTGGCTTCACCCTCTCCAGGACAAACTTGTTTGTCCTTCTAGCAGTCCATGGTATGTTCAATACTCTTATCCAGCACCAAAGCTCAAAGGCATCATTTCTCCTTCTATCATCCTTAGTCATTGTCCAGGTTTCTGATATATAGTAAGTAATTGCAAAGACTATGGCCTGTGTCAGGCACACCTTAGTCTCCAGACTGACATCATTGTTCCTCCATACTTTGGAGAGGTCTCTGACAGCTGACTTTCCCAATGCAGTTCATCTTTTAATTTCCTGACTGTTGGTACCAAGAGTGTTGATTGTAGAGCCAAGTAAACTGAAGCTGTTATGTTAAGAATCTCAATCTAGGGCCCGCTGGCCTGCAGGCGGCCAGGCCGGCGCTGCGCTGGCTTAGGACGCTGGCGGAGCCGCTGAGCGCGCTGCTGAGCCGCTGAGCCACTGAGCCACCGCTGCAGCTCTTCTGGACCTGGCTGCTGCAGTGGAACCCGCTCTGGATGGCCCCCAACACCATCACCCTCCTTGGCCTCGCCGTCAACCTGCTCACCACGCTCGTGCTCATCTCCTACTGCCCCACGGCCACCGAAGAGGCACCGTACTGGACATACCTTCTTTGTGCCCTGGGACTCTTTATCTACCAGTCGCTAGATGCCATCGATGGGAAACAAGCCCGAAGAACAAATTCTTGTTCTCCTTTAGGGGAACTCTTTGATCATGGATGTGACTCCCTTTCCACAGTGTTTATGGCATCAGTTGCTGTCCACTTGGGAACTCATCCTGACTGGCTGTTTTTCTGCTCATTTATTGGAATGTTCCTCTTTTACTGTGCTCACTGGCAGACTTAATGTTTCAGGCGTGTTGAGGTTTGAAAAAGTGGATGTAACGGAAATTCAGGTAGCTTTAATAATCATCTTTATGTTGTCTACATTTGGAGGAGCAACAATGTGGGACTATACGATACCCATTATAGAACTGAAATGGAAGATCTTTCCGGTTCTTGGAGTAGTGGGTGGAGCAGTATTTTCTTGTTCAAATTATTTCCATGTTATCCTCCATGGTGGTGTTGGCAAGAATGGATCTACTATAGCAGGCACTAGCGTCTTGTCACCTGGACTCCATATAGGACTAATTATCATACTGGCAATAATGATCTATAAAAAGTCTGCAACTAATGTTTTTGAAAAACATCCTTGTCTTTATACCCTAATGTTTGGATGTGTTTTTGCTAAAGTCGCACAAAAATTGGTGATTGCTCACATGACCAAAAGTGAACTGTACCTTCAAGATACTGTGTTTATTGGGCCAGGTCTTTTATTCTTAGACCAGTACTTTAGTAATTTTGTAGATGAATATATTGTCCTATGGATAGCAATGGTCATTGCTTCATTTGATATGACGATATACTTTAGTGCTTTGTGCCTGCAAATTTCAAGACACCTTCATATAAATATCTTCAAGACTACATGTCATCAAGCACCTGAACAGGTTCACAAGCATATTGACTGACTAATATCCCAAAGAGAAGAGAAGAAGCAGTTAGGGGAATCTATGAGTGAAGGAAATTCCCCCTTTGCAGGAGGCTAGTATACTACCAAATAAGGATATACGTGAACATAAAGCATAAGTACTAGTCTCTCAGTTATGAATCCCTCTTTGTATACCAAGTTTTGATCACAGGTATAACCAGAGTGGTAGTATAACAATCTATAAATCAATTAGAAACAAGACTACAGAAAGAAATTTCATTCATGAGGATAAGAAAGTGAACCACTGTAGTCAATATAGCAGTCTCTTTGTCTCTGAGATATCTTTTCAGGCATTTGGTGTTTTCATTGATAAATGATCAGCTAAGTATTAAGGATCTAAGAGATTTTAGAGATCACTTGAGCATGATGCTTACTAAAAACTGAAACATGACTTCATAGTACTACAAAAGTGTATAGGTGAAAATAGTGTAATTACTGTCAGAAGAGTTTGTAAGAAAATAATTTTAATAGCAATTTTCACAAGATACATATATTACTATTATACTAAAAAATATCTATTTTAGTATACAATTAGAATTTGAAAGCTAAGTAGAATTTTCTCTAGTTTGTATTTTGTAACAAATTTATGCAATCAGTTCAAAAAAACGAATCTTGTTTTGAAGTAACTTGTTCTTTGAGGGTTCTTTAACTTTGTCATAAGGAAGACATTAAGAGTCTCTTATGAAAAATGAAAACAGTAACTAAAAATCACAAGCATCTAAGAATAAAAAAAACTTTTAAAAAAGAACACAGCAAAAATATTTTCCTTTTAAAATATTAGCCAAACTTGTTCTAAGTACACACTGTCTCATCTGAGATGGCAAGGGGAGAAAATAATAATAGCTTTTGGACCACTATCTTAAGTACAAATTTTTACATTTAGCTTGTTCATTATGCATATGAGAACTTTCACTGGATCTTTGGGAGCCATATCTTCTGATTCATATTTGGCCCCATTTTTATGTAATAGTTATGCAGATCATATTCCATGTGATTAAAAGTTAGGAAACATAAAATAGTGAACAAACTCTTTATCTTAAGAAAAAAGCCTATTAAATAAAACAGTGAAAACTTGTATTTAAGAGGGAAAAATAAATACACTTATGTGAGTTTTATATACAGAGAACAATCTAGTTATTTTGACTAACTATTGGCAAAACTTCTCAAATAAAGACCTTCATAGATGTTTGAATAGTAATAGGGATCTATATATCAAA
>NW_006399885.1:509256-511119 GCF_000299155.1 Elephantulus edwardii | reverse complement strand
ATGTCTTGTAGAAATGACATATTCACAAATTTGTGTCTTAAAAACTGATATTTATATATCTTGTTTACTTGTCTTAATGATTTTTACCAGTTTAATTTATTCTAGAAATAAACTTAAGTTGTTCTTAATAAAAAAAAATTTAAAAAAAAGAATCTCAATCTATTCACCATCTATCATGATGCTGCCATTCACAGAGCAAGTAAAAATAAAATCTCATTGTCCTCTCTTAAAGTGCAAACAGGGTGCTTCTTTTTTTAATTTTAAATTTATTTTAATGAAAGTTTACAGAGACAATGAATTTCCATTCATTCATTGTTGCACTTTTCTCCCTGCCCACTCCTCCCATGCCATTCTCTTTTCTCTTTGAAAAGTAAAAGAAAAATTCTTTCATTGTTATTCAATCCCTCCCCCTAAGTCCACTCCACTATGCTACCTTTGTTCTGGACTTCTGTCATAACAATAATATCTAATCATATATCCCTTTTAAACAGTTCTCTTCTTCATCTGTTTCAATGCAGTATAAATGATTTACCCCCTCTCTGTCTCCCCCAAGCCCCTATGTCAGTTCTGTTCTATAACAGTGGCATTATGCCATATTTGTCTTTTTGTGACTGAGATATTTCACTCAGCATAATGTCCTTGAGGGACACCTATTTTGTGTAATATTTCATGAGTTCCTTGTTTTTCAATGCAGCATAGTATTCCATTGTGTGAATATACCAGAGCTTCTTTATCCATTCATTTGTTGATGGGCACCTGGGTTGTTTCCAACTCTTTGCTATTGTGAACAAAGCCAAAATAAACATATGTGTGCATGTATCTGTTTGGGTGGCAGTTAGGGTATATTCCCAACAGTGAAATGGCTAGGTCAAATGGTATTTCTATTCGCAATTTTTTGAGAAAGCGCCATACTGCCTTCCATAGTGGATGCACCATTTTACACTCCCCAAAACAGTGAATATGGGTTCCAGTTTCTCCACAACCTCACCAGTATATGTTGTTTCCTGTTCTGTTAAATTTTGCTGTTCTTCCTGGGGTGAGATAATATGTCATAGTTGTTTTGATCAGAGTGCTTCTTAGAGACTATAGTAGTGAAACTTTATCTCACACCCTTTGAGTATATATTACATGGGGCCAGTGCTTGGAGAGATGGTCAGCTAAAGAAAGGAAGAGCCTCAACAAAGTGGATTAGCACCGTGTCTGTAACAATGGGCTCAAGTATATCAGAGAGGATAAGAATGGCACAGAATAGGGCAAAGTTCAGGTCCTTTGTTCACAGGGTCGCTTTGTGACCTAACATGTTAAAGATATTTTGGCCAACCTGTAATCCGCCCACATCTTGCATTCATCATCACATATCAACAATTGCAATCCCACTAACAACCGCTAGAGTGAGAGCTCTTCAATCTGTAAGTGGAATTATTGTCCACTGGACACCACCATTATGTCTGTCCAGAATGAAGGTGTAGTTGCTATGCTCCGTAGAGGTGGAATCAACCCATAGCTGACCCTCCAGCGGGTTATCAGACAAAGTCAATCGCATGGAAAATTGATTGCCCATCTTTCTCCTGCAGAGCAGGGATGGATTACAACCCTATACCTTTGCCAAGAAATCTGGAGGACAACCAGCTGGTCAACTAACTGGAAAAGATCGATATTTGTTCCCATTCTAAAGAAAGGTGAGCGAAAGAGTGCGGAAATTATCAAACAATATCATTAATATCACATGCAAGCAAGATTCTGCTGAAAATTATCCAAAAACGTTTGGAGCAATATATCAACAGAGAACTGCCAGATGTGCAGGCTGGATTTAGAAGAGGTCGTGGTACTAGGGATATTATAGCTAATGTTAGATGGATCTTG
>NW_006399885.1:489754-506293 GCF_000299155.1 Elephantulus edwardii | reverse complement strand
ACTTTTGCATTCCAGTCACCCATTATTATCAATGCATCTTGGTTTCATGTTCGATTAATCTCTGTAAAAGTTGGTAAGAATCTTCTATATCCTCTTCCTTGGCTCTGGTTGTTGGTGCATATATCTGAATGATAGTGGTATTCAATGGACTTCCTTGTATGTGTATTGATATATGTCACTCACAATATTGTACTTCAAGATGGATCTAGCTATGACTTTTTTAACTATGAAAGCAACTCCATTTTTTCTCACCATTTCATCTCCAGAGTAATATATGATCATCTGATTCAAAATGCCCCATGCCAGTCCCTCTCATCTCACCAATGCCTAGTATGTCAATATTTATGCATTCCATTTCTTCCTTCACAATATCTAATTTTCCTTCATTCATGGTTCTGACATTCCATGTCCCAATCACTAGTGTCTGCATACAACTGTTCCTCTTCCTTTGTAGTTTCATACTTGAAAGCTCAACCTCAGTTGCCTTTTCTGTTATCTACATGTGTTTTGTTTCATACTTGAAAGCTCAACCTCAGTTGCCTTTATGTTATCTACATGTGTTCTGTTGTACATAGGGTTTTCCGAGACCTGCTATTTCAGAAGTGGATGGCCAATCCTTTTTCCTAGCTGTCCTAATCTGAATGTGAAGGGAGTGGGTAGAAGTGGATGGGTATTCTGGTGGATGATGGAGCAGGGAAATAAGTGGGTAAAGACACGTGTTGCAAAGGCAGGGACAACACTGATACTGATGGTTAACTCCACAATAAGGGAAATACCTTTCACTTTTTCTATAAAACGTTGGTCTGAATAGGGACGATAGAAAGAGAATTTATGCCTTTGAGTTGTGGTGCTGGGGAAGAGTGTTGGATATACCATGAACTGCTAGGAGAACAAACAGGTTTGTCCTGGAGAGGGTGAAGCCAGAGTGCTCCTTGGAGACGAGGACTCTGAAGCTTCGTCTGACATACTTTGGGCATGTTGCAAGGAGGGACTGGTCCGGAGAGTGGAGGGACGGCGCAGGATGATTCTGTGAGTGGAGTGGTGGGAATGAGTGTGTTTGAGGGGAGGTTGGCACAGGATAGAACGACGTTTAGGGCTCTTGTACATAGGGTCGCTGTGAGTCGCAAGCGCCTCGATGGCACAATAACAGCAACCACCTTTGGAAGGGCAGCAGGCGGGGAAGAGTGTGGGGCGAGAGTTGGTCCTCGACGGGCTGAGTGGGCCTGTGTGACCGCCGCCTGGCCCTCCCGCTGGTCCTCCGCGCCTCCCGCAGGGCTGACGGCCCAGCTGTGGCGAAGCGATGGAGCCGACAGAGAAGCCTCCACCACCTTGAGGACCAGACACGGGGGAGGGCCCTTGGGAGGCTGGGGGTGGGCGCCTGCGAGCGGCCGAGGAGAAGACGGCAGCACAGAGGGACACGCAGGGGAAGCTCTCAGCCCCTCCAAGGGAGCCCAGCTCCAGGGGCGCCCGCAGCCTCCTCCATCTTGGTTGATGGAGGCAGGAGCGGCGTCTGGGTCCCTCCATCGTGGCGCCTGCCCGCCTCGGCCCCAGAGGGCCAGACCCTCGAGGCCGGGGCGGTTCCCTCGGCCGAATGGGTGAGCCCAGTGGGGCTTGTCGGGGACGAGCTCCCCAGCCCCTCGGGGCTTGGCGTTGAACTGGCCCCAAGTTCCCACAGCGTCCCGACAAAATGGAGGACGTCGCCTCCTCCTGCTGCAGCCATGACGGGAGTGGGGGACTCTGCCCCACGGGGCGAGGCGAGGGTGGAGGGGCCTGCACTCGTCTCTGAGCACTCGGGAAGCCACCGCGCCCTCGGTCTGTTCTCCCCAGGCGACCTGGTCCTAGATCCCCCCACCCCCGTGCCCCTGGCCCGCAAGGGCTCCAAGCAATGGACAGAGAGGGCGTTCGGGGTATCGAGGCTGAGTCTCTCCTCGGGCAGAGACGTTCAGAGTCGTTGCAGTGGGCTGCGGGCAGAGGTCCGAGCAAGGCCCTAGCCTCGGTGTCTCGGGGCGTCCTTGGCCCGGGGGACCCGCCGATGAGCCCGAAAGTCAGCCCGCAGCCAGTACTGGGGGCCACGGAGCGCGGGTCCGTCTGACCCTGACGGCCCGAGTGGGGTGGGGGCGGGGGACGCAGGGGAGGAGGGGACGGGCGGAGAAGGGAAGGGGCGGCTGGGAGGGAGTGGAATGGAAACGTCGGGGGGTGTGTCCTGCGCTTGACGGACAGCCTTCTGGACCACCTCATCGAGGGGGGTCCTGAAGGAAGGCCGATGGAGCCAATTGGTGTGCCGAGAGGTTCCCGGCCCGCCTTTGCCGCCAGCCAATGAGGGCTCTGGGGCGGGGCTTCTACGGGCTCGGCAGCGCGGCCACCTCCTCCTCCACCTCCTCCTCACCAGCGCGAAACCCGGGAGTGGACCGAGCGGAGTTGTGCGTGTTACCGAAGGGGGGTGGGCCGGGGGAGGGGAGGTTCGCTCCGCGGAGCCGCAGCCAGAACCGGGTGAGGCTTGCCCCACTGTCTTCCAGTCCAGATCCGCTGATAGTGGGGGGGCTGAGAGCAGCGCAGCCTACGGAGGAGGAGGCGGAGGCGGAGGCGGAGGCGACTGGGGAGGCGGAGATGGGTGAGGGCAGCCTCGGGAGCCTCCCACCCACTCGGGATTAATGCCCCGCGGCGCGGCCGCTGTCGCCGCTGCCGCGCAGGGGCCTCGGGGGCTCCTTCGGGCTCCGCTCATGTCACCGGCGCCTCTCCAGGCGGCCCTAAGCGCGGCGAGACCGAGACAGGGAGGGCTGGGTGAGGCGGGCGCGGGCGCGGGGGTCGCTCGGGGCGGGGGTCGCCCGGGGCCGCGGCCGTGGGGAGGTCGCCGACGTTATTTTTCCTTTCTTTCCTATGGGGGGAGGCGCTTCCATTTGCGCTGTTGGTTTCCGGGCTGCACTCCGAACCGCTTCCGTAGCCTGCAGTTCCTAAGTTTTTCGGGGCGAGAGCTGCCGCCTCTTCCCTGCCTGGTCCCTACTTGGTTCTGCGTCTACCTGGCTTGTAGTCGTAACTTATTTTGGCGAGTTTCTAATGATGAAAGTGAAGCCACTTGCTGACGGCGGGTTAAGGACGCAAACTTTGGACCCTGGATAAGTGAGCAAATATCAGAGATTTCGGCCCAGTGAAGAGACGTCCCCCCTTCCCGGATTGGTGCCTGCAGTGACGGGAATGACGTGGGGTGGCACGTTAGGAACTAAGATACCTTCCTGGCATCGAGGCTGAGGCCTGCCCCCACCCAGGCTTGCTGTGCTCTCCGACCTCCCAGTCTGTACCTACGTTCGTCCAGCAGTCCTCTTGTTAATGGGTTTTTTTATGTAGCTTCTCCTCTCAAGTGAGGGGGAAGGGTAGAAAAAGACCCTGATGCTTTGACCTCTGAAACCTTTGCTTCCTCCCTCTGGTGGTTACGAGTTGGTATTGCGTCCACATTGGGAATAAGTAAATGATTTTTCATTTCTCTCATTTTAACCTCAGGAACCACCCCCAACCGTATTTGATGAAAACAGTGACAGAAATTAAGAAGGAAAGCATCCACATTGTGAATTGTTTTCTCCTATTTTTCACTTTTTTAGACTTTGTTCTATAGTTGGGTGGTCTTTCTGTGGGATTTGCATTTTCATGATCTTGAAGGGGAAGAGTAGATTACTTTGGATGGCAGCTATCTCTAAAGGCCAGCCTGGACAATGCTGAGCAGGTCTCTGGTATTTACGCCAGTGGTAAATTGGTGGAGTCGTTCTCTGGGACCACTCCTGTTTATCAGTGAACCCACCAACAGGTTCATAGGACAAGTTGAGTCACCCCCTCCATTGCCATTTACAACCCAGGAAATCCAGGGGCGGTCAAGCATGAATCCATTTCTACTCTGGTACATAAAAGTTGAGAGTTTACTAATAGATTCTCAAGCAGGATTTGAAGTTCATGCCTTTTAAAATGTATTGCCTTTGTAATTTTCTCCCAGTTGAAAGAAAATTTTTCCCCTTTTTGTTGGATTTTTAAATCTCTTGAGTGTCTGTTTTCTCATGGTTAAGGGAGAGAGAATTTTTTTTCATTATTTGCTTTATATTTGAGGTGCTCTGGTGGCAGAGTGTGCTGTTATCGTATGATCCAGTCTCTTCTTCAGATTTACCACTTTTGAAGGTAAATGGTGGCATGTATAGTTGATAAAGTTGAGGAAGAGAGATTTATTGTAATTGTTTTTTGTTTGAGGAAATGTTGTAGTATAATCTGTCAAGGGCTCTCCAAAATGCAAGAAGGTTGATAAGTGTATTTTCTATTAGAAGACTCCTTCTTGGTCATATTCTGTACTGTGAAGAAGTGTCCACCAAAAAAATTACGGTGGAAGAGTTGTTGCCAAAGTAGAGCTAACAATAAGTGCCAAAAGAACGCTGTTTGACGCTTTTAGATATTTGCTGACTTAATTATATAGAGATGGCCACTGTAGCATGATTATTTAGGACAGGAAGTCTTGCTAACTATTCATTAAAAGAACTTTGTGGGTACTACAGACCAAAAAGTTAGAGGCTAACCAGAAATGTTTAGGAAGAAAGATTTTAACATTTGTTGATCTATTTATGAAAAGTCATTCTCTGAAAACCCTCTGAAATACAGTTTTACTCTGACACATGCAGAGGGACCATGACTATATTCAACTTCAAAGTGCAAAGCTTTGATTATTGTAATTGCTGTCAGTTAATTATATGTGTAATTGAATTAGAAGAAGTTATTTCATGGATATGTTTACAGAAATTAACTGCTGAGGTTACTTATGTGTAGCTAAAAACCTCATGGGACTTGGCTTCTTGGTTTAGAGGGTTATGGTCATGGTTTTATAAGACATCCAGTTAATAGACCCAATAACATGTTTAATGTTTTTGTTTTACTTTGTAGTTGAAAGTGTAGGGGTCTTAATTGCTTTCTAGTACCGACTCAAGGCATGACAATTGTCTCTGTTCTCTGGAATAAGAGAGGAGGGAGAGTCAGGAAAAGGAAGAGGACATAGAACGTGTGACTAATTAATTGCCTCCATGAACCAATAGCCTTTTTAGCCCTAGAACCAGAAGAATTGGATGGTGCCCAACTATCATTACTGAACATTTTGGTCAAAGAGTCTATAGAAGAATCTTGATCAAAAAGGGAATTATAGTATTTCAAATTGTCTTAGACTCCAGTCTTTCTGGAGCCTTGAAGGTTAGGTGACCCTAAAATTATTACCCTGCCCTAAAATTATTACACTGAGATAATTTAAATCTTAAGCCAAAAATATTCCCTGACATCTTCTTAAAACCAGACAATAGCTTAACTATTAAAGAATGTCTGCCTTAAGTGGTATGCACATTTAATAACGATCCCTTTGGGATCAAAGTAACATCACCAACTGAAAGATTTGATAGGGACCTTAAAGGCCAGGAATTTATGTGAGTGGGGTAGAAGGCGTGCACAAGTTGGAAAAATGGGCGCGCTCTGGTGGCCTAGTGGCAAGAAGCTGCAACTACAGTCTCAGAGGTGCATGGTTCAAATCCACCAGATGCTCTGCTGGAGAAGGAGGAACAATCTCCTCCTGTACCAGTCAGATCTGATTTGACGGTACACACAAAAAAAATAATGAAATAAAAAAAAAAAACCAAGTTGGAAAAATGTATTGGTGTAGAAATTGCTGTGTATTTTCTCAACAAAAACAATAAAACAATTTCTTTATAATTTGCAGGGTATTGTCTAGAGTTAGCTTTGTTTAATGTAACAGTCCTGCAAGATAATATTTTTAGAACTACTAATATGCCAACATATTTCTTAGCATTTTAATATCTTCATAGCAATTCTGTGAAGTAGAAGTTAGAACACTTTCTAGAAATGGAAATATAAAAGTGCATGCATTGTAGCCTTTAAAGTAAAACAATATATTCATGTTTTAATGGTTAAAAACTTTAGCTTTAATCAAATGTTCACTCGAATTAAGACTGCTGAATTGCAATGAAAGGAATGAGATCAAAGAAAAGGTATAAAATGCTGAAGTTATAATTGCTAACAGGTAAGTTGTAATTAGGAATCATGCTGGGTTTGTTTTTTTTTTTCAGAGTAAACATGCCTATCATCTCTGAGGGGCAAGTAAGCCTACCTATCTCATTTCTTCTCAACCTTTTTGTGGTTTCTTATTGCCGACCATGGAACCTTTATAGTGTTTACTTTTGTAATCGTTTCCCTCTATTTTATTACTGTGGCTATATTTATCCATTTATAGGCTGCATATTTTTAAGCACAAAGAATGTAAGACCTTTCTACCTCCATTCTCGCACTGAAAGAAATTTCTAAATCTCTTATGTAGTAGAGCATTTTAAGTTAGGGTCAGGGGGACCTTTTGCAGTGAATGTATCTGCTGCTTGAAATTTTCTTTTTCCTGTCCTAAGGAGGGGTACTCTGGTGAGGTAGTCCTTAGAGAGTTGCACTGCTAGCCTGCCTCTTAGCAGTTGAAATCCACCAGAAGCTATGCTGGGCAATATTCTCCTGTATTTATAGCCTCTGAAAACTCCTTTGGGGGTGAACGATGAGTCAGTTCCAATTCTACAGCAGTGACTTTTGATGAGACCTTAGAATCTGAATTTTAGTTGTATGACATTAAATATATTCCAATCCATTAAATTCAAACTTATATCTTACCATAAAACCAAATGAGGGCGAGCTCTGGTGGCCTAGTGGCAAGAAGGTATACTGCAATCCCAGAGGTACACTGTTCAAATCCACCAGATGCTCTGCTGGAGAAGGTGGAACAATCTCCTCCTGTACCAGTCAGATCTGATTTGACAGTACACACACACACAAATAATAAAATAAAATTTAAAAAACAAAACAAAACAAAAAACCAAAAAACCCCAAATGAGGAAAAAGGAGTTGTTTTCATGAACTCCAAAAGTTGATTTCCAAGACTTGATGACAGTTGTTGGTTTTGGTGTATTTTTATTTGATTTATCAGCTAAGAAAGTTCTAATGGGTCATTAACTGCATACTGACCAAAAGCCATACTCCTCTGGTTGCTCAAATGCACAAGTGGCTCCTTTGGAGAAAGGTGGGCAATCTCCTTCTAGACAGTTTACAACCTCTGGAAACCCATTAGAGGGTCAGCTATGAGACAGTTCCAACTCAATTGCACATAACACAACAATCAACACCTTACTATAGGTTTCCTTTCTCATCACTCAGTTTCTTTATTTACTCTCTTTCCCTTTCCATCTCTGTTAGCCCTTGAAGAGTGATTCTATTTTGTTGTTGTTGTTGTATTTTTATTTCCATTCATTCATTGTTGCACTTATCTCCTCTCCCAAGCTTCCCCCCCAGTACACTACCCTCTTGGAAAAGTAAAATTCTTTCATTGTTTTACAGTCCCTTCTCCCAGGTCCACTCCACTATGCAGCCTTCGCTCTGGACTCCTGTCATGACAAAAATACCTAATCACATATCCCTTTTAAACAGTTTTCTCTCTCATCTGTTTCAATGCAGTATACAGTATTAAACCCATCTTTCACTGTCATGTTTTACAGCAGTGGCACCATGCAGTATTTGTCCTTTATTGACTGAGATACTTCACTCAGCATAATGTCCTCCAGGGTCACCTATTTTGAATAATATTGCATGAGTTCCTTGTCTTTCAATGCAGCATAGTATTCCATTGTGTGAATATACCACAGCTTCTCTATCCATTCGTTTGTTGATGGGCACTTAGGTTGTTTCCAACTCCTTGCTATTGTGAACAAAGCTGCAATAAACATGGGTGTGCATATATCTGCTTGGATGTCAGTTATGGTCTCTTCGGGGTATATTCCCAGTAGTGGAATTGCTGGGTCAAATGGTATCTCTATTTGCAACTTTTTGAGAAAGCTCCATACCGCTTTCCACAGAGGCTGCACCATTTTACACTCCCACCAACAGTGAATAAGGGTTCCAGTTTGTCCACAACCTCACCAGCTTTTGTTGCTTGCTATTCTGACTGGGGTGAGACGATATCTCCTAGTTGTTTTGGTTTGCATCTCTCTTAGAGCTAGGGATTTGGAACATTTCTTCATGTGCTTGTTGGCCATCAGAATGTCTTCTATGGTGAAGTGTCTGTTCATATTGTGCCCATTTTTCAATTGGATTATTTCCCTTTATCTTGTTGTGGTGCTCAAGTATTTCATAAATTCTGGATATAAGCCCCTTATCTGATATGCCATTACCAAATACTTTTTCCCAACCTGTGGCTTCCCTTTTTACCCTGTTGGAGAAGTTTTTGGATGTGCATAGGGATTTGATTCTTAGAAGGTCCCATTCATCTATTTTTCTGTTCTCCTGGTTGTAGGTGAGTGATTCTATTTTTGTGTAAATATTTTTCTTAAAAAACTCAAAACTGACTTCTGAGGATATTGCCCATCTTTCTCCCTTGGAGCTTCTAGTGGATTTGAACAGCTGGAGTGGCAGGGCCTTTTGATTAGCAACCCTTTGTGCTATCCAACAAGATCACCCCATTTATATAGTAGTTTTTGTTATGTGTTGAGTTGGAACCAACCCACAGCTAAATCTCCAGTGGGTTTTCAAAGGCAGTTAATCCCATGGGAAGAGACTGTTCATCTTTCTCCCATGGAGCAGTTGGTAGATTCAAACCACCCACCTTTGGGTTTACACTTTACCAGTTTGCCACCAGAGTGATCTTTTACCATGATTTTCATTTTGTGATTCACTGATGTACATTACTCAGCATAATGTATTCTAGGTTCACTCACATGCAGTATTTAATGAATTTTTAAAAATATCTTAGTGACGTATAATACTCCATATGTACCAGCTTCTTTAGCCTGTTGTCCATTGATGGACACTTGGGGGGTTGTTTCCAACTCTTTGCTATAATAAAATGTTGCTGAAGCATGTTTGTTTGTGCCAGTTTGTGTCATACCTCTTACTTTACTACATATGTAGTAGTGGGATTGCTGGATCAAGTTGTATTTCTTTTCTTAACTTCCAGAGGAAGTACCAAACTGCTTTCCATAGTGGTTGCACCATTTTACATCCTCATCAGCATTGCTTGAGAATTCTAGTCTCTTCAACCCTTACCAGTGTTTGTTGTTTACTGTCTTAGCAAACAAAATAACTAACTGTCTGGTATCAAATTGATAACAGCCTCTGAAATGTTGGCTAGGAAACTTGAGGGATTAGTGATTTTATGTTAAATTCTGCAAAAGTAGATAAAAATGATTGTACTACTTGAACAATGTCACTATCACTGAATTGTGCATGTAGAAATTGTTGAATTGTTGTCTATTCAGCTGTGTATCTTTTTAATAGCAACAAAATAAAATGCTGCTGTTGTGTGCATCGTGTCACTTGAGACTCATAGTAAACCTATGTACAACAGCTCTGAACCCTGCTCCATCCTGTGTCAACCTTATTGCCTCTGACAAACCTACCCAGATTACCCTAGTCATTGAATCAATCCATCTCATCAAGGGTCTTCCTCTCTTGTGCTGTCCCTCAGCCCTCCCAAGTATGATGTCCCTTTCCAAGGACCTCCTTGCAACATACCCAAAGTATGTGAGATGAAGCCTCAGAATCCTTGCCTCCAAGGAGCATCTTGGCTTTACCCTCTTTAGGATGAACCGGATTTTTTCTCCTAGCATTCCATGATATATTCAGTACTCTTCTCCAGAACCACAGCTCAAAGGCATCATCAGTTCTCCTATCATCCCTAGTCATTGTCCAGCTTCTGATGCATAGCAAGTAATTGAGAAGACTATGGCCTGGATTAGACACACCTTAGTCTCCAGACTGACATCGGCAAAATAAATTACTAGAAGTTAAAGCATGTGGACAGTGTAATAGTTAACATTGGTTTTTTGAGTACCATTGAGTCAGAACCAACTCATAGCTGACCTTCTAGCAGGTTTTACATAGTTACTGTATTTAGTTTCAGGGTTACTGGTACTTGATTTTTTTTTAAAATTTTATTTTTTTTTTAATATTGAACTCAAAACGGATACCTTTTCACTGTATTGTTCTTATCCTTGATGTGGAACCAGCTCATAACTGACCTTCAGTGGACTTTCAGAGGCCGTAAATCACAAGGGAAGAAATTGCCCATTTCCCTCTTGCTGACTAGCTGGGGTATTCAAACTGCGTGCTTGTAGATTGGTAGCACACCTTACTACTAAGCCTCCAGAGCTCCCTGTAAAGGAAACTCCATTGAATAGATTTTTTTTTTAAGGGATTACAAAAAATTGCCTAATTAATTTGCCATCAACCACTGAAGAAGAACCATTAATTACTTAATGGGAGAGAAAAGCACAATGAACATCAGATTTTTTCCTAAAAGATAAATAATACAAAAGGATGTGAAAATTTTATGTTATTTCATTGCAGTAAGATACAGTAGTTATAACATACTATAGTTTAGTGGTTTGTGGTGTTTTTTTTTTCTGTCTCTTACAGGCTGCTTGACATGGATGAATGTTCAGTGGGAAGAATAAAAGTACCTGAACAGACTCCTGCCTTATTAGGGAGTACAACTATGGCAGCTAGTCTCATGGATGTAGAAAACTCATTTGGTCAAACTAGTCATTTAGTGAATAGACTTAGAAATATTTCAGAAGAAGAAGATGATGATGTTGTATTTATTGAATCTGTACAGCCTCCTTTAGTTTCTGCACCAGCAGTGGTTAATCAAAGAAATATATCATCAAAAAGGGATACGCTGCAAGGACCAAGTTGCATAATTTTTCCTCCTTCAAAAGAGTTGACTTCTCAGAACTTAAATATAAGTGAGACAATTGTCATTGATGATGAAGAGGATATAGAAACAGATCATGGACAAAAGAAAAATTCTTTCGGTTTTATTGAATGGGGACTTCCTGGAATTAAAAACACCAAAGATTTGGATTTCTCTGCTTCCAGTCTTTCAAGAAGTAAGGTAAATGCAGGAATGGGTAATAGTGTTATCTCCACAGAATCGACTCTGAAATTCATATTACTAATGTTTCAACTTTAGAAACAGGTATAAGGTCTGTCTATGAATACTGGGAAAGATATGAACTTAATGATTACCAATCACTATAGAATACCAACTTGAGAGATGTCTCTAACGGACTGCAGTCAAGTAATTTTGGTGTTAATATACAAACATACACCCCATCTTTAACTTCACAGAGCAAGATTGGAGTAGGACCTTTTAATCCTGGTAGAATGAATGTGGCAGGAGACATGTTTGAGAATGGAGAATCTGCACCTCATCATAGTCCTGGTAAGTGTTAGGTGATACTAAATATTTTCATTGTACCTCAAGCAAATTAATTTTGACATCCTTTTTCATAACCTTTATTTACATTTTATTGTGAAATATATTTTGGCTTTCATATTAAGATAGAATATATAGTACTTAACAAAATTGCACTTAGCTAAAGTAATTGAAAACACACTTCAGTATAACGCCACCAGACTTCTTGTATATTAATATATCTTTATTTTATTTTTTTACTTATAGATCTGCTGGTCATCTACAAAAGATTTTCTGTAGAAATATAGTATAATTTTTTTATTCATGCATTGCTACACATTTTCTTCTCTCCTATTTTTTTCCCTCCCCCAGTCCACTTGACCGTGTGCCTATTGTTCCAGATTACTGTCATGCATGTAACACCTAATCATATATTCCATTTGAACTATTCTTCCCCTCATCTGTTCCAATACAGTGTTCATTATCTTTTCCCATTCTCTCCCTAATCCCTATGTCCTATTTTATAACAGTGATGTTATGCAGTATTTGTCTTTTTGTGACTGAGTTATTTCAGCATAATGTTCTCCAGGCTTACTCATGTTGTGTAATGTTTTATGAGTTCATTGTTTCTAGTGATGTGTAATATCCATGTGTGAATGTACCATAGTTTTTCTATGCATCCATTTATTGATAGGCACTTCAGTTGTTTCCATCTCTTTTTGCTGTGATAAAGTATCTCTTTATTTTAATAATAAATTTCTAGAATAAAGAAATGAGTAACAAACTAAAGGAGCAATACATACCTTTAGAGTTCAGGTGCTTTTTAAAAAATTTTATTTTATTATTTTTTTGTGTGTGTACTGTCAAATCAGATCTGACTGGTACAGGATGATATTGTCCCTCCTTCTCCAGCAGAACATCTGGTGGATTTGAACCTCATGCCTCTGGGATTGCATTGTATCTTCTTGCCACTAGGCCACCAGAGCTCCCTTCAGGTGTTTTTTTGTTGTTTTTTTTTTAAGAGTTTACTTTTGGACTGCTTGTCTTTGTTTTTTAAACCAATATTTTAATAATCACTTTTTAAATATTTTTAGTTAATTTCCAATTAATCATTCATATACATTTTGTTTTATAACATTAATTATAACTTATCAGTGCCATTTATTATGATGTAGCATAAAATCCTCACAGGTTTCTTGCCTTTCCCTTCACCCTGCCCAGAGATCCATTGATCTCTGCTCCCATCTCCTTTCTTTCCCATCCTTGTCAGCCCTCCATGATTATTTCTGTGTATAAGCCTTAGCTTTTTTTCAGTTATACATATCTTGTTCCACATTCTTAATTATAATATACACAAGGCCTGATTGTCCATTCATTCCAAATTGTCCTTCATTTACTTATTCCAAAGTATTCATTGGTTTTCTATTCTAACCACTTTATTTTTAAGTGGGAAAGTATTCTTGCCTTTAAATCAAAGACTTATATTTTTATAATTTTTTATTGGTAGTCTTATTCTGATTAAATATAATGAAAGTTACTAAAATATTAGCGTTTTTAGTGGATTTTTCATTATTTTTAGGGCTTTTGTTTTTATCATTTTAGTGCTTTTAGCTATTTGATCAACTTAGCATTTTCAGGGACTGAAAAGTAACTAGAACCCCACAGCCTAATCGTTGTTAATTCTTTAATACCATGCTTGCTAGTTTTTGGTGGTTTGTTTTCAGAGGGAGGGGTTTTTAGTTTTTGGAATATCTAGGTGACACAAATGGTCACCCTTAGCTGCTATTCAAATCGACCATGAGACATTTCGAAAAAAAGGCCTATCAGTCTACTTCCAAAGGGTCACAGCCTTTGAACACACTATGGAGCACAGCTCTATTCTGATACACTTCAACTCCAGGGCATCTGGTTTTGTTTTCCTCCTCTAGTTATGAAGGTACTATATGACTGCTACCGAATATTGGGTGAAAAGTACTCGACCTCACTAATGAGATGTATTACTGTTTTGTTTTTCTTTCTCTTTTAAAAAATATAGTTGACGTTTTAGTGATAGAAGCAGTTTCTATCCATTAACTTAATTCATACTAATTTAGTGGCTGTGAATTATTTCTTTAGCTGAGGAACCCATTCCCCTAATTTTTTGTTTTTAGCATTTACATGATGTCTTTAACTGTGCTGCTATAACAAATATCACAAATAAATTTTTTTAACAAACAAATTTATTTTTTACAGTTGTTGTTATTGTGTGCTGTTGAGTCAGAACCAACCCATAGCTGACCCTCTAGCGGTTTTCAGAAGCAGTAAATCGCACTGGAGAAGACTGTGTTTCCTTTCCCTGTGGAGCAGCTGGTAGATTTGAACTGCATGTCTTTTAGAATTGCAGTGCAACTTCTTATCACTAAGCTATAAGACCTCTAAGTTTGAGTTGCAGGAACTTTCTTTCTTGGCTCCAGAGGAAAGTCTTTGTCTCTTTAGAATTTGCCTGTCATCTTTCCTCAAAGAAAAACTTTCTTTATGAAGTGCCAATATAACATCTTCCCCCCATGTATAACAGCTAGTAGATTTGAACCACCAATCTTTTGGTTAAACCTCTGCACTATCAAGGCTCTTCCAAACACAGGATTAGGATTTACAAATTTTATTTTGAAGGGACACAATTTGATTCACCACACATAGTTTTATTATATTTATGATATCTTCCTTTTTTATTTTTTGCATTTGAAACTTCACTAACAGCTTTGTTTACATGACATTATTTGCTTAGAAAAGTGGCTCTCAATCCTTTGATCTCAGAGTCACTCTTTTTTTAAAGCCATGCTTTAATTTATTAGCATTGTCAGTCTATGAAAAAGATATGTTTTACTACCAATACCCCTTCCCCCAGTGGAACAAGATTGTTTTCATGTGTCCACACATCTTCACTTTGGAAATGCTAATATGACATTTTCCCATGTGTTACAGCTATTAGATTTGAACCACCCATCTTTTGGTTAAACCTCTGCACTATCAAGGCTCTTCCAACCACAGGTTAGGATTTACAGATTTTATTTTGAAGTGACACAATTTGATTCACCACACATAGTTTTATTCTCTTTATGATATCTTCCTTTTTATTTTTTGTATTTGAAACTTGGTATGTAACATAGAGTTGGGATCAACTCATGGCTGACCGTCCAGCTGGTTTCAGAGACAATTAATCACATGGGAGGAGATGGCCCATCTTTTTCCCATAGAGCAGCTAGCAGATTTGAACCTTGTGCCTTTGGTTTGACAGCACAGCTCCTTACTACTAAGCCACCAGAGATAGAGGATAGATTAATTATTTCCTTTTTCACTCTGACAATTTTACAAATTTTTTCACAGTTTTTCTTGTAATCACTTTCTTTTTTATTTATACCATCATTCACTTCTATATATTTATTCCTAGACATTGTTTCATCTGTGGACATTTTGTTTATGTCATTGATCTGTTGATCTATTACTTAGATCTCTCTGCTTACCTTACCTGTATACCCACCCATCCCCTCACTAATCTCTGCCGTCCTAGTGATTTCCTCTTCCTTCTTTTCCCTTTCCCTTTTAACAGTTATATATATCTCCCAACCCTCTTTCCCTTTTGAACAGAGGGGGTGTGTTTGTGTGCGGGGTATGTGTTTAAGTGTAAGTATGTAATTCCTATTTACTCATTGCAATAGGCATATTTATCTCAGTTCTTCTCAGGTTGATTCTTCCTTGTGTTGGTCCTTCTGATGTTCTTTTTCTACCCATTATGTTTCTATTCCTCCTTCCTTTATCCCTCACCCCTCAGTAATAGGCTTTTAAAGATAATTTTAATTAATATTCTTTTGAACTTTCAACAAAACTCAGTTGATAAGCCCTTAGAACTTCTTCAGTGTGTGGAATTTGATGCCTTAACATGACCTTTTGTACAGGTATTTTTTGAGAAAATCTCTGCCAGTAACCTTAGTAAACCATCATAATAAACATAATAAAATAGAATAAAATGAATGGTTTTACTGTTTTATCAGGACATCTAAAAATGAAAATGACACCGGTTGTAGTAAGGTCATTGACATTTGAAAAGTCTTAGCCAGTGGTGATCAATTTAGTAAAATAGTTAAAACTTGGAAAATACTGATTCACTCAGTTCCATATATCTTCTAAATATTGACATTTTAAGAAGCTCCAAAGCCCAAAGTGACAGAGATAAATTCTCCAAAATTCTGATTTTCACTTAAAAACTCAAATTTCCTTATTGGTAAGTGATATGCTGTCAATTCACTCACTTGTGTTTGTTTGGGTTTTTTTCGGGGGGGGGGGGGGTTGTGTTGTTTTTAGATAGTTTTTAATTTTTTGCACATATTCTTCCCCCCCCCCCCCGCAGCCCACCCAGCAATGCACCCCTTGTTCCAGATTGTTGCCATCCATTTGATACTTAATCATATATTTCTAACAGTTCTTCCTCTCACATGTTCTACTGCAGTGTTTGTTATTTATCCACTCTTTCCCAATTTTTGCCCACGCCACACCCATCTGTCCTATTTTAGAACAGTTTTCTCTGGTTTATAATAATAATTATTATTCTCTAGATTTTGTAACAGGTGGCTCTGGTTTCTTTAGGGTATGTTCCCAGTAATGGAATTACTGTGTCAAATGATATTTCAAACAGTGATGGTATACAGAATCTGTCCTTTTGTGACTGAGATATTTTACATAGCATAATGTCCTCCAGGCTCCCCTATGTGTAATGTTTTATGAGTTTGTTGTTTTTCAGTGTTGGAGAATCATAATATGCTATTGTGTAAATGTACCATAATTTTTCTATCTGTTTGTTTGTTGTGGGGCATTTGAATTGCTTCCATCTCCTTGCTGTTGTGAAGAATGCAGCAGTGAACATAGTGTACATGTATCTGTGTGAGTTGTGGCTTTAGTTTTTTTAGGATATATTCCCAGTAGTGGAATAGCTGCTCAAATGGTATTTCTATATCCAACCTTTTGAGAAAGCATCAGACAGCCTTCCATAGTAGCTGTACCATTTTACATTCCCATAAGCAGTGAATAAGAATTCCAGTTGTTCACACCTTGCCAGCATTTGTTGTTTGTTGTCCTTTTGAACTTTGCTATTGTTGTTGGAATGAGATGATAGCTCATAGTTATTTTAATTTGCATCTTTCTCAATGAAACACTACCTTGCATTGAAAAAACAAGGAACTCATGCAATATTATTCAAAATGAGTGACCCTGGAGGACATTATGCTGAGTGAAGTATCTCAGTCACAAAAGGACAAATACTG